>NC_041383.1:297451100-297563782 GCF_002162155.2 Triticum dicoccoides | reverse complement strand
GGCGCTTGAGGCACACGTGGTCGCCCCTGGTGGGCTTCAGGCGGTGGGGACGGCGGTGCTGACCCGTTGGACGGTGCCAAGTGGCGGAGCTGGAGTGGGCGGTGCGGAAATGGAGGTGGGAGGCGGCGGAGATCCCAGGAGGAGGGGGATTAGCTGCGGCTGGGGTTAGGGAAGGGGTAGGCTGCCCAAAATGGAAGGAGGAGGGGTTTAAATAGGTAGGGGTTAGGGTTAGAGGGTTCTTTGGGGGGGGGTTTGGATCCTCCGATCTCGATCGTACTGTCCGAGACAGAGGGGGGCTTAGCTGACGGGTTGGAGGGCTGTGTAGAGTGGCTAGGGAGAGAATAGAGGAGAGGCCCGACAGTAGTTTCGGAGACCGAAACGTCCGACGAATAAACCGGCAACGGTGCCGCTACGAATGAAGGTTGGGCTATCAAACTAGCTCCGATTGCGACAAAACTTGACAGGCGGTCTACCTACACTATAATAAGACCGCACGCCAAGTTTCAACCCATTCCGAGAACATTTTTATGCCACTTATAAAATAATATTTCGGAGGTGCCGCGGGCGCGTGCGAGTGTGAAAGGGCTCAGAACGGACAACGAAGAGAATCGGGGAAACCCGAACGGATGCTAGTTTTGGAAAACATGCAGATGAAATGCAGATGATGACATGGCAAAATGCAACACGCAAGCAAATGACATGGCAACAACGACGAATAGCTGGAAGACACCTGGCGCATCGGATTCAGGGCGTTACAAATGTCCTATTTCTGACACACTGTTTCTCTGTGGCGTACCTGGAGGTGTGAGCTGAGGTACTATACCTCGGCTTTTCAGATGATCATCAAACTCCCAGCTCATGTACTCACCTCCATGACCAGATCGTAGAAACTTTAAGTCTTGCCGAGCTGATTCTCAACCTTGTTCTGAAACACTTTGAACTTTTCAAAAGTTTCTGACTTGTGCCTCATCAAATAGATATATCCATATCTACTCAAGTCGTCGGTAAAAGTCATGAAGTGCTGACAGCCACCTCTAGTAGTTGTGCTCATTGGACCACACACATCACTGTGTATAAGCTCCAACACCACAGACGCCCTCTCGCAACTCTTTGCAAAACGAGACTTAGTCATCTTGCCTAACAAGCATGATTCGCATGTCTTGAACGACTCAAAGTCAGAAAAAATTAGGAGCCCGTCATCATGGAGCTTGTTCATGTGTTTCAAACTAGTGTGTCCAAGTCGGCAATGCCAGAAGTATGTCAGATTTATCTCATTAGGCTTATGCCTCTTGACATTCACGTTATAGACTGGTTCCTGTTCTAGATTCAATATAAATAGCCCATCAACAATGGGCACATACCCATGGTACATACCATTTAATATAATTCTTCATGATTTTCGGGTGAGTTTTTTATTTACGGGGATTTAAACTGAGATTCTCAATGTTAGGGGCCGAGCCAGACACCGAGACAGTTGTAATTCATTCACATTCTTGGCATGGGACCTAAACAGGCATCCGAGGACACATGCATGATTTTTGTAGCCATTTTGGTGCACTAATTTGAATTATGCACATTAAATTAATGCTTATAAAACCTCATTATAATGTATAAAAAGGCCAAACGAACCCTGAATATTTATAGCAGTTCTGGTCAACCGTCTGTCACCTGTGGGTAGGCACTGTGCGCATGCATTGTGCAAGCTCATTGTCGGAGTAATGGGCCACGGGTAGGCTAACCCAAGCCCCTGAACCTTTCAAGACATCGGGGCGGACTACGCCCCTCAAGACCCCACAATAAGAAGCCGCCTTCTGGGAGTCGGCGGCAAGGCCGCCGACTGCCCCTCACGGCCGAGTCCCGGGGATGACTTCGAGATAAGCCGACTCCGACCACCTCCTGCCTTCGCCACGATGGGCGGGACGGGGTACGGTCACCGCGTGGCCCATCCCTACCCCGCTTACGAAGGGCTGGCATGGCGACAGTGCACCGTATCAATGGAGATCTCCATCCGGCGTGGCACTGTTGCCATGCCTGCCCTGACCTCAGCCCCCGTCGGCGGCACACTGTACCCACGACGGCCTGCCTGTACGGCCTAGAGACGGCGGGTCCCACCCGTCAGCGGGGGTACAGAAGACGGCAAGAGCGCCACAAGATGGACCCGTTGGGAGTCGGCCCCCGGGAGTCGGCCAGCCCCTCCCACGGGCCCCGCACGCCATTAACCAGACAAGACGGGGAATGGCAACAGTGATCGTCCGTCAGGCGGCGGCACTGTTGCCACGACCCCATGACCAAGCCAGTGTCATTAGAAGCACGGCTACAGTGATCTACAGCCGGCATGAACCGCCCGCGGCGGACAGGGCCTGTCAGCTCCGTACCGGACCTATCGGCGGGGCCCGCTAGTCGGCGGGCCCCAGCAGTCGGCGGAGAAGACGGCAGCGTGAGAGACAGACGGCTGGGACCCGCACCCAGCCGGATTACCATTGTATACCTGAGGGGCGGGCCTATATAAGCCCCCCGGGGCACCCATGCAAGGGGGGTCATTTCATTAGCACTAGACCAGACCATATAGGAAGGAGGGAGCTAGCCTTGCCCTCTCCTACCTCCAGGAAACAGCTCAAGGAGCAACCTTGTACTCACTTTGCCATAGTGATCATGCGGAGACCCCGCAGAGCAGCAGTAGGGGTGTTATCTCCACGGAGAGCCCTGAGGCTGGGTAAGATTCGCCGGCGTGCATGCCTTTGCCTCATCCCGTTTCCAGGCACCAGCGACGTTCTACTCGCCCCCACCATGATGAGCCATCCCTTGGCATATGTCGCACCCAACCCCCGACATTTGGCGCCCACCGTGGGGCGAGGTGCACCGTCGTCCGGAGACCTGCTCTGGACAGGAACCCTTTTTCTCCCTGGTGAGCGCAGCCAGCCCGACACGCCAGACGGAGTCTGCGCCAACGCGCTGCATGATGCTGAGATCGCCTGCGCAGCCAGCTGCCTCGCCGAACTTGTCGGCGAGGTTCGCCTCTCCTGCGAGCCTGCATCTGACGCAGGCACGGGCGGCCGCAAGAACCTCCTCGTGGGCCTCCTTGACCAACTCCACGTCGCCGGCCAGCCTGCCGTGGACCTGGAGTCCATAGGCTCCACCGACCCAATGCTGGTCGACTCCGACACCCCGTCGCTCGACGCGTTCCCCACCAACATGGTGGTCTACGACGAGCCGCTCCCTCGCGCGGAGAGCGGCGGAAGCACCGTCACAGAGGTTCTCGTCCTCGATCATGGCGAGCGTTCCGGTGAAGGAGCTCATGATCCGCTTGACGCGGCTCTGCAAGACCTGACCGCGCCTATTCCGGGAGATGCTGACGCCGAGACGCTGGAGGCGCGCCGCCTTCAGCTCGTCGAAGGGGCAAAGAAGCAGGCAAGCATGAGACGCTTGTCAGAAGCCTACCAGCGTGAGATGGATCGCGCTGTGGGCGGCTCGCCGGCCCCAACTGGGCCTAGCCGCCTAGGCGCAGTCCGGCAGCGCGGCGTGGCCATCGCCAACCTGTTCGGGGCCAATCGCCCTGTGCACACCACGCCTGCGGAGAACATCCGTGCCGCCCAGGCGGCGGCGGACGAGCTAGACAACTTCGAGGGCGAAGAGCGCCGCCTAATGACGGAGTGAGTCCAGCAGCTCCTCGACATGGCTGCCGCGCAGAATGAAGCCGGCTGCCGCACAGAGGCGCCGCAACGACAAAACGACGACGTGCCTCCCCGCCGAGATCAAGGCGCGACGTCTCGGACACCAACTGGCAGTGTCCGTGGAAGGAAAGACAAAGATCCGGCTGCCAGCCACAGTCAGACTCGCATCACCATCGAGCGCGACCAAGACGGCCGCCCAAAAGCAGTAGAATGGCAGGACGACTATCTGCCTCCTCCTCCTCGCAAAGAAAGGCGAGTCTCCCCGCCACCCGTTGAGCGTCCGACTCTCGGCGACCTCCTTGACCGCTAAGAGGGAGTCGGAGAAAATGATGCTCGCCACCGGATCGACCGACTCCACCGATCCCTGGTGCTGGAAGAAGAAGACGAGTTGGGTCCGCCCTATTTTGGACCTCGCATCCGAGACGAGCCCTTTCCCAAAGGGTTCACGCTCCCCCGAGATACGCCCAAGTACACCGGCTCCGTGAAGCCGGAAGACTGGCTGGTTGGCTACTCCACAGCCGTCAACATAGCGAACGGCAACAAGCGTGTTGCCGTAAAGTATGTTCCACTCATGCTCCAGGGCACGGCCCGGACATGGTTGAACAGCCTGAAGCCCCGTAGAATCAACAGCTGGGTCGACTTCACCGAAGCCTTCGTTCGCAACTTCACGAGCACGTACAAGCGACCTCCCAAGCCTCGCCAACTTTCCTTGTGCGTGCAAGGCCCCGACGAGTCAACTCGCGACTACCTCACGCACTGGGCCGAGCTTCGGAACTCCTGCGAAGGCGTGCACGAGGTGCAGGCTATCGAGTACTTCACTGCCGGGTGCAGAGAAGGTACCCTCCTCAAGCACAAGCTCCTCTGCGACGAGCCGGAGACCCTCGATGAGCTGCTGATCATAGCAGACAAGTACGCCATAGCTGACTCCTCCATGAAGGTGGAGATTCAAGTTAGTGCGACCGGCAAAGTAGCCCCTCAGGCTCCCAGAACTCCGGCTGGGGACGCTAGTCGGCGACAACAGCAGAATGATCACAAGCGCAAAGCCCCACAGCCGGCTTCCAGCAGCCGGCAAGTTGCGACAGTCGAAGACCAGCAGCCGGAGGAGCAGCCTCTGACCAAGCGACAGAAAGGCGGCAAGTCCAACTGGTTGCCGGCCTTCTCTTACGAGCAGACTCTAGATGGCCCCTGCAAGTTCCACAGTGGCGCGAAGCCGTCAAACCACACCACCCGGAAATGCCACTGGCCCAACAGAATCGCCAAGGGAGACGGCCTCCTGCCTCCCCCGCCTGCTGGGCCGCCGCCTCCACCGCCGCCCCAGCAGCCGGTTGTCAGGCCAGTCGGTGCAGTACAAGACGAGTACCCAGAAGAGCACGTAGCATATGTGGTGTTCACAAGTGTGGCTGACGATCGACGCAGCAGGCGGCTGCAGCAGCAAGAGGTGAATGCAGTAGCGTCAAATACTCCAGAGTTCATGCACTGGTCCGAGAAGCCTATCAGTTGGAGCAGAGCTGATCACCCAGAGGTAATGCTGAGTCCGGGCTCCTACGCCCTGGTCTTAGGTGCCACCTTTGCCACAGATAGGCGGGTCGCTCGCTTCTCCCGAGAGCTGATAGACGGAGGCAGTAGCATCAACATCCTGTACAAGGATACCATGGAGAAGTTAGGAATCAAGCAAAGACATCTTCAGAGCAGCCGGACTGTGTTCCATGGCATTGTTCCTGGCCTTTCTTGCTCATCAATCAGCAAGATCCTGATAGACGTCCTCTTTGGAGACAAAGATCATTTCCGCCGAGAGCCAGTTTGGTTTGAAGTGGTGGACCTCGAAAGCCCGTACCATGCGTTGCTTGGCCGACCTGCTTTGGCCAAGTTCATGGCGGTCCCCCACTACGCCTACCTCAAAATGAAGGTGCCGAGTTCCAAGGGGATTCTGACCATAGCCAGCGACTACAGAAAGTCGTCCGCTTACGCGGCCGAAAGCAGTCGGCTAGCCGAGTCCCTGGTGATCGCAGCCGAGAAGTGGCTTCTTGATCGGGTTGTGGCGATGGCCGGCAAGCAGCCCGAGATGTCGTCCAACCCCAAGGAGTCAGAAGCTGAAGGTTCGTTCAAGCCGGACAAAGAAATGAAGAAGATACCCTTGGACCCAGAACATCCAGAGAGGTACGCTGTCATAGGTGCAAACCTTAGCAAATAGGAAGGCGAGCTCGTTAATTTCCTCCATGTGAATCGAGACATCTTCGCATGGTCCCCCAAAGACATGCTAGGTGTACCGACGGAATTCGCCGAGCACAAGTTACATGTCCGATTTGATGTGAAGCCCGTCAGGAAGCCCTTGCGCCGCCTGTCAGAAGAGAAGAGAAGAGTTGTTGGAGAAGAGATAGCCCAACTCCTGGCAGCCGGCTTCATTATGGAAGTGTTTTTCCCAGAGTGGCTAGTAAACCCGGTCCTGGTGCTGAAGAAGAACAAGAAGTGGCGGATGTGTATTGACTACACAAGCCTTAACAAAGCCTGCCCCAAGGACCCATTCACTCTGCCGAGAATTGATCAGGTGATAGACTCCACAGCCGGATGCAAGCTATTGAGCTTTTTAGATGCATATTCAGGATATCACCAGATCAAGTTGAACCCGGCTGATATACTGAAGACCGCCTTCATCACGCCATTTGGAGCCTTCTGCTACCTGACCATGACGTTCGGCTTGAGGAATGCCGGCGCCACCATTCAGCGTTGCATGCAGAAGTGCCTCCTCAATCAACTCGGCAGAAACGACCACATCTACTTGGACGATGTGGTGGTGAAGATGGAAAACCGTGGAACATTGCTGGAGGACCTCAAGGAAACCTTTGAGAACCTGCGCCGATTCTAGATCAAGATCAACCCTGAGAAGTGCGTCTTTAGAGTACCAGCCGGCCAACTCCTTGGCTTCCTAGTCTATGAACGCGGCATAGAGTGCAACGCTGTAAAGATCAAGGCCATCGAGAGGATGGAGGTACCCAGCCGACTGCTAGATGTGCAAAAGTTCACCGGCTGCTTGGCGCCCATCAGCCGTTTCATCAGTCTGCTGGGCGAGAAGGCTCTCCCTTTATACCAGCTCATGAAGAAGACGACCGAGTGGAACCCCAAGGCAGACGAAGCTTTTCTTGAGTTGAAGAAAATATTGACTACTCCCCTTGTGCTGGCGGCCCCGACTCCTAAAGAGCCCATGCTCCTATACATTGCCGCCACCAGCCGGGTAGTCAACACAGTTATTGTAGTTGAACGCAAGGAGGAAGGCAAGGCGCTACCTGTCCAGAGACCGGTATATTACCTGAGCGAAGTACTGTCAACCTCCAAGCAGAACTACCCCCACTACCAGAAGATGTGCTATGGCGTGCACTTTGCCGCCAAGAAGCTGTAGCCTTACTTTCAGGAGCATCCAATCACTGTGGTCTGCATAGCCCCACTAGCCGAGATCATCGGAAGCCGAGATGCTTCTGGCCGAGTGGCCAAATGGGCCATTGAGCTGGCTCCCTACACCATCTACTACCAGCCCCGCACCACCATCAAGTCACAAGCACTGGCCGATTTCCTCGTCGACTGGGCCGAGACCCAGTACCTGCCGCCAGCGCCCGACTCCACCCATTGGCGGATGCATTTCGACGGCTCCAAGATGCGCACCGGCTTGGGAGCCGGCGTTGTCCTCACTTCCCCAAAAGGCGACAAGCTCAAATATGCATTGCAGATCCATTTCGCTGCCTCCAATAACGTCGTTGAGTATGAGGCGCTCATTCACGGGCTCCGGCTTGCCAAAGAACTAGGCATTCGCCGGATCCTGTGTTATGGCGACTCCGACTTAGTGGTCCAGCAGTCATCTGGCGATTGGGACGCCAAGGATGCAAACATGGCGAGCTACCGCTTCCTTGTACAGCAACTTAGCGGATATTTTGAGGGGTGCGAGTTCCTTCACGTGCGAAGAAATGACAACTACCAAGCAGATGCCCTGGCACGACTCGGCTCCACCCGCCAAGCAATACCATCTGGCGTCGCCCTTCGGCGCCTCCTCAAGACGTCTGTCAAACCTTCGCCAGAATCAGACTCCATCTTTGTGCCGGCTCCCCCCGAAGAAGTCGGATCCGACTCAAGAGCCCCAGTAGGCGGCACAAGAATTCTTACAAATGGCTCCAAGAAGGCCGCAGTTGAAGCCGGCCCGGGGACTTCAGAACCCGGCCCGGGGACTGCGGCGACCAGTCCAAAGACTCCAGAACTCGGCCCAGGGACTGCACCAGTCGGCCCGGGGACTTCATCAATCAAGCAAGCGGCCGCGGACTCCAGCCCGCCACCTCCCAGCCCAGCCGCCCTCGTCCAAGTTGCAGTGCTGGTAGTTGAAGTAATAGCAGCACCCTCATGGGCCCAGCCCATCCTCAAGTTCCTAGTAAGCAAAGAGCTGCCAACCAATGAAATCTTGGCTCGGCAAGTACAACACCGAGCGGCAGCCTACACAATAGTCAACAGAGAGTTGGCCAGGCGCAGCGTCACTGGTGTCTACCAGCGTTGCGTCGAGCCAGAGCAAGGCCAAGCAATTCTCAAAGACATCCATCCAGGCGAGTGCGGCCACCATGCGGCTTCAAGAGCACTCATCGCCAAAGCCTTTCGACACGGTTTCTTCTGGCCAACCGCCCTAGAAGAGGCCAAGGAGTTGGTCCAAAAGTGCAAAGGGTGCCAGAAGTTCCGCTCCAAGCCACATCATCCGGCTTCCGCACTCAAGACTATCCCCATCGCCTGGCCCTTTGCGGTTTGGGGCCTGGATATGGTGGGACCATTCAAAACAGCATGAGGCAGCCTAACTCACTTGTCGCGGTGGACAAGTTCACCAAGTGGATAGAAGTAAAGCCCATCAAGAAGTTTAATGGTCCGACTGCAGTGACTTTCATCGCCGACATCACGACTCGGTATGGCATACCACACAGCATCATCACCGACAATGGCACAAATTTTGCCAAAGGTGCCTTGGCCCATTTCTGCGCGACACAGGGCATCCGACTGGACATAGTGTCCGTTGCCCATCTACAGTCAAACGGCCAGGTAGAGCGAGCAAACGGCCTCATCCTGTCCGGCATCAAGCCTCGACTGATCCAACCACTAGAACGTTCGGCCGGCTGTTGGCTTGATGAGTTGCCAGCCGTCCTCTAGAGTCTGCGCACGACTCCAAACAAGTCAACCGGCTTCACACCTTTCCTCCTTGTCTACGGTGCTGAAGCCGTCATCCCGACGGACATAGAGTTCGACTCCCTGTGAGTCACCATGTACACCGAGGAGGAAGCAGAAGAAGAACGTCAAGACAGTGTCGATCTGCTGGAAGAGGGCCGGCTGCTGGCACTCAGCCGGTCCAGCATCAACCAGCAGAGCCTGCGCCGATACTACAACAGGAAGGTCAGGCCGAGATCTTTCCAAGAGGTCGACCTTGTGCTCCGACTGATCCAGCGAACAGCTGGTCAGCACAAGCTGTCGGCGCCTTGGTAAGGCCCTTCATTATCAGCAAAGTGCTAGGCAACGACTCCTACTACCTAATCGACGCTCAGAAGCCCCGAGCACGCAAGAGGGACGACTCCGGCAAAGAGACGGAACGCCCATGGAATGCAAATCTTCTGCGAAGATTTTACAGTTAATGCAGTATGTACCACGCTACCCCTTGTATTAAAGTACCAAGACTTCGGGCCCCCGAGACGAGCTCGGGGACTGCCGTTTTTGTTATCTGTATGATAAGAATTATGCCTTCGAGTATACTACTCTTTGTTATGCTGCTTGGCGCCGGGCTCGACTAGTCGGCTCGAGGACTCGCCGCGTCGTGCTATGGAATGCTTCCCGCAGTCGGACAAGTAGTGTGTGGTGCCTAAGCCGTCTCCTATCAAAAGCCGCAGCTCGCAGAGCGACTGTTTGGTGGGGAGGAGTAAGGAAGAATGGGCGCCCACATGAAAAATGGCTAAGGACTCAAAGCATAAACATAGCTTAAGTCGGCTTCCAGCCTCTCTTAGCAAAGCCGACTCTTGAGCAGTCGGCTTGCCGCTTTCTATCCAACTTGTTAAAAAGACTCTAAAAAATGGCCGAGTACTTGCCTTCCCAAAGTAGCCAAGCATTTGATCCAGTGGCAGTCCGCAGAGCGACTGTCCGACTAGCAAGGCGGCGACTAAGGGAAGGCAGCAAAGGAAAAGGCCAAAAGAGTAATGAGCAAGGAAATATAGAATTTGGATAAATATTTACATAACATAGGCCCTTGGCTGAATCTTCAAGCAGAAGTTCAAAATACACCCCGCGGGTGGAATTGTTCGAATTAACAAGTTCTTCAAAGACTACTAAAGCAGATAAAATGAAGGCAAGACAGCAGCCTAGGAAGCGGCAGACGGGTTCAGAGGGTCGGAAGAGACGGCGGTGTCAGGCGCCGAGGCGGCTGGCTGGACAGTCTCGGCTTGATCGTCTCCGGCGGCAGCCGGCTCGGTTGGGCGTGGTTCATTGCTGGAGGCGCGGTCGAGCTGAGGCTGGTCACCCGCTCCATCTTCTAGCGCCTCCATCTCACCTCCGTCCTCCGCCTCGCCTTCTTCCTCGGCGATGGAACCAATCACCTCCATCGAGTCCTCGTCATAATCCGGGTTCATCCCGAACCACTCCGGTGGCGCCTCCCCGCCGTCTTCAGCCCGATCAGGGACGAAGACGCTGGTGTCTGTGTAGTCGTCAATCACCGACGCACGTGCGGCAAGGGCGTCTTCCACAGCTATCAGCTCCGCCTGGGCCTTTGACCGGAACGCGGCCAGCCGGTCCAGGTCCAGCCCTGGATACCACGCCTTGACGAATTCCAAGGCATGGCGCGCTCCAGCCCAGGCCGAGGAACCCTTCCAGGCCTCAAGACGACCAGCTGTGACCTCCAGCCAGTCGGCAGTCCGACTGGGAGTGCGCAGAACCGGCATGTCTGGCCACAGGGTAGCAATCGTCTGGGCGCCGGCACGTTGAAGCCGGCGCAGCATCCGATGGGCCGGCCGCAGACGAGCCTCGATGCTCAGAAGCTGCTCATCGAGGGTCCGGGGGGCGTTGGCGGCAATCTCCGCGCCATTTGCCCTCCACGCCTCACGATCAGCCTCGATGGCCTGAGTGGCTGCCTGCGAGTGGCCAGGGAAGAAGTCTGCCAAGACAAGAAAGAAGCAAGTCAAAAAATCAGGAGTCAGCCCGACCCATAGTCAGCGGCTCAAAGAAACTAAAGAAACTCACCGTCGACGATGTCCTCAATCTCGTGGAAGCCGGAGGTCAACAGTGCCTCCTTGTCGTTCCAGGAGGAGCGCTCGCTTTCGAACTCGGCCAGGAGAGCAGTCTCTTTCTTCCCTGCCTCATCCTGCGCCTTCTTGAGAAGCTCCCTTTGCTCCGCCTGCTGCGCAGCCAGCAGGTCGCGCTCCGCGGCGAGCTTGCTGCACTTCTCCCCCTTGGCACGCAAGGCGGTGTTGGCCTCGCCCAGCTACTGCTGAAGAGTGGCGTTGGCTCTGAAGAATAAAAAGGAAAAAGACGTTAACTCGTCAACAAAGAAGGTTGCCGGGAAGATCCGGCCCGACTGCTCAGCAATCGGCCCGAATCTCGGGGACTACAGCCCGCGGGTGCGCCAGCGCGCCCCCACAAAGAAGAAGGAGGACTCACTCCAGCTCTCCGACAAGTCGGCAGTCCGCTTGCCTAGCTCCTCAACATTGCGGTTGAAGGCAGTGACGCGGATGTTGTGATACTCCTGTGGTAAGAATTTTAGACAAAGATAAGTATTGGAACTCGCCAGAAGGAGTTCCGGGCCGCCTGCTCAGCAGCCGGCCCGAAACTCGGGGACTACACCCAGTGGGTGTGCTGGCGAGCCACCATAGAGAAGAACAAGGAAAAACAAAAGTCAAAAATGAAAGCATACCCGGACGGCTGCTCGCGACGCCAGATGCGCCTTGGTGTAGTTCTGGATGCTATCGCCCTCGGCTCGCAGTTTCGCCTGAACATCCAGAAGCACCTGGTTCAATGGGCCTGTGCCGCCTCCTCGCACCCACCCAACGGGCGCAGCACTCGTCGCCTCAGCGTTTGGGATGGCCGAGCTGGCGGCGCCGGTCTCCAAGGGGCGTGGCGCCGAAGTCGCCTTCTCAACACGGCGGCGCGCTGGTGAGGCGACTTGAAGGAGCAACTTCGCCACAGACTCGTCCTCAGTCGGCGGCACCGGCAGGCCTGCCGGCTGTTTACCTCATGCACTCCCACATGGCGGCGGAGGTGGCGGTGGCGGCATGACCGTGTCCGACATGGAGGCCTCGCCGCTTTCCCTCTCCATGACGGGGTTCTCGCCGCCGGCTTCCCCAGTCTGTCCCGTGAACTCCGGGGGCGGCAGCACGGAGTTCAGCAGGATGATGAGCAGCGCCGATTGGCGGTGCACGGCCTCCTCAGCTCGCCGCCTTGCCGCAATGGTGGCTTCGTCCTCGTCGGCGGCGGGGTCAATCCGCCGAGTAGTGGCGGACGTCTCTACCGACCCCATGACAGAGGCGGCGGCGACCCTCTCAAAGGTAAGGGAAGCCCTGAAGCAAGGAAGGCATGTAAAATATTTGGACAAGATTCACCAGTAGAAAACAAGACAAAAGGCGAAGGCACTTATGTAGAAACCAGTGGCGGCTTTTTCACTTCCTTACGAAAGTGGTTGGCCTACACGATCGCCTCCTCCAGCTTGGTCGCGGTGGCCGCCCCCTTGAACTTCTTTGATCGGCCGCCAAGCGAGCTCGGCCCGGCCCGGCACCTCTTCATGCCGCCTTGACCATCCAAGCCGGCAGAGGAACTCGCGCTCGGGTGGCCGGCCTTCGGTTGGTGGCGCGGGGCAACTTCCCCCTCGGCGTCGTCATCAGGCCAGTCGGTAAAGGTGGCCGAGGGCCTGAAGCCTCCCCCTCCTCCTCCTCCCCCTCCTTCGGCATCGGTCTCCATCGTCGCCGCCCCCAAGTCAGGTTCGTCGACGTCACTCTCCGCTCGGTCAGAGACGAACTGACGGGCCAAGCCCGTGCTGCCGGCTAAAGGTTGGATGAGGTGGTTTTGACTCGGAAAAACCAAAAAAGATCAGAAGTCGGATTCGGCTGCAAAAGAAGAGAGAAGAAGAAGAGAGACGACTTACAGCAGGTGGGGGGTTGGCGCGTGAGTACGGCTCCTTGCCGAACCGCCAATCCGCCGCGAGATTGCAGTTCGCAATGTAATTCACCGTGTCCGCCACCTCCGTGTGGGGCATGTCCTTGGAGCACATCCGACTCGGGTCCCGGTGGCCGCTCATCTGACAGATCAGATGAGGTCAGCCTTGGAGCGGGAGGACTCGGCGCGCCACGAAGGCGGCCAGCAGGTCGGCCCCGGTCAAGCCCTCCGACTGTGTCAGTACTCGGAGTCGCGCGACAGCGGCGGCGCCAGCAGGAGTCAGCGTCTTGACCCGGTGGGACCAGCTGGGGAGCCTCCCAGCTCGTGCTCCGGCTTCGTAAGGCGGCAGGTTGACCCAGTCGCCGTCTGGGGTGACGTTCTTCACATAAAAATAAGAACGCTGCCACATCTTCACCGACTTAATCAACGGGATGGTGGGAAACGCGTTGTCAGCCACCGATCTCCGCATCGCGATGAAGGCACCACACTATGCCGGCACGCCGGCGATGTGCGTGCCGAGCCTGGACTGAAAGAACTCCCCCCATAGCTCAATGGTGGGGAGAACGCCGAGGAAGCCTTCGCACAAGGTGGCGAAGGCAGCCAGCAGCACCACCGTGTTCGGGGTGAGGTGGTGCGGTTGGAGCCCGTGAAACTCCAAGAAGGAGCGGAAGAAACCGCTCGCCGGCAGCCCTAGGCCGCTGTCAGGACCCCGACTCAATGCCACATCGATCTGGCATGTAACACCTCATATCACTTTGCGGCCTCACGCACGGTATCCCCACGGGTGTCGCCTTACCTTTGCCCGGGACCGTTTGCGCCTTTTGGCACATGTATATGATGGTGTCGCTAGCATCCATATGATAAAGAGCCCGGGCTGACATGGCTAGTCGTAAACCCAAAGTGGCACTAACTTACAGGGACAGGCATCCATGACCCAGCATCGAACGTGTCGGCCATCAGCGAGTGAATCCAGGCTGTAGCACTGGGCTAACAGGACTCCGGTGAACCGGGCTGTAGCGGGCTAACAAGACTCCGGTATTCATCGCGTGACATTTCCCCGAAGGGACAGACACAGGATCGAAGAAGGACACATGCCGGCCAGCCTAAGTGTTCCGGAGCAGTAGCAAGCTACCAGGGCTCAGTGGAAGCACTAGGAGACATTTCCCGGTAAGAGAGGCTACTAAGAGTAAACAACTAGATAGTCAGATCCCACACATAGCAGTACACATTACACGTACGCATAACATGCAAGTATGTGCTGTACAACATGGCATCACAGCATAACTCAACAATCATATAGATAAAGGCTCAGAAGAGCCATCATAGCATTTATTGCAAACAGGGGTCACAAAACCCATCATACAGAGCATACAAGCAACAAGCGGAAGCATTACATGTCTGGGTACAGACACCTACAAATGAAAAAGGCTGAAGAGCCTGACTATCTACAACATCCGATCAAGATCGTAGCTGAGGTACAAGCTACTCGTCGAAGTCCACGGAACACTAATAAGACCGAAGTCTCCGCTGCAAAAACATAAATAAAGCAACATGAGTACAAAGGTACTCAGCAAGACTTACATCAGATCCTATCATACATGCATTTGTATCAAGAGGGTAATGTGGGGTTTAGTTGCAGCAAGCCAGCTTTGACTCTGTGGCTATCCTGTTCTACGACTACCAGAATCTCTTGAGGTGATATGGCGCACACGAGTCCACTAATCACCACACAATACACTACTATGGATTCATCCCCGTCTCCCTACGGGAAGGCCATCCATAGCACTCACACTTGTCTTGAGCATTTTAGAGTATCCACTTCAAGTTGTCTATGTACCATGTAAGCATCCAAGAAGTCCATAACCGTGGACCCGGCTATTTGAATAGATCAAATTAACCCTGCAGGGGTGTACTTCTTCACACACGCTCTCGCCACTTACCGCCATGTACACGTCATGTATCTCGGCAACCTTCAAGCGGAAGCCTGGCGAGGGTGTCGGCCACGACCTGACTAACCACACAAGACTCTAGTCCAGGTTTATCGCCTATTCGGGTTCCATCCGCAAGGAGATCCGGCTGGGGTGTCGCTCACGGCCCCAAACGATGTGAGAAGGGTTCCCAAGCCCACCATCCGGGTGCCACTTGGTACACCGTGCCACGTGTGCCTAGTCTGTCCCAAGCCCACCCTGCCGGGTGCCACTTGGTAGAAAAATAGCACTACCTACAAACACCAGAAACTAGTTGCGACTCCTGGACAGAGATCAAGTCGGTTAATAAGTCGAGAGGAGTCGAGTTACCGGAACCCAATGTGTGGTAGTATCGAGTCATTGGACAACATACATAGAACTCAGTGCTTAAGGACGGTTCCAGTGAGACAACCCACCATGTACTCCTACATGGCCTCTCACCGCTACCTTTACCAAATCGTGTTCACACACTTAACTCTCAGCATCAGAACATATCGTAACACTCCAATTCATTCCCAATGAATCAGACCTGACACAACTCTAAGCAATAGCAGGCATAGCATGGTAGGAACACAACAATGGCTTCAATCAACTCCTACACATGCTAGTGGGTTTCAACAATTTACTGTGGCAATGACAGGTCATCCAGAGGAATGGGTTCAACTACCGCAGCACAAAGTAGCAGATGAATCGTTGTTGTTCTAATGCAATAACTGAGAGCAGGAGCGAGAGAGTAGGGTTTTATCGAAATGAACAAGGGGTTTTGCTTGCCTGGTAGATCAACAAGGAAGGCACTGCTTCATAGACAGGCACTCTGGAACAGACTCCGGAGCAGGACCTATCGACAAGGAACAGTGTCGGCAATCAATACACAAACATATGCAACAATATGATGCATGAACATGGCATGAGGATGTGAGGTTGTTTGAGCTAATGCAACTAGTAATCATTTGGTTTGAAGTCCATTTGAACCATAAGCTCAAATGCAATTCTAAATTAAGTCTCTTAATATGCCATAATGTGTTTTCCCATATTCAGCATGTATAAGTTGGTTTGTCATGCATGAAACTAGTACAGATGGATAGATTGCATTTTTCTGATAATTTTTCATATATAAATTATTTTAATCTGAGCTACGGTTGATTTGATATGAATTTTTGAAGTTTAAAACAATTTCTGCAATTTCCTGATTTATTATAATTCCAGAAAATATATATTGTGCCAGCATGACGTCAGCAGTCAACTGCGGCTGGCTGGGGTCAAACCTGACGTGTGGGGTCCACACGTCAGTGACAGGGGGGTTTAACAGAGGTTAGTTTAATCCTAATTAAAAGTTAGTGGTGTTGGGGCCCACTGTCAGTGTCAGGTTAAATAACAGAGGTTAATTAAATTTAAACTAATCCTAACTAGAATTAGCAGGGACGGGCCCAACTAGTCATTGAGCCAGGGGAGGTCAAACCCCCTGGTCAACTGGGGCTAACACGCCGGCGTTTAGCCGCCGGCGGCAGCAAACGCGGCGGAGGGCGCGGAATTGCCACTCTGGCGCCCAATCGAGCAGCGGAGGGCACGCGCGGGAAGCGGGAGCTCGCGCGCATCCACTGGTGCCCTCCATTTCACCGGAGACGGACTAAATCGACGGCGGCGACCACTTGGGCGGCGGCCGGAGTTCGGGCGCGAGCGGGATCGGGCTGCGGGGCACGGGGAGGCAGGGGAGAAGGGGGGGTTCGACGGCGGGGCTCACAGCGAATCCAACGGCGTCGTCGGCAAGCTCGGGGAAGGCTTGGGGCAGCCGGAGCGACGACGGCGATCTCGTCGGCCGAAGCTTGAAGATGACGGCGATGGCGATGAAGCGGAGCTCGACCGGGTTGCTTTGCTCGGTGAGGAGGGAGAAGGGGTCGCGGCGGAGCTGGGAAGCGTGTCGGGGAGGTGCGGCAGTGGCCGAGGCCACAGTGGCTATGGACGGCGGCGACGGTGATTCTCGGGTGAGAGAGAAAGAGAAGGGGAAAAGCACGGGAGAGAGGGGGGTGAGGCCAGGGGATCGGGGAGGCACCAAGAAGAAGCAACGCGGCGTCACGCTGGCAGGGTAGGCAGGCAGGCGAGCTGGTGGTGTGGCGCTCCGCCCGTGCGCGCGCGTCGGCCACACGCCTGGCCGACTGGCGCCAGGAGGACAACGGCGGTGGTGGGCTGGGCTGGCCTGCTGGGCCAGAGGCGCCAGGTAAGAAGCCCAGGTAAGTTTCCCTCTTTTCTTTTTTTTTGTTTTCTAATTTTCTGACATTTGTTTTGATTTAATTAAAATATTAAATCATTTAATTACCTTATGCCAATTTTTGCAGGAGCTAGCTATATTATTCCAGAGCTCCCCAACAGGTGGCATAATTTTTGGACATATATTAATATATATATAACTAATATATTTCCAATGCAAATATTTATCGGATTAATCCAAATGGCCAAAATAAATATCCATGAGCTCCTAAAAATATTGGTTCGATTTTTATCTCTGTCGAATATTTTCAGAGAGCAACATGAGCATTTTCTTGGACCCTTTTGGAGAAATTTTTATTTGGGTCATTTTCAAAATGGTTCTGAGGGTTCCACCAATCCTCATTTCAAATTTAAATGAAAATTTAAACATGATGCACAAATGACTAGCTAGTCTAAGTCATACCAGACTAGGGATGTGACAACTCGCCCCCACTTGAAAAAATCTCGTCCCGAGATTCAGGGGTCGACGGAAAGAATGCGGGGTACTCCAGTCGAAGACGATCTTCTCGCTCCCAAGTAGCTTCTCTCTCGGAATGATGAGAACACTGAACTTTGAGAAACTTGATGTTCTGACGTCGGGTAGCACGCTCGGGTTGATCAAGAATGCGAACCGGGTACTCTCGGTATGTGAGGTTATCTTGGAGATCAAGCGTTTCGTGGTCCACTCCGCGGATGGGATCCGAGAAGCAACGCCTGAGTTGAGAGACGTGGAAGACATCATGAACTCGAGAAAGAGGTGGGGGTAGTTCCAACTGGTAGGCAACCTCTCCTCGTTTAGCGAGAATACGAAAAGGACCAATGTAACGAGGAGCCAACTTGCCCTTGATACCGAAACGATGGGTACCCTTCAAAGGAGTAACCTGAAGGTAAGCCTTTTCGCCAACTTCATAAGTCATATCCTTATGATGACGATCATACTTACTCTTTTGACGAGACTGGGCTGTTTTCAAATTCCCACGAATGATGCGAACTTGCTCTTCTGCCTCCTGGATCATGTCCGGTCCAAAGAATTGTCTTTCCCCGGTTTCTGACCAGTTCAAAGGTGTTCGACATCTCCGTCCATAGAGAACCTCAAAAGGAGCTTTCTTGAGGCTGGATTGATAGCTATTGTTATAAGCAAACTCGGCAAAAGGAAGACATTTCTCCCAATCCATACCGAATGAGATAACGCAAGCTCTAAGCATGTCTTCGAGAATTTGATTGACCCATTCCACCTGACCACTCGACTGAGGGTGGAAAGCGGTACTGAAGGAAAGATGGGTTCCCATTGCAGTTTGGAAACTCTCCCAGAAATGAGAAGTGAAAAGACTGCCACGGTCTGAATTGATCTCTAGTGGAACACCATGAAGTGACACTATTCGAGAAATGTATAAGTCAGCAAGCTGACTAGCAGTGATACTCTCTCGAACAGGAAGGAAGTGAGCCACTTTGGAAAGACGATTAACGACTACGAAGATAGCGTTATTCCCTCTCTTGGTCCTGGGAAAGCCGGTGATGAAGTCCATACCAACTTTATCCCATTTCCATTCAGGAAAAGCTAAAGGCTGAAGGGTGCCAGCAGGTCTCTGATGCTCTGCCTTAACGCGACGACAAACGTCACATTTAGCAATGAACTCAGCGATTTCTTTCTTCATCCTAGTCCACCAGAACCTCTGGCGTAGGTCCTGACACATCTTAGTGCTACCGGGATGAATCGTGAGAGGAGATTCATGCGCCTCCTTAAGAATCAACTATCGAAGATGTTGCTTCTTGGGAACCACCAAGCGATTCTCAAAGAAAACAACACCACGATCATCCATAGAGAAACATCCACCAACTCCCTTCTTAATGTTTCTCTTGATCCGGGTAATCCCCGTATCATGCTTCTGGGCTTCTATGATAAGATCCACAAGGGTAGGTTTCGCCACCAAGGTA
The DNA here is from genome assembly GCF_002162155.2 of Triticum dicoccoides. Taxonomy (NCBI): domain Eukaryota; kingdom Viridiplantae; phylum Streptophyta; class Magnoliopsida; order Poales; family Poaceae; genus Triticum; species Triticum dicoccoides. The sequence continues at coordinate 297,544,827 of NC_041383.1, read as the reverse complement.
GAAAGGAATCCGTGAGGAGCGATGTGAAGGTTAAGCTTACAGAATTCCTCATGGAGAAGTGGTTGGCCTTGCTGCAACATGAGATTGTTGCAATAGGATTTACGGCTTAGCGCATCAGCCATGACATTGGCTTTGCCTGGGGTGTAGGTAATCCCTAGATCATAATATGTGATCAACTCCAACCAACGTCTTTGCCTAAGGTTCAGATCCGGTTGGGTGAAGATATACTTGAGACTCTGGTGATCGGTGTAGATCTCGTAACGTTTACCAAGGAGGTAATGTCGCCAGGTCTTGAGTGCATAGACTACGGCTGCAAGCTCTAGATCATGTGTAGGATAATTCTCCTCATGTGGATGCAACTGTCGAGATGCATAGGCAATCACATGACGATCCTGCATAAGAATGCAACCTAGTCCCTGTCGTGAGGCGTCGCAGTAGATAATAAAGTCTTTAGTGAAATCCGGTGGCACAAGTATGGGAGAAGAAGTCAGGCGTCTTTTCAGTTCCTGAAAACTGTGCTCACACTGTGGGGACCACTCGAACTTTTTATCTTTCTTGAGAAGTTCCGTGAGGGGTTTGGCTACTTTGGAGAAATTTTCAACAAAGCGGCGACAATAGCTGGCTAGACCAAGGAAACTCCTAACTTGTTTAACGGTTTCAGGTGGAGTCCAATCGAGAACGGCCTTGACTCTCTCGGGATTGACAGCAATGCCCTTACCAGAGATTACGTGGCCTAGGTAGGTCACTTCTGGCAACCAAAATTCACACTTGGAGAACTTGGCATAAAGGCGGTGCTCTCTGAGTTTTTTTAACACAAGTCTAAGATGTTCGGCATGCTCTTCCTCGTTCTTCGAGTAAATAAGAATATCATCGAGGTAAACCACGACGAACTTATCTAAGTACTCCATGAAGATCGAGTTCATCAAGCGGGAGAATGTGGCTGGGGCGTTGGTTAGACCAAAGGGCATGACGGTGTACTCGTACTGACCATAACGAGTAACAAAGGCTGTCTTGGGAATGTCCCCGTTTCTGATCTTAATTTGGTGGTATCCTGACCTTAAATCCATCTTGGAGAAGACTGAGGATCCAGCGAGCTGATCATACAGGTCGTTGATCCTGGGGAGCGGATATTTGTTCTTTATCATGACCAAATTAACGGGACGATAATCTACAACCATCCGGTCCGTACCATCCTCCTTCTTGACGAAGAGGACGGGGCAAGCCCAAGGAGAAGAACTAGGACGGATGAAACCCTTTTGCAAGGACTCATCAAGTTGTTTCTTAAGCTCGGCTAGTTCTAAGGGTGCCATCTTGTAAGGTCTCCTAGAGATTGGAGCTGTTCCTGGGATAAGATCTATGACGAACTCTACATCTCTGTCAGGTGGAACACCTGGCAGTTCCTCTGGAAAGACATCCGGGAAGTCACGGACTACCGGGATATCTCCAAGGTCTGGAAGAGGGCTGGCATTAAGAGAATAGAGCTGACGCTTTGCAACTCTAGTGGAGACAGTGACTATCTTGCCAGATGGGTGTGTAAGTTGAACAGATCTTGTGTAACAATCAATCTTGGCATGATGAGTTGTCATCCAGTCCATACCCAAGATGATGTTAATATCTGAGGACTTGAGGGCTATGAGTGAGGCAAGGAATACAAGTCTGTCAACAAGGATTTCGTTACCATGGCTTACACTAGAGGTTTGCCATTTGGATCCAGGAGTTTGGATGACTAGCGGAGTTGGCATATCACAAAATGACAGATTGTGCAAGTTAGCATAGCTTTCAGAAATGAAGGAGTGAGATGCTCCAGTATCGAATAGAACTGATGCTGGGTGACAATTGACAAGGAGTGTACCAAGAATGACATCCGGATCATCATGAGCGTCTTTAGCTGAGACGTGATGCACACGTCCACGTTCAGTGGGGGCTGACTTGACACTGATCATCTTGCGTGATGGCTTAACACAGCCAACAGTCTTCTCGGGCTGGGGTGGAGCATAACTAGTCTGAGAGCAGTCACGTGCATAGTGTCCTGGCTTCCCGCATATGAAGCAAGTCCCTGAGGTTGGACGTGGACCCGCACTGACAAGGGGTCTACCAGTAGGCCTGGGTGGAACATATGACTGAGCTGGGGGAGGCACCACATGGGATAACCTCGGTGTATAACCGGAAGGAAGAGTTGAGTTTGGAACCCAAATTCGGCGCTTTTGAGAACTAGAACCGGAAGAATATCCCAAATCACGGGTGTGCTTACGAGACTCCTCGTAAGTGAGCTGAGCTGTCTTTGCATTGATGGCCTTGTTCACAAGGGCTTGGAATGTATCACAATGATGCAGGTGGAGATCACGACGCAACTTGGGGTTGAGACCCTTCCGGAACCTAGCTTGCTTCTTGGCGTCCGTGGACACTTCTTCTGTAGCATAGCGAGCAAGGTTCTCGAACTCTCTGCTATAAGCATCAACAGCCATCTTATTCTGGGTGAGACTACAGAACTCTTCTCTCTTGCGATCAATGAGGGCCTGGGGAATGTGATGCTCGCGAAAGGCCTCAGTGAAATCCTTCCAGGTAGGAATCTGGCCAGCTGGAAGCATAGCCTCATAGCTTTGCCACCAAAGACTAGCAGGACCTTCCAGGTGGTATGTGGCATAGGTGACCTTGTCATCTGTATCGAGTGGCTCGATGGAATGATGAAAGGTAGGTGGGTGCAAGCGAATGAAGTCATGAATGGTCGCAGACTTATTGGACTGATGTGCGGTGTTCTCCTCGATACGTGCCAACAAACGGTTAGACTCACGCTTGTTCCTCTCCATTTCTAACATGAACTCTGTCAACGAAGGCGGGTCAGGAGGATCCTCATCCCTACCATCTCCATGGTTCTGGCTACAAATAATAGAACTTGATGACATCCTGAGAAACGAAACCAGGGACGGAGTCAGCATCAACTATAGACTGTAGAATGTAGGACAAGGAATTAGTATCTCTCGAACTTCTAGGAAAATTCCGGCAGCATAACAGCAGTAAAATGCTCAGAATGAGACATCCTACTAGAATGGGGTAATAACATACTCATCAGCATTACTCAAGGTTCTGAGATCATACTAAACAGACTACACCGGAAATACTCGAAAACTGGGGTATGACTCTGATCAACCAATCCTATGGGACTACGGAGTAGTAACACATGATCCTGATAGACGGAAGAGAAAGCCTAGTTCCTTAACCCCATAGAAAGGATAGGATGACTCAGATCAGAAGGCCATGAGGTATAAGGAGTAAAAAGAGCCTTACGTTCCAACCCACAATCAATTCCCTTACATAACTAAAGATTTTCTAGACTCAACTTCGACCAGTTTGGCTTGGTAATCCTACAGGCAGTCAGGCTCTGGTACCAACGCTGTCAGGACCCCGACTCAATGCCACATCGATCTAGCATGTAACACCTCATATCACTTTGCGGCCTCACGCACGGTATCCCCACGGGTGTCGCCTTACCTTTGCCCGGGACCGTTTGCGCCTTTTGGCACACGTATATGATGGTGTCGCTAGCATCCATATGATAAAGAGCCCGGGCTGACATGGCTAGTCGTAAACCCAAAGTGGCACTAACTTACAGGGACAGGCATCCATGACCCAGCATCGAACGTGTCGGTCATCAGCGAGTGAATCCAGGCTGTAGCACTGGGCTAACAGGACTCCGGTGAACCGGGCTGTAGCGGGCTAACAGGACTCCGGTATTCATCGTGTGACATTTCCCCGAAGGGACAGACACAGGATCGAAGAAGGACACATGCCGGCCAGCCTAAGTGTTCCGGAGCAGTAGCAAGCTACCAGGGCTCAGTGGAAGCACTAGGAGACATTTCCCGGTAAGAGAGGCTACTAAGAATAAACAACTAGATAGTCAGATCCCACACATAGCAATACACATTACACGTACGCATAACATGCAAGTATGTGCTGTACAACATGGCATCACAGCATAACTCAACAATCATATAGATAAAGGCTCAGAAGAGCCATCATAGCATTTATTGCAAACAGGGGTCACAAAACCCATCATACAGAGCATACAAGCAACAAGCGGAAGCATTACATGTCTGGGTACAGACACCTACAAATGAAAAAGGCTGAAGAGCCTGACTATCTACAACATCCGATCAAGATCGTAGCTGAGGTACAAGCTACTCGTCGAAGTCCACGGAACACTAATAAGACCGAAGTCTCCGCTGCAAAAACATAAATAAAGCAACATGAGTACAAAGGTACTCAGCAAGACTTACATCAGATCCTATCATACATGCATTTGTATCAAGAGGGTAATGTGGGGTTTAGTTGCAGCAAGCCAGCTTTGACTCTGTGGCTATCCTGTTCTATGACTACCAGAAACTCTTGAGGTGATATGGCGCACACGAGTCCACTAATCACCATACAATACACTACTATGGATTCATCCCCGTCTCCCTACGGGAAGGCCATCCATAGCACTCACACTTGTCTTGAGCATTTTAGAGTATCCACTTCAAGTTGTCTATGTACCATGTAAGCATCCAAGAAGTCCATAACCGCGGACCCGGCTATTCGAATAGATCATGTTAACACTGCAGGGGTGTACTTCTTCACACACGCTCTCGCCACTTACCGCCATGTACACGTCATGTATCTCGGCAACCTTCAAGCGGAAGCCTAGCGAGGGTGTCGGCCACGACCTGACTAACCACACAAGACTCTAGTCCAAGTTTATCGCCTATTCGGGTTCCATCCGCAAGGAGATCCGGTCGGGGTGTCGCTCACGGCCCCAAACGATGTGAGCAGGGTTCCCAAGCCCACCATCCGGGTGCCACTTGGTACACCGTGCCACGTGTGCCTAGTCTGTCCCAAGCCCACCCTGTCGGGTGCCACTTGGTAGAAAAATAGCACTACCTACAAACACCAGAAACTAGTTGCGACTCCTGGACAGAGATCAAGTCGGTTAATAAGTCGAGAGGGGTCGAGTTACCGGAACCCAATGTGTGGTAGTATCGAGTCATTGGACAACATACATAGAACTCAGTGCTTAAGGACGGTTCCAGTGAGACAACCCACCATGTACTCCTACATGGCCTCTCACCGCTACCTTTACCAAATCGTGTTCACACACTTAACTCTCAGCATCAGAACATATCGTAACACTCCAATTCATTCCCAATGAATCAGACCTGACACAACTCTAAGCAATAGCAGGCATAGCATGGTAGGAACACAACAATGGCTTCAATCAACTCCTACACATGCTAGTGGGTTTCAACTATTTACTGTGGCAATGACAGGTCATGCAGAGGAATGGGTTCAACTACCGCAGCACAAAGTAGCAGATGAATCGTTGTTGTTCTAATGCAATAACTGAGAGCAGGAGCGAGAGAGTAGGGTTTTATCGAAATGAACAAGGGGGTTTGCTTGCCTGGTAGATCAACAAGGAAGGCACTACTTCATAGACAGGCACTCTGGAACAGACTCCGGAGCAGGACCTATCGAGAAGGAACAGTGTCGGCAATCAATACACAAACATATGCAACAATATGATGCATGAACATGGCATGAGGATGTGAGGTTGTTTGAGCTAATGCAACTAGTAATCATTTGGTTTGAAGTCCATTTGAACCATAAGCTCAAATGCAATTCTAAATTAAGTCTCTTAATATGCCATAATGTGTTTTCCCATATTCAGCATGTATAAGTTGGTTTGTCATGCATGAAACTAGTACAGATGGATAGATTGCATTTTTCTGATAATTTTTCATATATAAATTATTTTAATCTGAGCTACGGTTGATTTGATATGAATTTTTGAAGTTTAAAACAATTTCTGCAATTTCCTAATTTATTATAATTCCAGAAAATATATATTGTGCCAGCATGATGTCAGCAGTCAACTGCGGCTGGCTGGGGTCAAACCTGACGTGTGGGGTCCACACGTCAGTGACAGGGGGGTTTAACAGAGGTTAGTTTAATCCTAATTAAAAGTTAGTGGCGCTGGGGCCCACTGTCAGTGTCAGGTTAAATAACAGAGGTTAATTAAATTTAAACTAATCCTAACTAGAATTAGCAGGGACGGGCCCCACTAGTCATTGAGCCAGGGGAGGTCAAACCCCCTGGTCAACTGGGGCTAACACGCCGGCGTTTAGCCGCCGGCGGCAGCAAACGCGGCGGAGGGCGCGGAATTGCCACTCTGGCGCCCAATCGAGCAGCGGAGGGCACGCGCGGGAAGCGGGAGCTCGCGCGCATCCACTGGTGCCCTCCGTTTCACCGGAGACGGACTAAATCGACGGCGGCGACCACTTGGGCGGCGGCCAGAGTTCGGGCGCGAGCGGGATCGGGCTGCGGGGCACGGGGAGGCAGGGGAGAAGGGGGGGTTCGACGGCGGGGCTCACAGCGAATCCAACGGCGTCGTCGGCAAGCTCGGGGAAGGCTTGGGGCAGCCGGAGCGACGATGGCGATCTCGTCGGCCGAAGCTTGAAGACGACGGCGATGGCGATGAAGCGGAGCTCGCCCGGGTTGCTTTGCTCGGTGAGGAGGGAGAAGGGGTCGCGGCGGAGCTGGGAAGCGTGTCGGGGAGGTGCGGCAGTGGCCGAGGCCACGGTGGCTATGGACGGCGGCGACGGTGATTCTCGGGTGAGAGAGAAAGAGAAGGGGAAAAGCACGGGAGAGAGGGGGGTGAGGCCAGGGGATCGGGGCGGCACCGAGAAGAAGCAACGCGGCGTCGCGCTGGCAGGGTAGGCAGGCAGGCGAGCTGGTGGCGTGGCGCTCTGCCCGTGCGCGCGCGTCGGCCACACGCCTGGCCGACTGGCGCCAGGAGGACGACGGCGGTGGTGGGCTGGGCTGGCCTGCTGGGCCAGAGGCGCCAGGTAAGAAGCCCAGGTAAGTTTCCCTCTTTTCTTTTTTTTGTTTTCTAATTTTCTGACATTTGTTTTGATTTAATTAAAATATTAAATCATTTAATTACCTTATGCCAATTTTTGCAGGAGCTAGCTATATTATTCCAGAGCTCCCCAACAGGTGGCATAATTTTTGGACATATATTAATATATATAACTAATATATTTCCAATGCAAATATTTATCGGATTAATCCAAATGGCCAAAATAAATATCCATGAGCTCCTAAAAATATTGGTTCGATTTTTATCTCTGTCGAATATTTTCAGAGAGCAACATGAGCATTTTCTTGGACCCTTTTGGAGAAATTTTTATTTGGGTCATTTTCAAAATGGTTCTGAGGGTTCCACCAATCCTCATTTCAAATTTAATGAAAATTTAAACATGATGCACAAATGACTAGCTAGTCTAAGTCATACCAGACTAGGGATGTGACAGCCGCGCATGAGGTGCGAGCGGAATACGACCCGCTTGCCCTCCTCCGGCGCCGGCGATACTTCCCTCTTCGACGCGGCGCAGGCCCGCACTAGGTCCTCGCCGGGGAGGCGACGCGTCTTACGAAGGAACTCAATGTGGTCATCGTCCACCTCGGAGCCGTCCCACACGCCGGAGCGTACGGCTGGAGGCGCGGCGGCGGAGGAAGAGCTCATCGCTGCGGGCGTGGCGTGGTTCGGCGCGGCGGCGGCGAGAGGAAAAAGAAGCAAGAGGAAGCGAAGGGAGTACGGGAAATGGGCGCGCGTGCTTCGCCGCCCCCCTCCTCCCGCCTACTTATAGGCTCGTGGGCTGAGAAGCCGATGGGGCGGGCGTGGCATTAACTGTGCCCATGACCCCACGCCCCCCACGATTTACCACACAAAGTAACTGCGCGCAGTTACGACGTGGTTATCCCAACCGTTCGCTCGGCCGCAACAGATCCGTTCGCGTGCCGAGGCGCGGTAGTGGCGGGCCCCGCCTAACGCCCTGTCCCGTCGCACGCGTGGGTGGGCGGACTGACCCTGCCGCGTGGCGCCACGCGACGCATCCGCAACGGGCAGCTGCCTAGAAGCTTATCAAGCACGCTGCCTGGATCCCGCTACGACCTTCAAACTCTTTAAGGGGCAAGACGGCCTTCTGCGAGTCCGGCTCCAGCTAGTCGGCCTAGAGGAGGACGGCGAGCAAGGTCCAGATTCCACCACTAGAAGGATGAAACTGTTGAGACTCCTCGACATATCACCCTCGGTGCCTCACCAGCTTCGGGGACTACTGTCGGAGTAATGGGCCACGGGTAGGCTAATCCGAGCCCCTGAACCTTTCAAGACATCGGGGCGGACTGCGCCCCTCAAGACCCCACAATAAGGAGCCGCCTTCTGGGAGTTGGCGGCAAGGCCGCCGATTGCCCCTCACGGCCGAGTCCCAGGGACGACTTCGAGATAAGCCGACTCCAATTGGCGGCTTCTAGAGAAGCCGGCTATGGGGAGTCGGCCCGCGACTCCGACCACCTCCTGCCTTCGCCACGATGGGCGGGATGGGGTATGGTCACCGCATGGCCCATCCCTGCCCCGCTTACGAAGGGCTGGCATGGCCACAGTGCGCCTTATCGATGGAGATCCGCATTCGACGCGGCACTGTTGCCATGCCTGCCCTGACCTCAGCCCCCGTGGGTGGCGCACTGTACCCACGATGGCCTGCCTGTACGGCCCAGAGACGGCAGGTCCCACCCGTCGACGGCGGTACAGAAGACGGCAAGAGCGCCACAAGATGGACCCGTTGGGAGTCGGCCCCCGGGAGTCGGCCAGCCCCTCCCACGGGCCCCGCACGCCATTAACCAGACAATACAGGGAATGGCAACAGTGATCATCCGTCAGGCGGCGGCACTGTTGCCACGACCCCAGGACCAAGCCAGCGTCATTAGAAGCACGGCTACAGTGATCCGCAGCCGGCACGACCCGCCCGCGATGGATAGGGCCTGTCAGCTCCGTACCGAGCCTGTCAGCGGGGCCCGCCAGTCGGTGGGCCCCAGCAGTCGGCGGAGAAGACGGCGACCTGAGAGACAGACGGCTGGGACCTGCACCCAGTCGGATTACCATTGTATCCCTGAGGGGCGGGCCTATATAAGCCCCCCGGGGCACCCATGCAAGGGGGATCGTTTCTTTAGCACTAGACCAGACCATATAGGAATGAGGGAGCTAGCCTTGCCCTCTCCTACCTCCAGGAAACAGCTCAAGGGGCAACCTTGTATTCACTTTGCCATAGTGATCATGCGGAAACCCCGCAGAGCAGCAGTAGGGGTGTTATCTCCATGGAGAGCCCTGAAGCTGGGTAAGATTCGCCGGCATGCATGCCTTTGCCTCATCCCGTTTCCAGGCACTGGTGACGTTCTACTCGCCCCCACCATGATAAGCCATCCCTTGGCATATGTCGCACCCAACCCCCGACACTCATGCTTCCTCTTTACTAAGTTTTCCATATTAATGTTATTATATATGTTCAAACACGCTACATTTCCGCCCACTCCTCCCATCGGTTTCCCTCCTCTTCTCTCATCGGTTTCCAACTGCCAGTGTCAGTTCTCATAGAAGGCTAGGCCGCGAGAAACCGGCCATGTAAATATTCCACACAATTTCTAAAAGCACAAACGTGTGTGATAGTAGGGAGTAGGTTCCATAGGGTGACCAGCGTGAAATGCCTCAAAGGCATGGAGGCAAATCTTATCAGCAAGGGGCAGATTCCCATCCACTAACCTAGTTGAATAGAACTCGGAAGTTAAGCATGATGGGGCTGGAGTAGTCTAAGGATGGTTGACCCGGTGGGAGGTTGCATATCTCAAGTTTCATTAAATTGCCATGATGCAGTCATTATAGACATTTATCATATAAATGTATCTGTAGTGACCTGTCATGGCAATTATATAAACCTTGGGATCCTTGTTTTCGTAATTTGTAGAATATGTTTATATTGGTTATTTCTTGTTCTCAAAAATCGAAGAATGATCGACATCTGTAGGCCCACACAAACTATACCTTTAACCCAACGCACGAGTAGGGTTTCCTATTTGCTTTGTGTGCTATGTTAGATCAAAGCAAGTTTCGGCACATGCCTTGGACAACACCTCCTACCCCGCACCTGCCTCAAAGTTTCGAAACCTACATTTTACATCTTTAACCTATCTTGGTGGTACGATGTTCAGTTTGTAATGTTACTAATGTAGTTGGTGCGCCATCGAAGTTGTGCATTCGGGATTTGAACAAATCACACAACAGACCCATACATTTTTTTGGGCCACAGGTAGGGTATGTATAGGGGGTGCTCTAATTGAGCACGTCTCCCTTGTGCGGTTTATAGACGCCGCACATATTTGTGGGCTCGCCGAGGTCTATATATATATATCCTTGGCCGATAACGAGAGGGCCCACAGAATCTATCCCTTTGATCCAACATATGAGAAGGGTTTAACCATGACGGTTTCCTATTGCTATGTGTGCCATGTTAGACCAAATAAAGTTTGAGCACATGCATTGGATGACATTCCCCCCGCCTCGAATTTGGGGAACCAACATCGTACGTATTGAACCTGGCTTGGGGTCGGGAACGGTGTTTTGAATGTAATGTAGTTGGTGCCACATCGAAGTTGTGCATTGGGGATTTGAACACATCATGCACCACCCATACATATTTTTGGGCCGCATACAATAGGGGATCTTCTAATCGACCACATCTCCCTTGTGCAGTTTTTTGTGATGACACACATATATGTGGGCTCCCTGGGTGTATATATATATATATATCATCCCTTTGACCAATAACGAGGGGTATGTTTTGGCCATGAATGGATTCTACCTAGTGCATGTTAGGGCCGGTCACCATCACATGTCATTCGAGCAAAGTTCAAGCTCATGCGTTGTCAGGATTCCCTCCCACATGCTCGGATTGGTGGGTTGGACTGAAACTGTACCCTCTGTATCTCGTCCTTAATTACCTGGCTTTCATGGTGGTTGTCTGTATCGAGAGGTTGTAGGACCTTGAGAAGAGGTGTCTAGAGGGGGGTGATTAGACACTAAGTACCAAAGTTGCAGTTTTTAAGTTTCTTTAAAGTTTGAGTGGAGTTTAGGCACAAGTTTAACATTCACAACATATATCAAGCAAGCATGCAAAGAGTATATGAGCAGCGGAAAATAAAGCATGCAACTTGCAAGAATGTAAAGGGAAGGGTTTGGAGGATTCAAACGCAATTGGAGACACGGATGTTTTTGGCGTGGTTCCGATAGGTGGTGCTATCGTACATCCACGTTGATGGAGACTTCAACCCACGAAGGGTAACGGTTGCGCGAGTCCACGGAGGGCTCCACCCACGAAGGGTCCACGAAGAAGCAACCTTGTCTATCCCACCATGGCCGTCGTCCACGAAGGACTTGCCTCACTAGTGGTAGATCTTCATGAAGTAGGCGATCTCCTTGCCCTTACAAACTCCTTGGTACAACTCCACAATCTTTGTCGGAGGCTCCCAAGTGACACCTAGCCAATCTAGGAGACACCACTCTCCAAGAAGTAACAAATGGTGCGTTGATGATGAACTCCTTGCTCTTGTGCTTCAGATGATAGTCTCCCCAACACTCAACTCTCTCTCATAGGATTTCGATCTGGTGGAAAGAGGGTTTGAGTGGAAAGCAACTTGGGGAAGGCTAGAGATCAAGATTCATATGGTAGGAATGGAATATCTTGGCCTCAACACATGAGTAGGTAGTTCTCTCTCAGAAATAGGATGCTGGAAGTGTAGGTTCAGTCTGATGGCTCTCTCTACGAATGAAGAGGAGGTGGAGGGGTATATATAGCCTCCACATAAAATCTAACCGTTACACACAATCTACCAAACTCGATGGAACCGAATCGTTAAACTCGGTCAGACCAATTTAGCAAATAATGTGACCGTTAGGGTTTTCGGTGGGACCGGAATGCAACTCAGTGGGACCGATTCGGTTAGGGTTAGGGCATAACGTAATCTCGGTAAGACCAATTACACAAACTCGGTGGGACCGATTTGGTTAATAAGCTTTCCAGAGAGTTGGTTAGGCAAACTCGGTTTGACAGATTATCAAACTCGGTGGGACCGATTTTGATAATAAGTTAACTAGAGAGTTTGCATTGTAATCTTGGTAGTACCGATTGCTCAAACTCGGTGAGACCAATTTTGATAATGGACATACACAGAGAGATTACAATCCCATCTCGGTGAGACCGAGATCCCTATCGGTGAGACAGATTTGCCTAGGGTTTGTGGCAGTGGCTAAGACATCCAAACTCGGTGGCGCCGGATAGAAAGAATCAGCGGGGACGAGTTTGACTTTAGGTTTAGGACATATGTGTGGAAGTGGGAAACTAGTTGAGGGTATTTGGAGCATATCACTAAGCACTTTAAGCAAGAGGCTCATTAAGCAACACATCATCCCTCCTTGATAGTATTGGCTTTTCCTATAGACTCAATGTGATCTTGGATCACTAAAATGTAAAATGAGGAGTCTTGAGCTTGAAGCTTGAGCCAATCCTTTGTCCTTAGCATCTTGAAGGAGTTCCCACATCCTTTAGTCCATGCCACTCCATTGTTGAACTTATCTGAAACATACTAGATAAAAGTGTTAGTCCAACAAGAGATATGTTGTCATTAATTACCAAAACCACCTAGGGAGCACTTGTGCTTTCAATCTCCCCCTTTTTGGTAATTGATGGCAACATACATCAAAGCTTTAGATAAAGATATATAGAATAGCAAGTAAAGCTTTGGAAAGACATGTAACAAGCATAGGCTCCCCCTACATGTATGCAATCATGTGAATATGAAATATAGAAGCATGTGATAGCATAACCATGATAGAGCAGGCAATGTGTTACATGTATCTTGGCTATATGCATCAGAGCAAAAAGTATTAAAGAGAATACCTTCATGCCCATGAGTCCTTCTTGCAAACAGTATGTACATCAGCAAGAATTCCTCATACACATGATTGTGATGCATATACTTACCTTGTGGTCTTGAGTTGGCTTAGGATGGAATGAACCTGTGAAAACAAGGTTAGATAACACAGATGCATCTACTAGCCAGAGCAAACAGAAGAAACCACAAGAATACCAAGACTGGGATGACATGTAGAGAGTGAGTATTGAGTACCACATTAGATTAGACATGTCCCCAAGAGTAAAGATATGCAATGAATTTAAATTATCTCTTTCCCTTAGATGTCTTGCTCCCCCTGAATCTAACATGGGATACTGGGGGAAGATAGGGAACAGAAAATCAGAGCTGAAGGAAAACAGAGCTGAAAGATATGAATGATGATCAGAGCTAAAGTTCAGAGCTAATGTATGCTAATGCAAAATGAGCACAATAGATCATATGAACATGTCTCTCCCCTCAAGAAGACATGCGGACATCTCTCCTCTTGAACACCAAGCATCTGGGATCCTGTAGAAATACTTTCTACTAGTATTCTCTCCCCCTGGAGATCTCTCTCTCTCTCTCTCCCCGAAGGATCTCTCTCCCCCTATGAGATGTGATCTCTCTCTAAATGATAAGCTTTGATGTGATCGCTCTCTCCCCCTTTGACATCAATTTCCAAGAAGGGCTTGATAAAGATGTAATCTCTTTCTCCCTCTGGAATTTGTCGTGAATGGGTTCGATCCTTGAGTCACAACATAAAGCAATGATTAAAAATGTGATGCTTGTAGAGGACAAGATTCATTGAGTGGAGCTGGATCAGAAGAAACACAGAATATGTGGCAACGAGTTTTTCCTGTTATGAAATCGGTGGCACCGAGTTGTATGCTTCGGTCGTACCGAAAAGATTCGGTTGGACCAAAAATAACAAATCGGTGTAACCGAGTTCATCGCAGAGAAAACACTTGTCACCTCAGCTCACTAGACTAATAAGATCTCACAAAAGATTTGCAAGGAATTAACTGAATGATATGCAAGGAATTAGATGCAGAAAATGCAGAGAAAACAGAAAGAAATCTAGATGAAGTTTTTTTTGAAAGGGGAAACACAAATGCATGAGACAAATGCAAAAACTCAGAAAAGAACACAGGAGAACTTCATCTAGAGATGGTCGGCGACAAAGTCACCTATGTTAGAGTATATTGACTTAGGAGTCAAGTGAGATCACTTGATCATAGGCCATACTCATCGTTTAAGCTCAAAATGGGGTTGCCATTTTTCGTTTAAGCATCTTGATGTATTCACATCTTGTCGAGTTGCTTTAACTCATGACTCGGAGTAAAGCTTCTCTAAGATAGAATAACATACCTTGGTTGGTGGTGTTTTCCATATAGTTGAACTTGCTTGGGTTGCTCAAGGTTGATGTAGCTCATCAAGAATTTGGAGCACCACTTGGAATTTGAGTCCATCTACCTACATGGGTTAGTTCTTGCAAGGAAGAGCACTTGTATATCCAAAATTAACAATCATGAAACTCAACATAGAATTTGTCAAAGGATATGTTTGAATGGTTTCGTGCTTCCTTGTATTCAACCACCTTTGTATAGAGACTTGGTGATGTAGAGATTGCTCAAGATGTGAGTAGGTTACAATCTCATGGAGTTTCATCCAACCAAGTACCTACATGGGTTAGATAACATGCAAGATACAAATATATCCAAGACATAAGATTTTCATCATAAGAGAAATATCAAGGATTAGTCATAAGCTCATGTCTTGCATGTATCCAATGGAGTTTCTACTCCAAGTTTGAAGCATCAATGATGTTTAATTCTCCTCTTAACCTGCAAAACACTTTCTCATCAAGAGGTTTAGTGAATATATCCGCTAATTGCTTTTTGGTGCGAACATGCTTAAGATCAATGTCACCCTTAGCAACATGATCTCGAATGAAATGATGACGAACTTCAATATGCTTAGTTCGAGAATGTTTCACAGGATTATGACCAATTTTGATAGCACTTTCATTATCACAAAGCAATGGAACATGTCTCACATATATCCCATAATCTTTAAGAGTTTGGGTCATCCAAAGTAATTGAGCACAACATGAACCAGCGGCAATATATTCAGCTTCGGCGGTGGATAAGGATACCGAGTTTTGTTTCTTGGAGGACCAAGACACAAGAGATCTACCAAGAAATTGACAAGTACCCGAAGTGGACTTTCTATCAACCTTGTCTCTGGCATAGTCCGAGTCGGAATAGCCAACAAGATCGAAAGAGGCCCTCTTAGGATACCAAATGCCAAAATTTGGTGTATGGATTAAGTATCTCACTATCCTTTTCACGGCCTTAAGATGACATTCTTTAGCAGCAGCTTGATATCGTGCACACATGCACACACTTAGCATAATATCGGGACGTGAAGCACATAGATATAACAATGAACCAATCATAGAGCGATAAACCTTTTGATCAACTGGTTCACCATCTTTGGTCAAATCAAGATGTCCACTAGTAGGCATGGGTGTAGACATACCTTTGCATTCTTGCATATTGAACTTCTTGAATAAGTCCTTAGTGTACTTCGTTTGAGAGACAAAAGTACCTTCCTTAGTTTGCTTGATTTGCAACCCAATAAAGAATTTGAGTTCACTCATCATAGACATCTCAAACTTCTCCGACATTAGCTTCCCAAACTTTTCACTAAAATGAGGGTTAGTTGAATCAAATATAATATCATCAACATAAATTTGGCACACAAAGAGTTCACCATTAACCCTTTTATTAAAAAGAGTAGAATCAATTTTCCCAATTTCAAAGGCTTTTTAATAAGGAACTTGGTCAAGCATTTATACCATGCTCTAGGAGCTTGTTTAAGTCCATAAAGAGCTTTGTGAAGTTTGTAAACATGATTGGGTTTCTTAGGATTGACAAAGCCGGGAGGTTGTTAACATAAACTTCCTCCTCTATTTCACCATTTAGAAAAGCACTTTTAATGTCCATTTGGTACAAGGTGATATCATGTTGATTAGCATAGGCAAGTAAGATGCGAATGGACTCAAGTCTAGCAACGGGGGCGTAAGTGTCACCATAGTCCATACCTTCGACTTGTGTGTAGCCTTGGGCGACGAGACATGCTTTGTTGCGAACTACGTGTCCATCTTCATCTTGCTTGTTGCGAAACACCCATTTGGTACCGATGATGTTGTGGTTGTTGTCGGGCTTCTCAACCAATGTCCAAACTTGGTTCCTCTCAAAGTTGTGTAGCTCTTCATGCATAGCATTTATCCAATCCGGATCTTCCAATGCTTCTTCGACCTTCATAGGTTCAATGCTAGAGATGAAAGAATAGTTTTCACAAAAGTTAGCTAAACGAGTTTTAGAGCGAGTGATTCTCTCGGTTTGAATATCATTGTAGATTTGCTCTACTGGATGGTCTTTAGCAATTCTTGCTCGAACTCATGAAAGATTTTGCTTGGGTCTTCGTTGAACATCTTATTCATCATGTTCTTCTTCTTGGCCTTCTTCATTGTTGGCGTTGTCGTTCTCTTGTCGTGGTGGAGAAGGAGGTCGTTGACGTTCATCTTGATGCACTTCCTCGTTTCCTTCATCTTGGTGTGTCCCACTTGTGGATGCTTCTGTATCAACTCTTGGTTCACCTTGTCGTGAAGTAGAAGCTTCCACTTGGACGGACGAGGTACTCTCCTTCACCTCCGTTGGACGGACCTTGCCAATAGACAAGTCTTGGATTGCTTCCGAAGGATCTTTGTCTCCTACATCAATTGGCAATTGCTCTACTTGCGAGCCGTTAGATTCATCAAACTTCACATCTACCATCTCTTCAACCTTTCGGGTGAAATTGTTGTAGACACAGTAAGTGTGAGAGTTTGAGCCATAACCTAGTAGGAAACCTTCATGAGACTTAGGAGCAAATTTAGAACGGCGATGCTTATCAAGAATGTAGCACTTTGAGCCGAATACTCGAAAGTATCCAACTTGGGGTTTGTTACCGGTGAGTAGCTCGTATGCCGTCTTGCCGAGTAGCTTGTGAAGATACAAGCGATTTGTTGCATGACAAGCTGTCTCAACCGCTTCTGCCCAAAAGTGCTTCGGCGTCTTGTACTCATCAAGCATCGTTCTCGCCATTTCGATGAGCGTCCGGTTCTTCCTCTCAACAACTCCATTTTGTTGAGGTGTGTACGTAGCCGAGAACTCGTGTGAAATCCCTTCTTCGTCAAGAAAGGTGTCCACATTTGCATTCTTGAACTCCGTTCCATTGTTGCTGCGAACCTTCTTGATCTTCACTTCAAATTGGTTTTGGGCCTTCCTAGCGAAGTTTTTGAAGATCTTTTGGACCTGCGATTTTGTCAGGACCCCGATCCTAAGTCACATTGATCTAGCATGTAACACATCATATCACTTTGCGGCCTCACGCACGGTATTCCCATGGGTGCCACCTTACCTGGCCCGGGACCGTTTGCGCCTTTTGGCTCACGTATATGATAGTGCCGCTAGCATCCATATGACAAAGAACCCGGGCTGACATGGCTAGTCGTGAACCCAAAGTGGCACTAACTTACAGGGACAGGCATACATGACCCAACAACGAACGTGTCGGTCATCAGCGAGTGAATCCGGACTGTAGCAACTGGGCTAGCAGGACTCCGGTAAACCGGGCTGTAGCAGGCTAACAGGACTCCGGTAGACACGGCGTGACATTTCCCCGAAGGGACAGACATAGGAACGAAGAAGGACACATGCCGGCCAGCCTAAGTGTTCCGGAGCAGTAGCAAGCTACCAGGGCTCAGTGGAAGCACTAGGAGACATTTCTCGGTAAGAGAGGCTACCAAGGATAAACAACTAGATAGTCAGATCCCACACATACCAAGCATTTCAATAACATACACACAATATGCTCGATATATGCAAATACAACATGGCATCACAACATGACTATACGACTCAAGTATATTATTGAATAGGCTCCAAGGAGCGAGATATTACAAACATGGGTCTCATGACCCAACATTCAGAGAAAACAAGTCAAACACAAGCGGAAGCTTAACATGTCTGGGTACAGACATCTACAAATGAAAAAGGTTGAGAAGCTTGTCTATCTACCAGATCCTGCCGAGGGCACAAGATCGTAGCTGAGGTAACAAGCTAAACGTTGAAGTCCACGTCGAACTACTAGCGAGACTGAAGTCTCTCTGCAAAAACATAAATTAAGCAACGTGAGTACAAATGTACCCAGCAAGACTTACATTAGAACTAACTACATATGCACCATTATCAACAAAGGGGTGGTGGGGTTTAACTGCAGCAAGCCAGCTTTGACTCGATGGCTATCCTGATCTACGACTGCAAGTAACTCTTTTTGAGGTGGCGCATACGAGTCCACATATTCACCATATCAATACACCACTATGGATCCGCTCCCGTCTCCCTACGAGAATGCCATCCTTAGCACTCACGCTTATCTTGCGTATTTTAGAGTATCCACTTTGACTTGTCTATGAACTGTACAGGCAACCCAGAAGTCCTTTACCGCGGACACGGCTATTCGAATAGATCATATTAACCCTGCAGGGGTGTACTTCTTCACACACGCTCTCACCACTTACCGCCGTTTACACAACATGTACTCGGCAACCTTCAAGCGGAAGCCAACGAGGGTGTCGGCCACGACCTGACTAACCACACAAGTCTCTCGTCCAGGTTTATCGCCTATTCGGGTTCCATCCGCAAGGAGATCCGGCCGGGGTGTCGCTCATGGCCCCAAACGATGTGAGCAGGGTTCCCAAGCCCACCATCCGGGTGCCACATGGTACACCGTGCCACTATGCCTAGTCTGTCCCAAGCCCACCTGTACCGGGTGCCACTTGGTAGACTACTAACACTACCTACAAACACCAGAAACTAGTTGCAACTCCTGGACAGAGATCAAGGCGATTAATAAGTCGAGAGAGTCAATTAAGGATCCCAATGTGTGGTAGTAGCTATTCATGGAGCACAAACATAGAACTCAGTTCCCGAGGACGGCTGCAATGAGACAACCCACCATGTACTCCTACATGGCCTCTCACCGCTACCTTTACCAAATCGTGTTCACACACTTAGCTCTCAACAGTAGGACATGTTCACACACCTCTGATTCATCCCCGATGAATCAGACCTGACTCAACTCTAAGCAATAGAGGGCATGACAAACAAGCATGAATGAGTAGGCACATCAGGGCTCAAACAACTCCTACTCATGCTAGTGGGTTTCATCTATTTACTGTGGCAATGACAGGTCATGCAGAGGAAAGGGGTTCAACTACCGCAGCATGTAACAGTTGAATCATTGTTGTCCTAATGTAGTAAAAGAGAGCAGGAGCAAGAGAGTGGGATTGTATCGGAATGAACAAGGGGGTTTTGCTTGCCTGGCACTTCTGAAGACAATATAGTTCTTCATCGGTGTCATCAAAATCATCATCGAACCACGTCTATCGAGAGGGGACAAACACCGACAAACAAGGAAGAACATAATCAATGCAATGCACAATATGATGCATGATCATGACATGGCAATATGTTGGTTTGAGCTAATGCAACTAGCAGCAAGTTAAATGGAGTTGGCTTGAATCCAACATTCAAATTTGAACTCCATATGTGTATATTCAATGTCATTTATATGATTGGTCCTAAACAGATGCTATAAGTTTTTCTGACATGCATGAAAATGGTACAGATGGATAGATTGGATTTTTCTAATAATTTTTCATATATAAATTATTTCATTTGGAGTTACGGTTGAATTTCTATGAATTTTTGAAGTTTAAATCATTTTCTGGATTTTTCCTGGTTATTTTAAATCCAGAAAATATATTACTACGTCAGCCTGGCGTCAATGTGACGTCAGCGGTCAACTGACCCGGTCCTGGTCAAACCTGACCTACGGGGCCCCCATGTCAGTGGCTAACCTGACTAACAGAGTTAATTTACATTAAACTAATCCTAACCTAGGTTAGTTAAGGGCCTGGGCCCACATGTCATGGGCTTGTAGTTAAACTAGGAGTTACTCCCGTGTTGATTGAGATTTGACCTGCTGTGGGGCCCGCGTGTCAGTGATTGTGTTGGGGGGTGGCTAATTAAGCGCATGCTTAACTCTAAACTAATGACGCCACGTCATCTAAATGGCGATTAGTCGCCGGTGCTAAGAGGGACGCTGCAGCGCTCCTTGTCCGACCATCTCCGGCGACGAGAGCAAGCGGGGCTGGGCTCTACGTACTCAGGGCGACGCGACGCGTCGAGTGGTGGCTGCGGCAGGTGCGGAGGCCGGATTTAGCGGCGGCGACGGTGAGCTTTGCCGGCTGCCGGAGCTCGGACCTTGACGGAAACGACGCTATGGGGCGTCTCCGGGTGAGCTGGTGGTGTCTGCGGGTTCCCGGGAGTGCAGTGAGGATGAAAACGTGCTCAGACGCGACGTGTGTGGGCTCTAGCCACGGTGTAGGCATGGCCGGCAGCGAGCAAGCTCTTGGCCTCGACGGCACTAGCGCTAGAGGACGTGTGGGGAGACGGGAAAAGAGGCAAATGGTAGAGGAGCTCACAGCGGACTCGCTGAGCAGGCCAGTGGGCTCGAGGAGGCGCTGAAGACGGCGAATCAGAGTCGGCAATCGGCGGCGCCCGAGGTTGAAGACGATGGCGTGGAGGCGATGTAGAGATTCCCGGCTCGCGTGGCTCAATAGGAAGGACGGGGGCATCACGGCGGTTCTTATGGAAGCAATTACGAGGCGAGGGGTTGGCGGTGGACGCGGCAACAGCGGGCGGCGGCGACAAGCTCCGCTCGGGCGCGAGCGAGGGAGCAGAGGAGGGGGCGGAAGAGCCATAGAGCGAGGGGAAAGTGAGGTCAGGGGTCTCTAGGCGTCTCCAGGCGCGAGAGAGAGGCAGGAGGTGCCAAGCAGGAGCTGGAGCCTGCGACCTGCGTGGGCACTCTCTCGCGGTGACAACAGCAGCTTTGGGGCGAGGGGAGGAAGACGACAGGAGGTCGCGGTGTGCTGGGCCAGCAGTGTTGGGCTGCGCAGGAGCTGAGCCAGCCAGGTAGGTCAAGGTAAGCCTTTCTTTTCCTTTTGTTCTTCTGTTTTTCTATTTCTGTCATTTTGTTTTGATTTGATTTTTATACCAAATCATTTTTATAAATTCTAAAAATTATTATGTGGCCTGGTAAAATATATTCAAGGCCATTCACAATTTTTAGAATTATTGGAGTTATATTTAATATATATCAAATATAAATCCAATGCAAATAATTATTGGATTAACTCAAATGCCCAAAATAAATATTTATGAGACTCCAAAAATATTAGTTTGAATTTTATCTCTTGCCAATATTTCTATAGAATAACAGGAACATTTTCTTGGACTCATTTGAGAAGATTTTATAGTTGGTTATTTTTGAAGTGATTTCTGAGGGTTTCAACAAACCTCAATTCAACTTTCAGAAATTTAGACATGATGCATGAGTGCAGTTGCAACTATTTCACTCAGATATTCTAGGGCTGTGATAGATTTATCATCGAGAAAGAACACCCACGTAAATCTGGAAAAATCATCAACTATAACTAGACCAAAAGAATTTCCACCGAGGCTCTTGTAAGAGTTGGGACCAAAGAGATCCATGTGAAGTAGCTCGAGTGGCCTCTTCGTGGTCATGATGTTCTTCATGGGATGCCTTCCTCCAACCTGTTTACCTTCTTGACAAGCACTGCAAAGTCTATCCTTATCAAATATGACATCGTTAACTCCAAGGATATGATTCCCCTTAATAAGCTTGTCAAGGTTTCTCATACCAACATGACCTAATCGTCTATGCCATAACCAACCTTTTGAGGATTTAGCAATGAAGCAAGTTTTAGGATGAGCCTTTTTAGTGAAATCAACAATGTATAGATCACCTCTACGCACACCAGTAAAGACCATTTTATGATTATCTCGACGAAACACTTGGCAATCTACTTCAGTAAATAGAACATTGAAACCGAAATCAGCAAGTCTAGATACTGAAAGTAAGTTGTAACCAAGAGATTCAACGAGCATAACATTTTGTATGGAGCTATCATGTGATATGGCCACCTTACCGAGGCCAACCACCTTACCCTTTGAGTTGTCACCGAAAGTGACATACTTTCGAGGACTATCATTATCAGCAAGCTCACGAAACATGTCTTTATCTCTGGTCATGTGATCGGTACATCCACTATCAAGAACCCATTCCTTTCCTCCTGACATATATCCCTGAAGATTTTCCATAAGACCAAAATGTCTCATTGCATCATCAAGATCGAAGTCAGTGTCATCATCCTCATCATAGTATCCATGTTCAACATCGTCATGTGGTGGATCAAATCCTAGAGTGGGTGATTCATTAGAATGAGTTTGACAATAATCTTGTCTATGAATTCTTATAGCTTCGGAAATAATGTCACTAATAATACCAACATTTCCTTTGGCACGCATAAGGTTAGTAAGCTCAAATAGACGATCACCAAACATAGGATCACTAGTATTCATTTTACTCAAAGCAGTAGACTTATGGAGAATTTCATCAAGATTTTTAAAAGAATAATCAGGAAATCGTTCCTCAAGAAATTTCCATATAGTGTAGGCACACTCAAGAGTAGGCAGTTTTATTATCAAGTTTCTAGGCAATCCTCTAATGATAAGTTTAACAGTTCTAACATTCCTAATCATGTCAATAGACTCATCAAGGGTAGGATGCATAGGATCAACACAAGGTGCACAAGGACTAGCAATGTACTTGTTCAAATGATATTGATTGAAAATAACAAGCATCTCATTTTTTCACTCATGAAAATACTCTCCATCAAGAATAGGCACTCTATGTCTAAGACTCCCCAAAGTAGACTCATCCATCTTCCTCCAATGGTGATTAATCCAAAGCAATGGAGACCAATGCTCTGATACCACTTGTAGGAACTTGAGAAGAGGTGTCTAGAGGGGGGGCGATTAGACACTAAGTACCAAAGTTGCAGTTTTTAAGTTTCTTTAAAGTTTGAGTGGAGTTTAGGCACAAGTTTAACATTCACAACATATATCAAGCAAGCAAGCAAAGAGTATATGAGCAGCGGAAAATAAAGCATGCAACTTGCAAGAATGTAAAGGGAAGGGTTTGGAGGATTCAAACGCAATTGGAGACACGGATGTTTTTGGCGTGGTTCCGATAGGTGGTGCAATCGTACATCCACGTTGATGGAGACTTTAACCCACGGAGGGTAACGGTTGCACGAGTCCATGGAGGGATCCACCCACAAAGGGTCCACGAAGAAGCAACCTTGTCTATCCCACCATGGCCGTCGCCCACGAAGGACTTGCCTCACTAGCGGTAGATCTTCACAAAGTAGGCGATCTCCTTGCCCTTACAAACTCATTGGTTCAACTCCACAATCTTTGTCGGAGGCTCCCAAGTGACACCTAGCCAATCTAGGAGACACCACTCTCCAAGAAGTAACAAATGGTGTGTTGATGATGAACTCCTTGCTCTTGTGCTTCAAATGATAGTCTCCCCAACACTCAACTCTCTCTCATAGGATTTGGATCTGGTGGAAAGAGGGTTTGAGTGGAAAGCAACTTGGGGAAGGCTAGAGATCAAGATTCATATGGTAGGAACGGAATATCTTGGCCTCAACACATGAGTAGGTAGTTCTCTCTCAGAAATAGGATGCTGGAAGTGTAGGCTCAGTCTGATGGCTCTCTCTACGAATGAAGAGGAGGTGGAGGGGTATATATAGCCTCCACACAAAATCTAACCGTTACACACAATCTACCAAACTCGGTCGGACCGAATCGTTAAACTCGATCAGACCAATTTAGCAAATAATGTGACCGTTAGGGTTTTCGGTGGGACCGGAATGCAACTCGGTGGGACCGATTCGGTTAGGGTTAGGGCATAACGTAATCTCGGTAAGACCGATTACACAAACTCGGTGGGACCGATTTTGGCAATCAGCTTTCCAGAGAGTTGGTCAGGCAAACTCGGTTTGACCGATTATCAAACTCGGTGGGACTGATTTTGATAATAAGTTACCAGAGAGTTTGCATTGTAATCTCGGTAGTACCGATTGCTCAAACTCGGTGAGACCGATTTTGATAATGGACATACACAGAGAGATTACAATCCCATCTCGGTGAGACCGAGATCCCTATCGATGAGACCGATTTGCCTAGGGTTTGTGGCAGTGGCTAAGACATCCAAACTCGGTGGCGCCGGATAGAAAGAATCAGTGGGGCCGAGTTTGACTTTAGGTTTAGGACATATGTGTGGAAGTGGGAAAGTAGTTGAGGGTATTTGGAGCATATCACTAAGCACTTGAAGCAAGAGGCTCATTAAGCAACACCTCATCCCTCCTTGATAGTATTGGCTTTTCCTATAGACTCAATGTGATCTTGGATCAGTAAAATGTAAAATGAAGAGTCTTGAGCTTGAAGCTTGAGCCAATCCTTTGTCCTTAGCATCTTGAAGGAGTTCCCACATCCTTTAGTCCATGCCACTCCATTGTTGAACTTATCTGAAACATACTAGATAAAAGTGTTAGTCCAATAAGAGATATGTTGTCATTAATTACCAAAACCACCTAGGGAGCACTTGTGCTTTCAGAGGTAGGCACCAGATCTGAATTGTACATTATTTGATATTGAAAACACACATCACACCCCTTCCAACGTACATCATTTTGGGCCGCATGCAGGCGGTGCTAGTTTTGTGGTCCCTCTCGTGTGATTTTTGATGATGGTTCAATCTATTGGCCCAAGCGGTATGTATACTTATATTCTATCCATTTTTTATTGACAACAACAGTTGTCCGTCTTATGGTAGGTCATGGCGACATGCATGTATGACCAAAGAATTAGTACATGGATCTGTCCCCCCAACATGAAGTGGGAGGTGGGTCAAGCACCCTAGCTAGGTAGCTACGTCATTATGTCATTATAGATATATCCAAGGGGCTTTTCATTTTCGAGGCAGGTGCCACCAAAGTTGTGCATGGTGTATTTAAAGTTTTAAACATCACACCCTATATTCCTACATATATTTGGCCACTTCCAAGTGGTTCTTGACCTCTGGCCCCTTTCATTGATCTTTGATGACGCGCCCAACCATGGGCCCCTGCGGTCAAAGCTGTGCATTAGAATTTTGAACATCATAGACCACCCTTTTCATTCATATATATTTGGGCCACATGTTGGTGTGGCTGTCTTTTGACGCTCTCTCACGTTTTTTTGTTGCGAAGACTCGGATGATGCTCAACAAACAAGGGTGTACTGTCTTAACCGTGCACGATGCAAGTGTGATGTGAAATCACCACGACTGCGCAAGCATTATCACGGGTGTCGTTAGTGGATAAAACGTGTGCGGTGCTAGTGCGTTGTGAAATCACCATGACTGCGCAAGCGTGAGCAGGATGTGGATGTAGTGGCTTAACTGTGTGCGATGCAAGTGCGCTGTGAATAACCACGACCGTGCAAGTGCGAGCAAAGGTGGTGGTAGTGTCTTAACATTGTTTGATGCAAGTGCATGTTGAAATCGCCATGACTGCACAAGCACGAGCAAGGGTGGAGGTGGAGGTACTGGCTTAACCGTGTGCGATGCAAGTGCACTGCAAATTACCACCACACAAGCGTGAGCAAAGTTGGAGGTAGTGGCTTAACCATGTGCGATGCAAGTGCATTGTGAAATCACCACGACTATGCAAGCACGAGCAAGGGTGGAGGTACTGGCTTAACCGTGTGCGATGCTAGTGCGCTGTAAAATCACCACCAGCATAAGCTAAAGGCGGATAGTTTATTTAGAATGAATTCTACATCTACGTCTGAAAATTATGACGAACTGTGTGTGATAGACAAGCCAGCTAGAAATCTAAAAACAAACTACCTGCCTTGAGCGATGCAAAATCGGCGGTTTCGCCGCTTTTCCTTATTATCATACACATGTATTGTTATTGAACCGTGTGCGATCTTGGGTTCTCCCGCCCCGCATCAATTCCTTTACCCAAATTTTAGTAGCTGCGGTACTTCAGCCGTCGCCCACTACTCCAGCACTGAGCTTATAGTAAAATTGCAGTAGCCGAGGCATTTGAACCGTCGCCCTCCCTCGTCCACACCCATCTCCACCCACAATTACTAAAATTTTCAGTAGCCCCGGGGTATCCTCAAACACCACCCCGCCCCCTCCATAGCCCTCCACCCGCCCCTCCTCCCCATTAAACCCTAGATCGCCACCACCACCATTGCCGTCGCCGCCAATCCCTGCCTGTTTGCCCATTCCCCCTAGCTTAGATAATAAAGTTCAGGTTACCCAGGAATTCCCATACCATCGCCCCCTTGAGTTTTAAGATGAGGCATGTGGTGTCCCTCCTCATCAGATCTACATCCCCTGCTCCAGAGAGTCGCATCCTAAGCCCAACCACGTATATCGGGGAGCCCGACAAGCGTTCGGCCAAAAAGAGGTTTATCATGGCCTCCCTACGGACGTTGGCGAGGTGGCCGCCGTTCCTCCCGACCTGTCGATCCCGGAGCAAAACCTCATCGCAGGAGCCAGCCAGGACATTGAATACGTTGCCATGCCGAAGGCTTCACGTCAGTGGGCTAGAGTATTACTATATCTCAGGAAAACTGGCTATGACATCAAGCTCGTCGACAACGACGACTTCACGCGGGCCATGCATAGGTTAATTGGTCCATCCCCAACCCCTCTGGTTCAACCGCCATCAATCTCTTCGATGGCCATGTTGCTGATCTACTCCTTGTACACCATCGAGCCCATTTTGTCATTTCTGAAGGACACGTTCTACGACGTCCGCTTGGGATCCTCAATTACCAAGTCAGATCTCATCGACCACAACTACGACCACATGGAGGGCACCCACAAATGTTGTTCCAAGGTGAAACAGCCCATCCACGACATCAGAGAGCGCACCATGGGTCTATGATCTTCCAACTGGAAGGATCCCGTCCATGACATGTGAGGCAACATCCTATCAGCAAATCTTAACTTTTCTAGCTTGCAAACCCGTACCCTTTGTTGTAGTAGCTTTTGCCATGCGGTGTTTTAACTGTGCCATGTTTAATTATTTACTTATGAAAAAATGTAATCTTTAATAGGGCTATGTGATTAAGTATGATTTGTCCACTTCTGTTTCACGAATGGCTATATTTGGTTGTTTATAGTGAGTAGATGCCTTGTTTATTTGTATTTGGTTGTTAGGTTGGTTGCAGTGAGGATTTGTCCAGTTTATCAAGCAGATGCCTTGTTTATATGTATTTCGTTGTTAGGTTGGTTGAAGTGAGCATTTGTCCACTTATCGAGCAGATGCCTTGTTTATTTGTAATTAGTTGTTAGGTTGGTTGGAGTGAGCATTTATCCAGTTTTCAAGCTGATGCCTTGTTTATTTGTATTTGCTTGTATGATTGGTTGCAGTGAGCATTTGTCCAGTTTAAAGCATATGCCATGGTTATCTATATTTTCTTGTTAGGTTCGTTGAAGTGAGGTTCTGTCTAGTTTTCAATGGCTATATTTGGTTTTTATAATGATCATTTATGACTTGTTTATTTCAGTCATTCACAATGTGATGTTTATTTTGTGCAAGTCGGAATTGTGCCGCTCGATTTCCTCAATACCAGTTTGAACGACTATATTTGGTTCCAGTTATGCCTGGTGTAGTTAACACTTGCACTTTATTTCAGTTTTACACATTTATCCAGTGTGATGTTTAAGCATGAGCTACATTCTATTCATTTTCAACAATACCAGTTTGGATTGCAATGTTTGATGGTTGTTAAGCCTGCTGTAGGTAACATTCCCTTCCATTTTATTTCCGCTTTAACAACATACTGAAACCAACACATTCAAGCTATCATTTGAAGATCATGTTATTTACCTTGGCTATAGTTTGATGTTAAGGTTGTTGTACATATCGTTCCTTTCCACTACTTATGTCGGACAACAACGGGAATGGCCAGCATTTTCCGCTGAGGTTAGTTTAATCCCTCGGCTTGTACTTCCCCCGTCATTCCATAATGTAGTGCATATAGATCTAGGCCTGCACACTTGTTAGCTTCTAATATTGACTTGTTGCTTGTAGGTACATATGACCTTGGCAAAGATCCACGTATCACCCTTTTTGCATATGGGCCAATGAGATCCTCATGAACGAGCATCAAGTGAGGAAACTGATAAGGATTATTAGCAAAAATATATGAATGGTGGCAAGAAAATTACTTGTTTATGCTCTATCCAACACAACAGTGAGATGTAGGATGGTAACTACAAACTCTGTAGCCTTCTCATTTTACTGCCCATAATGAGTTGTTAGACAACAATGTCTGAATCTTTTTTGTTTGTAGTGGTTCCCAAAGCAGTTTCTCAAGATTACCTTGCATAGTACATGATTGGTGGACACGCAATGAAGGTTAAAGTATTTTATCCAGACTACAACGAGCATCGAGTAGTCCCAATGAAGACAGTGAAGGATGGGCTGGTAGCCATCACAAGCGGTTGGCCTAGAGTCGTGCGCGCATTACGCATGGAGGAGGGCACAATATGGGCATTCTGCTTCACCTTCTCGAGCAACCAGAATGTCTTTCGCCTCTCTCTTTACAGTCTTTAATACAACTGTGGTTCATCATTCTTTACTTGGTGCTTCTATAGTTCTTTAGTATATGTACATGTGCATCGAA
This sequence comes from Triticum dicoccoides, assembly GCF_002162155.2. Classification (NCBI taxonomy): domain Eukaryota; kingdom Viridiplantae; phylum Streptophyta; class Magnoliopsida; order Poales; family Poaceae; genus Triticum; species Triticum dicoccoides. Next base: position 297,516,277 of record NC_041383.1, on the reverse strand, counting down.
TTATGCATTCATGCTTGAAACTATATTTGTAATAAACATGGTTCCATATGAAATAAGATATTGCTTACATTCAAATTCAAAATATGTGATTTTTAAATTCTGGTATTAAATTAGGAATATATTAGGGATTATACTGCACACATTTTGTGAAAGCAAAATGTCTACGATAAACGTGGAGATCAGACACGTTTCAAGGATCCACTACATGTGCGATCAATATCTACTGCACACACGATTAGCCAAGAAAAAACGTGTGGGATTAACAACAACATTGCACACAGTTCCTTATTCTTAAATGTTTGTGGAAGTCACCTTATCATACACGCTTGGAAATTATGGACTATTTATGATGATGTGTGCATCGCAAACTGTCGGCATTCTGGGAACGGGGGTCCCCAGACTTGCCTGCCTGCGGCCTGCGGCGTGGCTCGAATGGTGGCCCAGTATGGCCCATCCTTGTCAGTGCAAAACTCAAGACCCACTCAAGGGGCCAAGCCTCGCGGGGCGGATGACATGAGACTTCCTAAGGAACAGCCTCGCCAGGCAGGCTCGCGAGGAGGCGGAGAGATCAAGGCAGGGTACCTCGCGAGGTACTCGTGACGCAAGCCATGACAATCGAGACCAGGCGGGCGTCGGCCTGCGCAGTGTCCTTGTTTCCTCTTTGGTGCAAAGGGGGCAAGCACAGGCATGGAGTACCGAGGCATCAGGCAAAGGTTGCCATTTCATTGCAACGAGACCAAGACCAGCAGAGCGGCAGGATGGAGGTTACCATGGAGCCCAAGACGGCGTCATCACCGGTGCCTTTAGCAGCCGAAGACCAACTTTAGTCAGGATAACATGTACTAGATGTTCCCCTTCAAAATGGCCGTTGTTGGCGCCCTTCCCGCTCAATATTTGGGAAGAGTACCAGGGCCTCTATAAATAGAGCTAGCCACCACAGAATAGGGGCATCTCATCGAGTCCTCATTAGATCCATAGGCGATCGAGCTCACCCAAGTAGTTCATTGCACCATCTCAAGAACACCTCTCGCGAGGTTGTTCTTCCCTTTGTACTATTCATCACCAGCCACTGAGGCAATCCACCACACCACACACTGGAGTAGGGTATTACACCACAATGGTGCCCCGAACCAGTATAAATCATGTGTCCCTCCTTTTGTTCATCGCTTTAGCTTAGATTCTCGCGACGCGATCGGGCGTGGATCGGTAGGGGGAAGATCTTCGTGGGCACCCCAGAGTTTGAACCTTAAGGGTCTGCCGGAACCCAACATCCAACATTTGGCGCGCCAGGTAGGGGTGCGCCGAAGCTCTCCCTTTCGTCGACCCATTCTCCATCAGCACCGCACTCCTCCCTCATGGCAGGCAACTCACCGCCTGCTCCGGCTGTCGACGCCGGCGCGGGGAATAGGGGGCTCCGAGCCCTGGACCCCGCCTTGCGACAGGTGCGGTGGCCGAACAAGTTCAAGATAGACATGCCGCCGTGCTATGACGGCGCGGCCGATCCGATGGCCTTCCTACTGGCATATGAATAAGCCATCCTCAAGGCCGGAGGCGACGACAGGGTCATGGCTAACTGGCTTCCCATGGCCCTCACCGGCGTTCCGCGCATGTGGCTGCTCCACCTCTAGCAGCTTCTGTGGCCTCCTGGGAGGATTTGCACAATCTCTTCCTCACCCATCATGCTGCGCCGGCACCCCGAGTCATCGCGGCCCTCTTGGGCAGATCGCAGGCACCACCTTCGAGCCACCACGTCAAGCCGTTCGTCCGCCAGATCAGCGTCGTCCTCAAGCATTGTGAAGCCCCCCCGGGCTGGGTGGCACCCAAGGCCGATATGACCTTCAGCTCGGACGATCACCCCTGCAACACCGCCTGTTCGGGCGCACTCCCGATGCTATGCACCCCCACCATCTGCCAGGTGGCCGTCACTAGGACCCTCATCGACGGTGGTGTCGGCCTCAACATGCTCTCAGTGAGGCCTTCGGCCTCCTCCATGTGCCGCTAGAGCGATTCCAACCCAGCAGACCCTTCTCGGGCATCGGAGGCAGTTTCACTGGCTCCCTGGGGCAGATCCGCCTCCCGGTGACCTTCGGCACCCGCGACAACTTCCGCACGGAGCTGGTCGACTTCGACATCACCCCCATCGACCTCCCGTACAACGCCATCCTCGGCTACCCAGCCTTGGCCCAGTTCATGGTAGCGACTCACCCGGCTTATAACCTCATGAAGATGCCCGGGAGCAGCGGCGTCCTTACCATGCCCGGAGACACAAGGGACGCGCTGCAGGTGCTCAGGCTCGCTTTCAAGACGGCTGCGGTGGCGCAGCCCTCCAGCGCAGATACTCTTTAGCCCAAGGGGGCTGCGGCAGCCAAGAAGAAGCAGCTATTCACCCAAGACAAGGCGGAGACCAAGCAAGTACCAGTCGACGAGGATGGATCCTTGGGCGCCACCTTCACCATAGGCGTCAATCTCGACCCTGAGCAGGAGGAGGCCCTGCTGAAATTACTATGCGCAAACAAGGAGGTATTTGCATGGGAACCTGATCAGCTAGCAGGGGTCCTGAGGGGTGTGATTGAACACCATCTTAACGTATGCCCCAATGTGCGCCCCGTGAAGCAGAAGGCAAGGCGACAATACACCGAGAAGCAGGCCTTCATCGTCCAAGAAACCCGCAAGTTAGAGGCAGCAGGCGTTATTCGCGAAGTTCGCTATCCTGAATGGCTGGCCAACCCTGTTGTTGTGCCAAAAAAGGGAGGAAAGGAATGCATGTGTGTCGACTTCACCAACCTCAACAAGGCCTACCCTCAGGATCCATTCCCGCTCCCTCGCATCGACCAGATCATCGATTCTACCATCGAGTGTGACATGTTGTGCTTCCTGGATGCCTTCTCGGGCTATCACCAAATCAAGATGGCGGTAGAAGACATGGCAAAAATGGCCTTCCTGACCCCGCGTGGAGTATACTGCTATACCTGCATGCCGTTCGGGTTGCTCAATGCGGGCGCAACTTTTCAGCGACTGATGCACATCGCCTTGGGCCGACAGCTCGGGAGAAACACCGAAGCCTATGTTGACGACATCGTGGTGAAGTCCCGGGAGGCGAAAACACTGATACAGGACCTGGAAGAAACCTTTGCGAGCCACCGTGAAGTGGATCTATGGCTCAATCCGGAGAAGTGCGTATTCGGAGTCCCCTCGGGCAAGCTCTTGGGCTTCCTCGTTTCCCACAGGGGCATCGAGGCTAACCCAGAAAAGGTCAAGACAGTCGAAGACAAGTCCACTAAAGACCCTCAGAGAAATGCATAAGCTCACCGGGCGAGTAACCGCGTTGGGACGCTTCATCTCCAAGCTGGGGGAGCGAGCACTGCCCTTCTTCAAGCTAATGAAGAAGAAGGGCCCGTTCGAATGGACTGAAGAGGCAGACAAAGCATTTCAAGGTCTCAAGAAGTACCTTACCAGCCCTCCGGTGATGGTAGCTCCGCGCCCTCAGGAGCCCTTGGTGCTCTACCTTGCAGCCACACCCTACTCCGCTAGCGCAGCCCTGGTGGCGGTACAGGAGGAGCGTTGGGCCAAGACCGCGTCAGCCGCAGCCCTGGCCGAAGCAGAACAAGGACAAGAAAGCCTCGCGAAGACCACACCCGCAGCAGATGGTGATCAGCCACAGCAGGGGGACGCATCCAGGGCGGAGGAGGCCCCACCAGGCAACCAAGCGATGGGGGATTCGTTGTCTCGGGAGGTGCCTCGACCTCCGGAAGACACATGCCACACCAGCACCCTCAACCTCTTCGAGCATCCTGTGTACTTCGTTAGCACGGTTGTCGGTGTCAAAACTGGCGGATCTCGGGTAGGGGGTCCCGAACTATGCGTCTAGGCGGATGGTAACAGGAGACAAGGGACACGATGTTTTTACCCAGGTTCGGGCCCTCTCGATGGAGGTAAAACCCTACTCCTGCTTGATTAATATTAATGATATGGGTAGTACAAGAGTAGATCTACCACGAGATCAAAGAGGCTAAACCCTAGAAGCTAGCCTATGGTATGATTGTTGTTTGTCCTACGGACTAAAACCCTCCGGTTTATATAGACACCGGAGAGGGTTAGGGTTACACAGAGTCGGTTACAATGGTAGGAGATCTACATATCCGTATTGCCAAGCTTGCCTTCCACGCCAAGGAAAGTCCCATCCGGACACGGGACGAAGTGTTCAATCTTGTATCTTCACAGTCCAGGAGTCCGGCCAACGATGATAGTTCGGCTATCTGGACACCCCCTAATCCGGGACTCCCTCAGTAGCCCCCAAACCAGGCTTCAATGACGATGAGTCCGACACGTAGATTGTCTTCGGCATTGCGAGGCGGGTTCTTCTCCAAATTCAATATACTTGTCGAATAGTGTCCAGCTTCTGATAAATGCTGCGCTCCTTGGCTTCCACGCCCAATAATGGCCATCTTCCACGTGTCGAACGAATGCGAAAAGCCAGGGTATTTTTACACTTTCCCCCCTAGCTGCGCAAATGAGCCGCCTATAAAAAGAGACGAGGATCTAGATCTGAATCACACCATCCCCCCTCCGCAAGCTTTCATCGGAGCGCCTCTGACAAAAAACCCATTCCATCATGGACGGTCGACGCGGCTCCTCCTCTCGCGCACCCAGCCCCCAGCCTGGGGATTGGGAGAGATGCTAAGTCCCGCATAGCAAGCTAGTGACACTCCAAACCAAGGGATTTCTGCCCCCAGCCTTCATGGTTCCAGTTCGAGCCGGACTTGCCACCTATAAGGGTGGAAAGCAAGCGGAGAGCATCCCCGATCCTTCCAAAGGAGAGCGGGTATGCTTTATCTCTTATCTGATAAGAGGACTCGGATTTCCAATACATCCATTTCTCCGGGGGCTCCTGGAGTTCTACGGCCTCCAGCTGCACCACCTTACGCCTGCCTCCATTCTACACATCGCGGGCTTCGTGGCCCTTTGCGAACTGTTCTTGTGCGTCGAGGCTCATTTGGCGCTGTGGAAGAGATTATTCTGCCTCGTACCCCGTTCTCATGAGGGGTCAATATATCAAGTGGGCGGAGCCAAGCTATGGCGCATCGCCAGGACCGGATATCCATCCGGAACCCCGAAGAAGGCGTCCGAAGACTGGCCTTCGGAATGGTTTTATATAGAAGACGCCCCGCTACCGGATCCCGTTCAGATCGGCCTCCCGGAGTTCAGTAATGCTCCCTTGCAGAAACGCCTAAGTTGGCGTCCATGGAGCCCCCAGAGGGAAAACGACAGGGACGTCCTTTACCTGATGAGCGGAATAAGGTTGCGAGCTCATTCCAGACTGACCATGATCGGTGTCATGGCCACCTGCATTATGCGGGGGGTGCAGCCGCTCCAGTATAGGGGCCACCCCATGTGGGATTTCAACGGGGAGGACGATGCCACCCGTCACAGCCGTACGGGGCCGGGATCAGTCGCCGATCTGGTGAAGATCTTGTCCGCGCTATACAAGGGGGAAGAGGAGGATTTTCTCCGCGTCAGTCCATTGAACGGATTTTCTATGAACAATCCTCAAAGCTGGGTAAGCGGACATTTCCTTTTTTGCACATCAGATCCGTACTCCCATGGTTAGATATCTCATTTTGTGATTTCGACGCAGGAACTGCGCCAGGCCGTAAAAGATATAAACAGCCCGCCTCTGCAACCCGAGGATCTGGAATGGTTCCTCGATCCGGCCTCCCAAGAGGATCCAGACATATTGGTGGAGCTGATTGATGGGGTATTTCACCAACTAAGCATCGATAATGCCTTGGTTGCCATTACGGCTGATTACCCCGGAATACTTCCAGCCTCATAGGTAATTGAGAGCGAAGCCCCATTACTTTTATAATGACCCATCCGTGCTTATTTTTGCACACCGTATATCAATGGTGTTTCGAAGGGGGTGCCTTCGAGGCGGGAGGCCGAGCCTGCGGCGGCTAGCCAACAAGGGGCAGCATGGCCACGCAGGCTAAAAAGAAGTGCGGTCCGGATTGAAACACCGCCGCAACGGTAAGGCGTGTCACCATATTCCCAGGATTGATTCCGGGAAGGTATATTAACGCTGGTGCTCCTTTTAGGAAAAAGAGCGCTCGCCGGACTGTGTCTGGAGAAATGGCCAATCAAGCCTCCGCCAGCCAGGCTCCAACGCCGGGTCCGGAAGCGGAGGTGAACACGAGGCGTGCGTCGGATGCTCCTCCGACAGAGGATGCCGACAGATTGTCCGCCACCAACTCCGAGGTGGAGAGTGCCATGAATCACAGGCACCGCCGGACAGTTCTTCGTGATGCATGTTTCTCCCAAGAGGCATTGAACGCCTTCAATTTGGGAGACGCGCACCTCCGTGCCGCTCAAGATGGTCTAGCCAGAGCCACGGAGCAGTATGTAAAGGACATACGGGTGAGGAGATTTGACAGTTATATATGCCAGTAGCCCCCGAGACTTAAAATAGTTAGGAGAACTGATTTAAGGATCATTTGTTATGCAGGATCTTACGGAAAAGAATACCCGACTGTCTCAGGAGCTTGAAGAGTGCAAGGCCCAGCTTGAGGCCACACTAGCCGCCACAGGGGGAACCACAGAGACCCCCTCCGGTAATATATACTTCGAAAGATAAGTAGTTTGTGAAGTGCGGCGTGTGTATAAGTCTGACAATAATATTGCAGATGGTGCCAGACTAGATCCGGACAAGCAATAGCTCTTGCGCCGGTTAAAGGCCGGCGAGAATGTGCTTACAAGGGTGAGGCAAGAGAAAAATAATCTCCAAGATGCCAACACCCAGCTGGGTGAGGAACTAAAGGCCGTTAGGGAGAATCGGCCGCTTCGTCGCGGCATTTATAGTAAGTGCGTGAGCGATCTTTTGAAAAGAAGAGTTTGGCGAGGAAGTCGACTAACAGAAATATGTCTGTAGGTATGCTCACAGGTCGTCCTGTAGAGGAAATGCCCGGTTCAACGGGTGACCTACTTCCCGAGCTTCTGCAACTGCACGAACGAGCTCGGCAGGCGATGAGAGGCGTCGCCCAGGCCTTGTGGCCATCCATCTCCCTACCCGAAGGCCTTGGAGAGCTTGCAGAGAGGCTTCAGGGAGCACGGCGGCGCTTCTGGTTATGGAAGATATCAGCCTGCCGTCAAGGCGCCAGGGAGGCCTGGGCCATGGTGAAGATGCGGTACACGAAGGCTGACCCAAACCACATGGCCGAGGTCGGACCTGTGGGGACCGATGGGAAGGAGATCCCTGTGAGCTTAATGGACGACCAAGTAGAGTTGGCCGCAAAGTATTCCCAGCGGGACTGTAAACTAGACAGCTTATTAGATGGTATTGAAGAGGAATACGATCAGTCAATTTGACTATGTAATTTAAAATGACATGTAAAATGCCTTCTAGCCGGATTGTAGATCGTTTTTCGTAGCGGACCTTTTCGCTTCAACCTCGGGACCCGACAGTCCGGAGTGGGTCTGAATACCCTCGCGGTTATGTAAGAACCGGGGCATGCGTGGAGACCAGGCGTAGGGGTCATGAGTGCTTTATCAGACAAGTGCCCAACTAGTTATGTTATATTACATGGTTAGTAAGAAACATCTTCCAGGGAGAATAGTTCCGTTAGGGGTTCCTTTCCCTGGGAGGCATGCCCTAAAGTGCATGTTCGGACTACCAAAAAAGCAGAAAAACATCTGGGGGCAGATAAATGAATCAGTAAGAAATTTTCTTTTAGTTCACCAACCGAATATTCCCTTAAGAACGCTAGCTTTCAGCTTCACCCAGTCTGAGGTACACGTCCGGCTGACCCGGCGGTAACAATCGCAGAGGTGCTCCCATTACCACCTAGCCGAACAATTGGGAACGTAGGGGTAAGCACAGGAGCCAGGCAACCCAACTTGGCCAAAACTTAAGTCATATCGATGCATATAATGGTGAATAAAAGGTTCATGCGGAAGTGTGACACATGTGTTGGGCATAAATCCCGTATAAATAAGCTTCTGTTAAAGAAGCCCCCAGGTATACTGAGCGAGGATAACGCGTCAAGTGTGTGCGAACAGTGTGCAAACGAGCCTCCAACGGCTTCAGAAAAAAGGAGGGAGAAGGAGAGAAATAAAAGACAGTTAAAGTACAAAATATAGACGGAGGAAGGAGACGAACTCAGAGTCCGGCGCTAGGTGTAGAATCTTCGGAGACGGGCTGCGTTCCATGGGTTTGGCTCAAGTCGGTTATCCGATGCGTTCCGCAGACGGTATGCTCCGCCGGTCAGGACTTGGTCGATGATGAAGGGACCCTCCCATTTGGGCTTGAGTTTGTCCTTTTTCTTGTTCGGCAGGCGTAGAACTAATTCGCCAACATTGTAAGCTTTGGCCCGTACTTCTCTGCTTTGGTATCTTTGAGCCTGCTGTTGATAGAATGCAGAACGGGCTTTTGCCACGTCGCGCTCCTCCTCCAAGGTGCCAAACTGTCCTGCCGATCAAGCTCGGCTTCTCTTTCTTCGTACATGCGCATGCAAGGTTAGTCATGAATTATGTCGCAGGGCAAAACTGCCTCTGCGCCGTACACCATAAAAAATGGTGTGAATTCGGTAGTGCGATTCGGCGTGGTCCACAGCCTCGAGAGTACGGAGTCGAGCTCCTCTACCTAGCGCGTATTAGATTCCTTGAGGGACCGCACTAGTCTGGGTTTAATGCCGCTCATGCTTAGACCATTTGCTCGCTCGACTTGACCGTTAGTTTGAGGGTGATAGACTGAAGCGTAGTCGAGCTTGATGCCCATGTTTTTGCACTAGAGTTTGACATCGTCGGCCGTGAAGTTCGTGCCATTATCAGTGATGATGCTATGGGGGACGCAGTAACGGTGTACTACCCCTGATATGAAGTCTATCACCGGTCCGGATTCAGCCGTCTTAACAGGCTTTGCCTCTATCCATTTGGTGAATTTATCCACCATGACCAATAGGTATTTTTGCTTGTGGGTTCCTCCTTTAAGGGGTCCAACCATATCAAGCCCCCAGACCGCGAACGGCCAGGTGATGGGTATAATTTTGAGGGCGGTAGGTGGCATGTGTCTTTGATTAGCAAAGAGCTGGCATCCGACGCATCGTTGGACCAAGTCCTGAGCATCTGCCCGGGTCGTCTGCCAATAAAATCATGTACGGAAAGCCTTGTCTACAAGGGCCCAGGCTACGGCGTGGTGCCCGCCGTGTCCAGCATGAATTTCAGCCAGAAGATTCCGCCCTTCCTCTTCAGAGATACACCTTTGAAGGACTCCGGTTGTGCTTTTCTTATAAAGCTCTCCCTCATGGACCTTATAGGCTTTAGATCGCCGCACTATGCAGCGGGCCTCGTTTTGGTCCTCGGGAAGTTCCTGCCTACTTAGGTAGGCTAGGAATGGTTCTATCCACGGGGAAATGACTGCCATTATTGTGTGGGCTGACGGTATAAACATCAATCTCAGAACATAATATGGCCCTGCAGAGGCGGGACTTTGTGCGGCGCTTTCGTCGCCATCTTGACTGCTTTTCAAGGGATTTATCCTTCGTAGCGTCCCATTGTTCCTCGTCGTCACTTCCTTTAGGTGTATCCACCATGTATACATCGTGAGATGGGGTGGCTGTCTAGTACCCTATAGGTGCTAGTTCGTGGTTGTCTCCTACATCATCGTCCATACCGTCGATGTCTTCCGAGTCGAAATTGAGCAAACTTTCGACAGTGGCTATGAAGTGGGTGGTGGGTGGGTGTTGAATTTCTTCGTTGTCTGCATGCCAACCTTCCTGACCATAGTCCGGCCAGGGCTCTCCTGATAAAGAGAGAGACTTTAGTGAATTCAGGATGTCGCCAAGGGGCGAGTGCTGAAAGATGTCCGTGACAGTGAACTCCATAACCGGCGCCCAATCGGATTTGATTGGTAGGGGCGCGGAGGTTCGGAGTCCCGAGAGGAGTCTGGCACCTCGGAGTCACATGCTTTGCAAAGGACAGGGATGGTGTTCGTCTCAATCGCCCTAGAGATCATAGCCCTCGAGGAGGTGTCCAGCCACTCGTCCTTGATCGGCAAAGTTGGCTCCGAGCTAAGGGTCGGAGCGGACGCTGGTGCGGCCTCCAGGGCACTATTCGGCGGCAGAGCTAGATCATACCCATTGAGACAGTGCGGCGCGCTTGGCTCTGGCTCGAATCTGTCGAAGATCAAGTCTCCGTGGATGTCAGCCGTGTAGCTCAAACTCCCAAATCTGACTTGATGGCCAGGGGCGTAGCTTTCGATCTGCTCCAGATGGCCAAGTGAATTGGCCCACAGTGCAAAGCTGCCGAATACGAATATCTGTCCGGGGAGAAAAGCCTCACCCAGGACCATGTCGTTGTTGATGATCAAAGGAGCCATCAGGCCTAAAGGTGACGACATAGAGGAACTCTCAATGAAAGCACCAATGTCAGTGTTAAAACCGGCGGATCTCGGGTAGGGGGTCCCGAACTGTGCGTCTAGGCGGATGGTAACAGGAGACAAGGGACACGATGTTTTTACCCAGGTTCGGGCCCTCTCGATGGAGGTAAAACCCTACTCCTGCTTGATTAATATTGATGATATGGGTAGTACAAGAGTAGATCTACCACGAGATCAAAGAGGCTAAACCCTAGAAGCTAACCTATGGTATGATTGTTGTTCGTCCTACGGACTAAAACCCTCCGGTTTATATAGACACCGAAGAGGGTTAGGGTTACATAGAGTCGGTTACAATGGTAGGAGATCTACATATCCGTATCGCCAAGCTTGCCTTCCACGCCAAGGAAAGTCCCATCCGGACAAGGGACGAAGTCTTCAATCTTGTATCTTCACAGTCGAGGAGTCCGGCCAATGATGATAGTTTGGCTATCCGGACACCCCCTAATTCGGGACTCCCTCAACGGTGCTGTGGGATGAGAGGGCGCGATACCCCATGCCTCAGAAACTCCTCCTTGCATTGCTAGTGGCCTCACACACTACGTTCAAGTTCACCCCATCAAAGTCGTCTCGGCATATCCCTTGGAAATGGTGCTTAGGAGCCCCAACTCAGCCGGAAGGGTCGCTGAATGGAACATCGAGTTGCAAGCATTTCAGTTGGAATTCAGCACGACCACGGTCATCAAGGGGGCCGCGCTCGCAGATTTCATGGCGGAATGGACGGAGGCACTATGGCTCGAAGCGGGCGACGATCGGTCGCTTTCCCCAGAAAGTGAAGCACCGGACGACTAGGTCATGTACTTCGACGGAGCGTTCTCACGACATGGCGCGGGGGCTGGCGCAGTACTCATATCCCCCACTATGGACAAGATCTATTAAGCAGTGCAACTCTGTTTCCAACATGGAGAGAAGGTCTCCAACAACATAGCAGAATACGAGGGCCTGATAGGAGGCTTGAAAGCTGCAGCCGCCTTGGGGGTAAAGCGCCTCATCATCAAGGGTGATTCACAACTCCTCGTCAACTTCTCAAACAAGGTGTACGAGTCGAAGGACGAACAAATAGAAGCATATCTTGCGGAGGTCCGCGGGTTGGAGTTGCAGCATGTGCCTCGCGGCACCAATCAAGAGGCTGATGACATCGCCAGGAGGGCGTCCAGGCGGCCGCCTCAGGAGCCAGGCGTCTTCGAGGAACGACTCTTCAAACCTTCAGTGGCACCATCACTATCAACCACAGCACAGCCTCGGGAGGAGCTCCCTCAACTGCCTGCCTCAGGAGCCCCGGCCTGCGGCCCGACCATAGGGGCGCGTCTGCTCCTCGTGCTGGAGCCTCAGGAGGGATGTTGGACCGCGGAGTTCAGGGATTACCTGATGCAAGGGATTCTGCCAGAAAAGGAGGAGGACGCGGAACGCGTGGCGTGGCAGGCCACGGCCTACTACATCCAAGATGGAGAGCTCTATAGAAAGCGGCCAAATGATGTTTCCCTGTGTTGCATCACCAGGGAGCAAGGGAAAGAGTTGCTGGCGGACATTCACGATGGAGACTGCAGGCACCACTCGTCCTCATGGACCCTCGTCAGCAAGGCGTTTCGGAGCGGGTTCTATTGGCCGACATCACTCAACGACGTGGTCGAACTAGTAAAAGCTTATGAAGCCTGTCAATTCCACGCCAAGCAGATTCACCAGCCGGCTCAGGGCCTGCAAACCATTCCCCTTTCATGGCCATTCACTATTTGGGGACTGGACATTCTTGGCCCGTTTCCCCGGGTGCTAGGGGGCTAACGCTACCTCTACGTCGCCATTGACAAGTGCACAAAGTGGGCAGAGGTGGAGGCTGTCCGCACCATCCCGGCTGGCTCAGCGGTCAAGTTCATCAAGGGCCTCGTGAGCCGGTTTGGGGTGCCTAATCGCATTATCACCAACAACGGTTCGCAGTTCACCAGCAATCTCTTCAAAACATATTGTGCTAACCTTGGAACGTAGATATGCTACACTTAGGTGGGACACCCTCGGAGCAACGGCCTGGCCGAATGCACCAACGCGGAGGTCCTGAAGGGTCTCAAAACCCGTACCTTCAAGAAGAAGTTGGAGGCATGCGACAGGGGCTGGCACGACGAGCTTCAGTCCGTGCAGTGGTCCATCCGCACAACCGCTAACATGTCGACCGGTGAGGCCCCATTCTTCCTCGTCTACAAAGCTAAGGAGGTCATCCCTCACGAGGTCAGGCATCGCTCCGCGGGGGTCCTGGCTTTCGACGAAGCATAGCAGGACGACATGCAGGGGGTGGACCTCGTGCTGGGGGAGGAACGCCGTCGGGAGGCTGCAATTCGGGCAGCAAGATACCAACAGGCGTTGCGACGGTACCACTACCACAGCATTCGCCACAGGACCCTCGAGGTAGGTGACCTCGTGCTCAGGCGAGTGCTCTCCAGGGAAGGGCTGCACAAGCTCTCGCCCATGTGGGAGGGCCCGTTCAAGGTTGTTCATGTCTCTAGGCCTGGCGCCGCATGCTTGGAGACTTAGGAGGGTGTGCCCATCCCGAACGCGTGGAACATCCAGCACCTCCGGAAGTTCTACCCTTGAAGGAAGGCCCGGCGCCTGTAAAGAAGGCCCGGTGCCTGTGAAGCTAGTCGTACCAAGAAAGGCCCAGTGCTTGTGAAGAAGAAGATAAACGCTTGTGAAGCTCATCGCCCCGAGAAAGGCCCGGAGCCTGTGAAGAAGGCCAATCCTCATGCAGCTCGCCGCCCGTGACACTCTCACGTAATAATGAGTTGGGGTTGTACACGCCCCGGAGTCTCCGGAGAGCCGCCCTCGGGCCTTGGGGGCTCCCTCCCATGCCCAGTGGCAGCACTAGCTCCGCTCTGGTGAGAAGACGTCGAAGACTAGATTAGGTGCCGGACACGGCTTTTTCATTTGATTTCTGCAGTTGGCTTGTTCATCCTTGTTTGAAATTTTATTGGATTTGGTTTTAGCGTTGTTGCCGTCCCCGTCCGTGATTCTCTGTTTTTGTCGCCCACCTGATTCATTTTCTTTTTTGCCAGTCTTGCGAGGGGGCTGCGCGGGTGCCCTCGTGAGTGTTTTCTGACCCAGTCTTGTGAGGCTTTCCTACCCAAGTCCACCACGGGAGCACTCCTCCCAGTCCGTGCCCCACGGGCATCGCAACACGAACACAGGACCTGAGTCTGTTACCCTCACGACCGAGACCTGAAGTTACCTCTCCTGACTAATTCTTGTAGACCACAAGGCGCGCGACGAGGCCTCAGCCTCGGGAAGCGAAGACTGCGGCAAGTCCCCCCGAGCTAAGTAGTTCCTACACACGAGCACGCAGCACCAAAACACAGCATGGAAATAATGGAAATAGCATAATAGTTAACGGCAACAGTCCGGCACGCCCCTACGGGGCCCCACACTACTCTCTCTTTGTGCAGGAAAGGAAGGGAAAACAAAATAGACACGGCTTGCCCAGCACCGACTCATGGCGAGGGCTTGTACTGCCTCCGGAGCTCAGTTAGACTCCTCCTCACGCTTCACCGAGGCGCGACAACGGGCGGACCCGATACCTACCTCAAGGCGAGCGCGATGGCGCGGAGGCTGGTCACAGCCACTGCTGGAGGAGCTGCCGTCCGAGGGGGGCCCGCCGAGGCTTGGCGAGCTGCGAACGCCGCCGGCCACACGCCCGCCTTCATCTTCATCTCGGCCATCGTCGAGGCTGGGCACCTGGCCGCCGTCATCATCTTCGGGGCAGCACCCAACGCGGCGGCCATCTTCTCCGAACACCCTCACGTAGAGGGTAGTGTCCCCGTCGAACTTGAAGTGCAGGGTGCACCGCCGGCTCAGGCCACGCGTGCAGGCAAACGTTTGCCAGCCGCGGGTCAGGGCCACATTCCCGGCGACGGAGATCTCCAGTGAGTCCCAGGAGGCCCTGCTGCAGCAACCATCTGCTTGGAGCCAAAGGCCGCCAGGAGCACCGGCCAGAAGTTCACCTGCAAAAAAGCGGGGAAGCGGGAGCCAGCTGCCGGTTGGGTCCACTGACCACACGACGAACTCCGGCAGCACCTCCGCCGAGTGGAAGCGCGGCTTAGGAGGACATGCAACCACGACGCGCCTTCCCTCACCCACCAGGCGCCCATTGCCACGCAGGAGATCACAGCCATGACCGCGGGGAGCCACTGCGGGAGACGCAGGATGCTTGCGGGGATGACCCCGGTCGCGCTTGGGCGGGGGAGATTTGGGCCCTTCCCGACGAGCCTTCCCCTTCTCCGCAGCTGAGAACCTCTTTAGTGGCGCCATAGAAGACGGCGAGCAGCTGAGATAGGAAGAAAGAAGGAAGCAGGTGTCACATCCCTAGTTCTGACAATGCCTAGTGCATGCATTAGAGTGTTACATCATGTTTAAATTTCATTTAAACCTGAGATGGGGATTGACTAAGCCCTAGCACCAAATGAATTCAACTAGGGTCAAAATAAAACCTTTTCATTGAACTCAAAATGTCCTCTAAAAATGTTCAACATTTCTGGGTTGAGGTGGAAGCATCTACCAAAAATGGTTTATATTTTTGCAGGACATATTTGGTCACTGAATTAAATCATATAGTATTTTCATTTGGGCATTTAAATGCTATTAAATATTTCAAATGCTCAAATAATCATAAACTAAAATGTTTACTGTTGGATATATTCTAAACAGTAGCCATGATTAGTTTCATGATTTTTGAAAGTGTCTGAGTATTTTTAATAAAGCCCTAAATTTACAGAATAATAGAAAACTGAGATAATTAGAAAAAGAGAGAGAGAGAAGGAAGTTACCTGGCCTTACCGTGCAGCCCACCAGAGCCTGGCCCAGCTCCATCTGGCCGGCCCAGCCGGCCCAGCCCACCTCCCCCCCTGTCCTCTTCCTCCTCTGCCAGGAGGACGAATAGAGGCGAGGCGTGGCGCGCGCCGACGCTGCCTCGGCCACCTCCTGCTTACCTGCTCGCCGCTGGAGGCACCCGAGGGAGCCACGCACTCCCCCTCGCCCCCTGCACCTCCCCTCTCTTCCCCTGGACCCCGTTCCCTCCTCTGTTTCCCTCCCGCGCACACCACCGAGCGGAGCTCGCCGTCATCGTTGCCGTACCCATGGCCACCGGCCACCACACGCAATTCCGACGCACCCAGAAGCTCCGCCACGTTGTCTTCTTCATCTTCGATGAGCCACGCAAGCCGGGAGGGCCCGGAACATCGCCATCGCCGTCGTCTTCCACCTCGGGCTCCGACCACCTCCGCCGTTGATTCGCCGTCTCCACCGCCTCCCCGAGCACGCCGACCTTCTCTTCGAACTCCCCGTGAGCCCCTGTCCATTTCCCCTCTCTCCCCGTGCCCGTCCGCGCCTTCTAACCACCCCGGCTGTCGGAGCCGACCGTTCCTCGCCGCTGGCGATGACGCAGACGGGGCTAGAGCCACCGTAGCTAACCCCCGAGCATGGCAACGTGCTCAGCACCCTTCCAGGAGCCGAGCGCGCCCACCCGTGCGACCTGTCGTGCCCCCTAGCGCCAACCCCGACCTCGCCGTGCTCCGGTCGCCGCCGCGGGCCCCGTTCCGGTGAGCTCGGGCCACCTCAGCCCCTGCCGTTTGCACAGATGGATGCGGGCGACTCCCAGCTACGCGTAGAGCCCCTCAGTCGCCGATTTGGTCGCCGAAGGAGCGTTTCCGACGCCCTCCGCCGTTGCTGGCGTCGCCGGCGACAAGCCGCGGGTCAACTCCGGCGGGTTTGACCCGGGGTTTGACCCCCTGACGTGTGGGCCCAGGCGCCTGCTAGATTAGTGTTAGATTAGTTAGCGCTAATTAACCTAGCTAATTAGATAGGCCACTGACATGCGGGCCCCGCCCGGCTAACTAAGTTAGTTAGGGCTAACTAACCTGGTTAGTTGACTGGGTCACTGACCAGTGGACCCCACTGGTCAGGTTTGACCTGAATCTGCCCCGTTGACCTGATGACGTCAGGATAAGGTCATGCTGACGCAATAATTCCTTTCTGGAATTAAAATAAATTAGGAAATAATTTATGAATTCCAGAAAATTGTATAAACTTCTAAAATTCATAGAAATTCAACCGTAACTCCAAATTAAATAAATTATATATGAAAAATTATCAGAAAAATTCAAGGAATCCATCTATACCATTCTCATGCATGTTAGAACAACTTATCACTACTGTTTAGGACAAATGAAGTGAATGACATTTGAATATTCACATATGGAGTTTGAATTTGAATCTTGTATTCAAACCAACTTCATTTAATCTGTTGCTAGTTGCATTAGCTCAAAACACATTCATTTTGCCATGTCATGATCATGCATCATATTGTGCATTGCATTGATTGTGTTCCTTTTTGTGTTGCCGGTATTTGTCCCCTCTCGATAGACGTGATACCGATGACGTGATCATTGACACTGATGAAGACTCAATGTTATCTTCAGAAGTGCCAGGCAAGCAAAACCCCCTTGTTCATTCCGATACAATCCTACTCTCTCGCTCCTGCTCTCTTTTACTGCATTAGGACAACAACGATTCAACTGTTACTTGCTGCGGTAGCTAAACCCCTTTATCCTTTGCATGACCTGTCATTCCACAGTAAATAGATGAAACCCACTAGCATGAGTAGGAGTTGTTTGAGCCCTGTTGTGCCTACTCATTCCTGCTTGTTTGTCATGCCTGCTACTGCTTAGAGTTGAGTCAGGTCTGATTCATCAGGGATGAATCAGAGGTGTGTGAACATGTCCTACCGTGTGTGAGCTAAGTGTGTGAACACGATTTGGTAAAGGTAGCGGTGAGAGGCCATGTAGGAGTACATGGTGGGTTGTCTCATTGCAGCCGTCCTCAGGAACTGAGTTCTGTGTTTGTGATCCATGATTCAGCTACTACCACGCATTGGGCCCGAAACCAATGGACCCTCTTGGCTTCTTGATCACCCTTGTCCTCTGTCCAGGAGTTGCAAGTAGTTTCTGGTGTTTGTAGTATGCTGGAGGCCGTGCGCAGCGCTGACCGTAGGGGTGGGTTGAAGAAGTACACCCCTGCAGGGTTAATATGATCTATTCGAATAGCCGTGTCCGCGGAAAAGGACTTCTGGGTTGCTTATATCAGTTCATAGACAAGTGAAAGTGGATACTCTAAAATACGCAAGATAAGCGTGAGTGCTATGGATGGCGTTCTCGTAGGGAGACGGGAGCGGTTCCATAGTGGTGTATTGGTATGGTGAATATGTGGACTCGTGTGCGCCACCTCAAAAGAGTTACATTGCAGTCGTAGTTTAGGATAGCCACCGAGTCAAAGCTGGCTTGCTGCAGTTAAACCCCACCATCCCCTTTGTTGATAATGATGCATATGTAGTTAGTTCTGATGTAAGTCTTGCTGGGTACATTTGTACTCACGTTTGCCTATTTTATGTTTTTGCAGAGAGACTTCAGTCTCACTATTAGTTCCGCTTGGACTTCGACGTTTAGCTTGTTACCTCAGCTACGATCTTGTGCCCTCGGCAGGATCTGGTAGATAGTCGGGCTTCTCAGCCTTTTTCATTTATAGTTGTCTGTACTCAGACATGATAGCTTCCGCTTGTGCTTTGATTTGTATGCTCTGATTGTTGGGTCATGAGACTCCTGTTTGTAATATCTCGCTCCTCGGAGCCTAATGAATAAACTACTTGAGTCGTAGAGTCATTTTGTGATACCATGTTGTATTGCACATATCGAGCATATTGTGTGTATGTTATTGAAATGCTTGGTATGTGTGGGATCTGACTATCTAGTTGTTTATCTTTAGTAGCCTCTCTTACCGGGAAATGTCTCCTAGTGTTTCCACCGAGCCATGGTAGCTTGCTACTGCTCTAGAACACTTAGGCTGGCCGGCATGTGTCCTTCTTCGTTCCTGTGTCTGTCCCTTCGGGGAAATGTCACGCGATGAATACCGGAGTCCTGTTAGCCCGCTACAGCCCGGTTCACCGGAGTCCTGCTAGCCAAGTGCTACAGCCTGGATTCACTCGTTGATGACCGACACGTTCGATGCTGGGTCATGGATGCCTGTCCCTGTAAGTCTGTGCCACTTTGGGTTTACGACTAGCCATGTCAGCCCGGGCTCCTTATCATATGGATGCTAGCGACACTGTCATATACGTGTGCCAAAAGGCGCAAACGGTCCCGGGCAAAAGTAAGGCGACACCCGTGGGAATACCGTGCGTGAGGCCGCAAAGTGATATGAGGTGTTACATGCTAGATCGATGTGGCATTGAGTCGGGGTCCTGACAGCGTTGGTATCAGAGCTTGACTGCCTGTAGGATTACCAAGCCAAACTGGTCGAAGTTGAGTCTAGAAATGCTTTAGTTATATGTAAGGGAATTGATTGTGGGATGGAACGTAAGGCTCTTTTTACTCCTTATACCTCATGGCCTTCTGATCTGAGTCATCATCTTCTCTTCTACGTGGTTTAAGCACTAGGCTATCTCTTCTTTCTATCAGGATCACGTGTTACTAATCCGTAGACTTATAAGATTGTTGATTCAAGCCCCAGTTCAGTTCCTACTATCTTCCGTATGTTAATTGTTGATCTCGAAGCTTGATATTGTGCTTCTGAGTGGTTATGCCACCATTTTTGTGAATGTCTCAAATCTCTTCTGAGCATTTACAGCCGTTATGCTGTCCGAGTCATTCCAGGTTTCTAAATAGTCTGATGCATTTGCAAAATCCTTTTCCTCTGGTTTCGATGCTCCTTTATGCCAGCTCAATCACACTAATTGTTGAGTTGAGGTATTCTATTGCCTTGACATTATGTTGGAGTTACTATCATGGCCCTAGGTGTTTAGGGAGTCACCTAGTAATCTAGCAATGTTTTGTGATCCCAGTGTGATGATCCTGGCTTTTATTCTCGAAAGCATCCCGTGATGCTACTTAGTAGTAGGTATTCTACTCCTGGGTTCTGAACCCGAGATTCACCCTACTTACTTCATGTCGATAGTGTTTGCTAGTTCCTTTAGGATATTAGTAACTTTGCGATAGTCCTCGAAGTTCGTGGTATTTCCTTCTTCCAAATACTATGAACTACTTATGGCAGAAGTTCCTCGTTGAACTGAAATATCACAACAGGATTACTCTTGAGGAGTTCTCCATTCATAAATCGTGACTCTGCCAGTTCTACCTTTCTGCATGGGTTATCCGGAAGAAACATGTTGAACTTGGTTCGACATACTAATCTATGCACCCACAACTCAGAAAATTATATGTTCCTTTGAGTTGTCTCTCTTTAGTTGCATTCTGACCCTCGTCTATCAATTGATAGTCAAGAGTATGCGTGCGTTCGTTTATCGATGCCTATTACTCTTGTGGTCCGTCAAGCCATTCTATCGCAGAATGACTAGGAGAAACAAACTCTAGTACCTCTTCCATATCCAGGATTGGGTCAAAGAAGTTGTGCTCCGCAGATCAAATTGCTAATCCAGCTTTTGTTCTGTTCTACCTTGGAGTATTACCATCTTTATATCGGGATTGTTATAGGAATTGCACACCATCCTATGAACTCTTGGTACAGTGATACCTCTTGCCATCATTAGTCATCCCTCGGTCTTCGTGTTGATGCAACCGGAATACCGACAAATGAATCATGGCGTGTGAAATCAATACTGCTAGCAACTCCATTGCTTGGTAGTTAAATGGACGATAACCTCATTCTTAGCGTGTCGATTATTGAATCGTCACCCTAAGGTTGATTGTGCTACCTAGTCCTTATTTTTGGTGCACTCTCCGATCACTGAGTTAGGATAGTGCCAATCCTTGCTTATTTGATCATATCGTCTTGCCCTGAAAAGCAAGATTGTTCTCGAGCTTAGTAACATACCGGTGGTTCGTGATTTTCTGAATATCTTCTCAGAAGTATTACCAGGTTGTCACCTGACCGCTATGTTGAGCTCGTGATCAAGTTGGTTTCTTGTGAACCACCTTTCTCTCCAAGAGTCGGTGTTAGATATCCCTGAGCTAGTTGGTTAAGCTAAACGACAACTTGGAGGGTTGGAAGATAAAAGCTTGCCTGATTTAGTTCGTTCCAAAGGGATATTCTTGTGTAGTGTGTGTTGAAGAAAGATGATATCTTCATCGATTGGTCCCTGTGATCAGTTGCTGGACCTATCGTCTTATCAATCCTTTGATTTGAGTGTGGGCTATCGTCAAATCAAGTCAGAACCAACGATGCTCGTAATGTTGTCTTCCTCGTGGTTGATCCCTCGAGCATACACCATTATATCTTTTGGGTCTGACCAATGCTATCACCGTGTTCACACGATGGTGGAAGTCCAGTGATATGGAAATTCCGATGAGTTGTTGTTGAGTCCATTGTCAACATCCTTATCTCCTCCATGATGTTGTTGAACATTAAGTTAGTGTTGGAAACTTTTGAAAGCATTTTCTTCATGCTAGCTCATGAAGTACTTGTTTGATGAAAGGAGTGACTTCCTTTGATTCACGTGCATTTTGATGTAAGCTGTCGTCGTGAATTCGAGAAAGTTTTTTTTTGCTCCTTTGGAATCATCCCAAGTCGGTCATGCACGTGCGAAGAATTCTATGGTCTGTTAGACTGATCATCTTCATTCCATATGTATATCCTAGCACACCAAGCCACTGACTGATTTGTTCAAGGAGAAGGAGTATCTTCATAAGAGCTAATCCGGACTTATGAAAGAACTCCGATATCCTCGCTGATGGTTCCCAACCAGAACTCGGTAGTGTTTTATTGTAAGACTACCATGTGGGCATGCTTGTCTGGGGCAACGTGTTCACATGTTTGTAGCAGAACCAGCTCATGTTTTGGAGCTTGCTATCGTAGTTCATCTCCCGAGAATCCCGCAACGTCATCTCGTCGATTTGTGTTGCAAACTTCCGTTTTCTTCCTAGACTCGATGAGTCTGGAATATCCTGATACCAACCAGATCTGAATCTCAGGCAGATATGATGGTTGGAATATTTCCCAAGAATTATAATAGTGGTCGCGCGATAACCGATAAAGTGGATGTCGTGGCCAACACACCCAGCCGGAAGACCTGTTATTATAATATCTTGATTGATGAAGTTGGCCACCTCCCCATAGGGATTTCGTAGGATTTACTCCCTAGTTGTCCTTATGGATTCTATTGCTCCCGAAGTCCGACCTTTACCTGATGTTCTAGTTATCAAACCATATCTATGAATGGGTTACACTAGCACGTCAAGGAGAACATTAGAAGCGGAGTGCTAAATGTCTCTCGGTCAATCATCCAGATTTTGTTTCCTTGGCCTCGCTAGGGTGAAATCTGAGTTGATGTTATCTTCCTATGCATCTGCCTCGTCCATCGTTGTTCATCATGGTGGTATGTTGTGTTGCCAGGATCCTTGACACGGATGTTGGTAAAACCTTGATGAATATGGAAATGCTCAAGTTCTGGAGAGCACGCACAAGCGCTACGTGTTATCATCGGCACTAGCTGGGTTTGCTCTCAGTTCCCTCGGCAATGCTATGATCTATTCAACAGTGAATTCACTCTCTGTTGTTGGGTTCTTCCCCAGTTACCAGAATCATTCCCAGCATTTGCATTTTGTTCCTAGCTTGCACCGCCAATGTGCCATTCTACCATGGGTCTCTTCTATCTCCGGTGATAAGCAAATTCATCCATTACGTTGTCTTCAACAAGGTAATCCACATCATCCAAGTCCGAGTATGCCATTCTATCGAACCCCTCTAAATGATCGATTATGATTTGCCTTAAGCTGGTATAAAGAGTTTCAATGATCTCTGAATCAAAGGTAATTCTTTTTGCCACTTAGGGTAATAATCTACGAGTCACCCTCCTCCAGGATGTTTCGTCGTGGTATCATGGCAACTCAACTCCTCGCTACGTGGACAATCGATTACCACCTTCTTAAGCGTGAAATTATTGTCTACCTAGTGAACCCTCGTCATCCGTTTCTTTCCACCCCTCTTGATGTGTATCTCGTGTCTCAACCGAGAGTTGGTCCTATGTCTCATTCCATGAGTTGTTCGATCTTCGAGGAGATCGACCCTTCTAGAGTCTTCTTCCCTCCATGTCATGTTGACAGGATTTCTCAGAGCAAGACTTCAAGACAATTATGGTGATCGAATCAACGTTCCTATGAAGTGCAACCTGGATCGTGAAGATTGTGCTAGTTTGCGTTTCCCCTTCACCCTACCCTACGCTTGAATCTCGAGACGAGATTCTTGTTTAGTGGGGGTGAGTTATCACATCCCTAGTTCTGACAATGCCTAGTGCATGCATTAGAGTGTTACATCATGTTTAAATTTCATTTAAACCTGAGATGGGGATTGACTAAGCCCTAGCACCAAATGAATTCAACTAGGGTCAAAATAAAACCTTTTCATTGAACTCAAAATGTCCTCTAAAAATGTTCAACATTTCTGGGTTGAGGTGGAAGCATCTACCAAAAATGGTTTATATTTTTGCAGGACATATTTGGTCACTGAATTAAATCATATAGTATTTTCATTTGGGCATTTAAATGCTATTAAATATTTCAAATGCTCAAATAATCATAAACTAAAATGTTTACTGTTGGATATATTCTAAACAGTAGCCATGATTAGTTTCATGATTTTTGAAAGTGTCTGAGTATTTTTAATAAAGCCCTAAATTTACAGAATAATAGAAAACTGAGATAATTAGAAAAAGAGAGAGAGAGAAGGAAGTTACTTGGCCTTACCGTGCAGCCCACCAGAGCCTGGCCCAGCTCCATCTGGCCGGCCCAGCCGGCCCAGCCCACCTCCCCCCTTGTCCTCTTCCTCCTCTGCCAGGAGGACGAACAGAGGCGAGGCGTGGCGCGCGCCGACGCTGCCTCGGCCACCTCCTGCTTACCTGCTCGCCGCTGGAGGCACCCGAGGGAGCCACGCACTCCCCCTCGCCCCCTGCACCTCCCCTCTCTTCCCCTGGACCCCGTTCCCTCCTCTGTTTCCCTCCCGCGCACACCACCGAGCGGAGCTCGCCGTCATCGTCGCCGTACCCATGGCCACCGGCCACCACACGCAATTCCGACGCACCCAGAAGCTCCGCCACGTTGTCTTCTTCATCTTCGATGAGCCACGCAAGCCGGGAGGGCCCGGAACATCGCCATCGCCGTCGTCTTCCACCTCGGGCTCCGACCACCGCCGCCGTTGATTCGCCGTCTCCACCGCCTCCCCGAGCACGCCGACCTTCTCTTCGAACTCCCCGTGAGCCCCTGTCCATTTCCCCTCTCTCCCCATGCCCGTCCGCGCCTTCTAACCACCCCGGCTGTCGGAGCCGACCGTTCCTCGCCGCCGGCGATGACGCAGACGGGGCTAGAGCCACCGTAGCTAACCCCCGAGCACGGCAACGTGCTCAGCACCCTTCCAGGAGCCGAGCGCGCCCACCCGTGCGACCTGCCGTGCCCCTAGCGCCAACCCCGACCTCGCCGTGCTCCGGTCGCCGCCGCGGGCCCCGTTCCGGTGAGCTCGGGCCACCTCAGCCCCTGCCGTTTGCACAGATGGATGCGGGCGACTCCCAGCTACGCGTAGAGCCCCTCAGTCGCCGATTTGGTCGCCGAAGGAGCGTTTCCGACGCCCTCCGCCGTTGCTGGCGTCGCCGGCGACAAGCCGCGGGTCAACTCCGGCGGGTTTGACCCGGGGTTTGACCCCCTGACGTGTGGGCCCAGGCGCCTGCTAGATTAGTGTTAGATTAGTTAGCGCTAATTAACCTAGCTAATTAGATAGGCCACTGACATGCGGGCCCCGCCCGGCTAACTAAGTTAGTTAGGGCTAACTAACCTGGTTAGTTGACTGGGTCACTGACCAGTGGACCCCACTGGTCAGGTTTGACCTGAATCTGCCCCGTTGACCTGATGACGTCAGGATAAGGTCATGCTGACGCAATAATTCCTTTCTGGAATTAAAATAAATTAGGAAATAATTTATGAATTCCAGAAAATTGTATAAACTTCTAAAATTCATAGAAATTCAACCGTAACTCCAAATTAAATAAATTATATATGAAAAATTATCAGAAAAATTCAAGGAATCCATCTGTACCATTTTCATGCATGTTAGAACAACTTATCACTACTGTTTAGGACAAATGAGGTGAATGACATTTGAATATTCACATATGGAGTTTGAATTTGAATCTTGTATTCAAACCAACTTCATTTAATCTGTTGCTAGTTGCATTAGCTCAAAACACATTCATTTTGCCATGTCATGATCATGCATCATATTGTGCATTGCATTGATTGTGTTCCTTTTTGTGTTGCCGGTATTTGTCCCCTCTCGATAGACGTGATACCGATGACGTGATCATTGACACTGATGAAGACTCAATGTTATCTTCAGAAGTGCCAGGCAAGCAAAACCCCCTTGTTCATTCCGATACAATCCTACTCTCTCGCTCCTGCTCTCTTTTACTGCATTAGGACAACAACGATTCAACTGTTACTTGCTGCGGTAGCTGAACCCCTTTATCCTTTGCATGACCTGTCATTCCACAGTAAATAGATGAAACCCACTAGCATGAGTAGGAGTTGTTTGAGCCCTGTTGTGCCTACTCATTCCTGCTTGTTTGTCATGCCTGCTACTGCTTAGAGTTGAGTCAGGTCTGATTCATCAGGGATGAATCAGAGGTGTGTGAACATGTCCTACCGTGTGTGAGCTAAGCGTGTGAACACGATTTGGTAAAGGTAGCGGTGAGAGGCCATGTAGGAGTACATGGTGGGTTGTCTCATTGCAGCCGTCCTCAGGAACTGAGTTCTGTGTTTGTGATCCATGATTCAGCTACTACCACGCATTGGGCCCGAAACCAATGGACCCTCTCGGCTTCTTGATCACCCTTGTCCTCTGTCCAGGAGTTGCAAGTAGTTTCTGGTGTTTGTAGTATGCTGGAGGCCGTGCGCAGCGCTGACCGTAGGGGTGGGTTGTGATGCGGTAGGCACGTGGCACGGTGTACCGGGCGCCCGTTTGGTGTCTCGGGAACCCTGTTCACATCGTTTGGGGCTGTGAGCGAAACTCCGGCCGGATCTCCTCATGGATGGAACCCGAATAGGCGATAAACTTGGACTAGAGACTTAGGTGATTAGGTAGGTCGTGGCCGACACCCACGTTGGGCTTCCGCTTGAAGGTTGCCGAGTACATGTCGTGTAAACGGCGGTAAGTGGTGAGAGCGTGTGTGAAGAAGTACACCCCTGCAGGGTTAATATGATCTATTCGAATAGCCGTGTCCGCGGAAAAGGACTTCTGGGTTGCTTATATCAGTTCATAGACAAGTGAAAGTGGATACTCTAAAATACGCAAGATAAGCGTGAGTGCTATGGATGGCGTTCTCGTAGGGAGACGGGAGCGGTTCCATAGTGGTGTATTGGTATGGTGAATATGTGGACTCGTGTGCGCCACCTCAAAAGAGTTACATTGCAGTCGTAGTTTAGGATAGCCACCGAGTCAAAGCTGGCTTGCTGCAGTTAAACCCCACCATCCCCTTTGTTGATAATGATGCATATGTAGTTAGTTCTGATGTAAGTCTTGCTGGGTACATTTGTACTCACGTTTGCCTATTTTATGTTTTTGCAGAGAGACTTCGGTCTCACTAGTAGTTCCACGTGGACTTCGACGTTTAGCTTGTTACCTCAGCTACGATCTTGTGCCCTCGGCAGGATCTGGTAGATAGTCAGGCTTCTCAGCCTTTTTCATTTATAGATGTCTGTACTCAGACATGATAGCTTCCGCTTGTGCTTTGACTTGTATGCTCTGATTGTTGGGTCATGAGACCCATGTTTGTAATGTCTCGCTCCTCGGAGCCTATTGAATAAACTACTTGAGTCGTAGAGTCATTTTGTGATGCCATGTTGTATTGCACATATCGAGCATATTGTGTGTATGTTATTGAAATGCTTGGTATGTGTGGGATCTGACTATCTAGTTGTTATCTTTAGTAGCCTCTCTTACCGGGAAATGTCTCCTAGTGTTTCCACCGAGCCATGGTAGCTTGCTACTGCTCCGGAACACTTAGGCTGGCCGGCATGTGTCCTTCTTCGTTCCTGTGTCTGTCCCTTCGGGGAAATGTCACGCGATGAATACCGGAGTCCTGTTAGCCCGCTACAGCCCGGTTCACCGGAGTCCTGCTAGCCCAGTGCTACAGCCTGGATTCACTCGCTGATGACCGACACGTTCGATGCTGGGTCATGGATGCCTGTCCCTGTAAGTCTGTGCCACTTTGGGTTTACGACTAGCCATGTTAGCCCGGGCTCCTTATCATATGGATGCTAGCGACACTGTCATATACGTGTGCCAAAAGGCGCAAACGGTCCCGGGCAAAAGTAAGGCGACACCCGTGGGAATACCGTGCGTGAGGCCGCAAAGTGATATGAGGTGTTACATGCTAGATCGATGTGGCATTGAGTCGGGGTCCTGACAGCAGGGTGGAAGATGGACTTGTCTAGTTGAGCAGTTGTCGAGGCAACGTTGGGAAGTGGAGGCGCCCTCGTCCAATCAACCGCCATGTGGCGCCCAAGGCCGCGGGCTGATGGGGCCCGCGGTGCTCCACACTTACCCCTTCGCTTCTCTACTAAGCCATGTCCGATCACGCCTTGGGCCTGGGGGCTACTGTCGCCATTCTGGGAATGGGTGTCCCTAGATTTGCCTGCCTGCGGCCTGTGGCGTGGCTCGAGTGGTGGCCCAGTATGGCCCATTTTCATCAGTGCAAGACACAAGACCCTCACGAGGGGCCAAGCCTCACGAGGCGGACGACACGAGACTTTCTTAGGAACGGCCTCGCCTGGCAGGCTCGCGAGGAGGTGGAGAGATCAAGGCAGGGTACCTCCCGAGGTACTCGTGACGCAAGCCATGACGATCGAGACCAGGAGGGCGCCAGGCGGGCGCCGGCCTGCACAGTGTCCTTGTTTCCTCTTTGGTGTAAAGGGGGCAAGCACAGGCATGGAGTACCGAGGCATCAGGCAAAGGTTACCATTTCATTGCAACGAGACCAAGACCAGCAGAGCGGCAGGATGGAGGTCACCATGGATCCCAAGACGGCGTCATCACCGGTGCCTTTGGCAGCCGAAGACCAACTTTAGTCAGGATAACCTGTACTAGATGTTCCCCTTCAAAATGGCCGTCGTTGGCGCCCTTCCCGCTCACTATTTGGGAAGAGGACTAGGGCCTCTATAAATAGGGCTAACCACCACAGAATAGGGGCATCTAATTGAGTCCTCATTAGATCGATAGGCGATCGAGCTCACCCAAGTAGTTCATGGCACCAGCACAAGAACACCTCTCGCGAGGCTGTTCTGCCCTTTGTACTGTTCATCATCAGCCCCTGAGGCAATCCACCACACCACACACTGGAGTAACACCACAATGGTGGCCCGAACCAGTATAAATCCTATGTCCCTCGTGTTGTTCATCGCTTTAGCTTAGATTCTCGCGAGGCGATCGAGCGTGGATCGGTAGGGGGAAGATCTTCGTGCGCACCCCAGAGTTCGAACCTTAAGGGTCTGCCGGAACCCAACATCTGACACAAATGTTTGGTCATAGAAGAACGCGTGTGATAGGTCTTCATCCAATGTGGGTATGCTGGACGAACCATGTGGATATATTCAAGCTTCACATATAGTTTTATAGGGACAACTATATGCACTCTTACATCGAATCGCATACTGTCGAGGAAAAGTAGATGTGTGTGGCTATGTGCTTATCGTACATGTTCTATAATCGTATATTGTTTGCGATGGGTCGCGCATCATAAACATAACACCATAGAATACCGACTGCGATGGCAATGCAAGCACAAACCAGTAGCAACAATGGAGCTTTTGGGATATTCGAGATATCAAAAACAGTTTTATAGGGACAACTGTATGCATCATGGCTCCCTATCCCCGACGGTTTCTGGGTCATGTGGGAAGGACCCCCGTATCGCACACACTCACTTGCCGACGGTTTAAAATGTTGTCGTGGAAAGGGGTTAAAAACCGTTTGTATAGCATCTCTTTGTACTAGTGATGGAACCAAGATACCATGGTAAAAAATTCGGCATGTTCGACGAAAGTTTGGACAAACACCCTTCACAAACTAGAACATTTGATGAGAAGGCTCGTGTTTCCAGCGGGAATAATGCATGATTGATGATGAACCCACGGTAGTTTCCTCGTATGGTCTCGAATTTTTTTCTACCATTAACATGCACTATACAATTGTCATGTTAAATTTCGAAATTTTCATGGGGGATTTGAACTTTTTAAGACAATTAGTTGATTTTCTAGCCATTTAGTGGCTGTAAGTCAAATTGAACCACAAGTATATGCAATAGAAAACCATCATGTGTTGGAAAAATCATTTACATATTACATTACATCATACACTAATATCATGGTAACCCACAAAATAAGCATTTGTGCCTTACATGTGGAAAGAAAATGTAAATATCTGGCAAGACAACTGGGCCCACATGATAGGCACTCTATTTCATGCCTCGAAGTTTGGAAGGTGATTGGAGTGGGTTATTAATCAGACATGGTACTATTTTGGAAACCGTCAGCGATTAATTTCACACACAGCTTTTATTGT
Source organism: Triticum dicoccoides (assembly GCF_002162155.2). Lineage (NCBI taxonomy): Eukaryota > Viridiplantae > Streptophyta > Magnoliopsida > Poales > Poaceae > Triticum > Triticum dicoccoides. The sequence continues at coordinate 297,487,269 of NC_041383.1, read as the reverse complement.
AGGAAACATGTGCAATTCAAACTACAATACTCGTAAATTCCGCCTCCTTTTATCTGGATTTTGGCCGCCAATAAATAATACCTTGCTCACGTCGTCTCGCCTGCATTCTCATCTACATACTCTTCTTGCTCGCCCCCTCTCTCACAAATCTCTGCCATGGCGCCGCAGATCTGCCCACGCGCCTACGAGGAGGCGCCGCTCCCCGACGACGTTCAATCTTAGAGCAGCGACGAGGAGGACCCCTATGTGCCGCCAGACGAGGTTGTGCTAGACCCCTCCCCCCCCAACTTTGGAGTGGTTTTGGGGCCGGTACAGTCTTTGTCTATGGAAGTTGCTGCCTATGACTAAGAAAGACATGCCAGTGGAGTTCAAGAAGGAGAAGGCAGAGGAGGAAGCCAGGTACCAGGCAGCCTGTGAACCCCATGACGCCACCTGGAAAAAGGAGGCACTAGTGCTTTGGGGCGGGCGCGTCGACGTGTGGAGGAGGTGTACAAAGATGTGTACTTCACCAGGAATGCAAAAGGCAATAGGCGCCTCATCACTGCGTGGAGTTGGGTCTATAAGCTCCAATGTGCCACTGACGACGAGCTCTGGTGGGCGTCTAAAGAAATGGCTACATCATTCGCGCGTGTCCACCAGCAAGAGGCAGATCGGCACATCGAGCGCTGTGAGGCGGAGGATGTGGAGTACTACCTCTACGCTGGGAAGATGTCGCGCACCAGGGACCTACTGGCGAGGGGCTGCCGGGATACTGCCCCCTAAGGGGGGAGTATTAATTTTAGTATTGTTCGATTTCAATTTTATACATTGTACATAGTAGTTAAGTATCATCACCTATATGTGATGATATTATATATATTTTGTGATGAACTAATGAATAATTAGTATATATTATGAATTCAATTTTTCTATCTGTTTTCGTATACTAATTGTTATCATCCACATATACATAATGGAAAGCATACACACACACACCCATTGAAACAGAACCATATATAAGAATGGAAAACAGAGACACGCATTGAAATAGAGCAATATTATGATTGTTGTGAATACACAGCGATCCACGTCGAAACGATCCAACAAAATAAAACGTGTCCATGACTAGTAGCCTTGCCTATGGTAGCTCTTGGCTCTGCCTGAACTCGTGCAAGCGTTCGTCCAAGCGGTCGACACGCTCGCGATACAAATGGAGTGCGATCTCGAGCTCCAATTTGGCTATTTCATAGAAATCGCCACATAGAGGACGCGAGGACCATGTTCCTCTACTGCGCCTAGGTGTACACCTGGGCCAAGGAGGCAGTCGAGCCTTGTGACCAACGCGTTGGCATCGAGTGGGCCGCGAAAAAGGTGAATGGTGTGACCCATGCTGGCAGAGCGGGGGGCATCCGGTGCAAGTAAGGCACGACCGGCCTCTGGTGCAAGTATGGTGCAGACGACCTATGCCCACTCCTAGCGAGGAATGGGAGTATTGATGAGCTGTGTACCCAGCTGCCATACCCTGTCAACAGCAGGCAACACTACAAAAAATACACTTCCGTGATGATACGTGTTTGTCACAGTAGGTCATGTTTTCTATCATGCGTGTACATCCATGATGATTATATGACAGAAACAAGATAGTCATACATGTGCTGTCTTAGAAGTGTTCCATGACAATACTCACTTCCATGACGATAAATGGCACGTCATCAAAGTGATTTTGTCAAGGGTAACTGACACATGGCATCCACCGTAATGGGTTGCTGTTATGCTATCGGGTCCGGTTTTAGTTCCGACAACCCATTAACAGCCAAGACCAATGGAGATTCTCCACGTGTAAATTTGTCATTGACCGGGCGAACCACATGTCAGCTACCCGTTGGTACAGATGTCAACTTTCCAATGGACCGGACGCGCATGTGATGTGTCGACTCGTGGCGAGGCCCAACACTGACCCATTCAAGTTAAAAAGGCCGGCCCAGCCAAAGGACCAAAATATTTTTTCACACTAGTGGGTCGGCCCATTAATAGCCGGCCATGCTTTACGTGAAATTGCAGCCCATATCAGATCAGGCGCACTCATGGCCTGTCGTGTTTTGGGCCAAATGATGGCCCACATCAAGCCCAATAAAAACCTGCAATATTATGAGCCAGTTTACGGCCCATATCCGACCAGGCCTGTTAACAGTCTGCAATAGTTTGAGAGAGATTACAGCCCATAACAGATACAACCCGTTAATAGATATTGTGCCTTTGCACCCATTAGGGGCCTGATTTACTCTTCGACCTCTGATGTTTGGGCTAATAATGGGCCAATGTATATTCCAGCCTGCTGTCGGCCCGTGATTTATTTAGCACAATTCAGGCTCAATCTACATCTTAGCCGGTTAAAAGCCCATTTTATTTTCTTGCCCATTAAGGCCAGCGGTTTACTCGGCCTTTTTAAGGCCCAAATATAATGTGGGCCAGATTAAGTCTAGGCCTGATTATGGCCCAAGATAAGCCCATGGTTCATCCCATTTTTAGCGATTGGCAGCCGGCCAGTTCTAGTACCGATTTTTTTATATATAAGCCTATCGTATTGGCTTACTGCACTCTGATCGAAGCTTAGGACCTTTTCATAGAGCGACAATAGCATATACAACAAATAAATTACAACATCATGACGAAGAATGAACCTAGACTATACAACAAAGAAATAAGAGCATATTACATCCGCTGGGCATCAAAGTTCGCCACCAGTAATAAGAAAGGGCAACTAGATAGCAGATTACATACATTGGGCATCAAAGGTCGCCACAAGTGGAGGTAAAGACGCTAACAAAATAATAGATAGAACCGACAGAACTTCAACATAGGTCAAGAAAGGTTAGCCCTATCCAGGAGCTGCAGCGCAAGCAGCTTAGCAACCTGATGAGACTGCACTTGTTTGATCCTGATATCCACCAACTCAACCTGCATAGCATCAATAGATGTCATGTACTTATGGTTAATCTTGCATAGAGATTGGTGTTTCGGTCGGATTTGAGAGGAAGCATGGCTTTCTGCTTGAATTTCAAACTGAAGAAGTTGAACAGATTCAAGTGGCGACTTCATCGAGCTTGTGTCACTGCTATTAGCGAGTAAGTTCAACACTACATCAAGACATGACTTTAGGGTTGTATCTCTATCCTCAAGATGTGTTCCCTTCTTCTCTGGAATATATGTTAGAGGGACAAGCAATGGGTTCGTCTCACTATCATTGTGGCAGTTCTTCCTAGCATCAGCAATGTCACCTTGAAAGAGAAACAAGTAGGTGGATAACATGTTTTGCATGTATAAGCATCAATGTTGTCAATTCATCTCATTTCTTAGTCATAAATAAAGAGAAACAGTTTAAAATAGCATTAACATAATAGGCATTGTTCATAATTAAGATGGCAGGAAATGGCATTGTGTAGGAGTGGTCAGCTTCACCACACCACTGGATTACAGTTCAAGAACACAAGCATACATGTAGTGCTAAACAATGTGTAAGCATGAATGGTGAGTGCACTTTGAATTTATCCCATTTTAGATTGGTAAATAAAGACACATGATTTAAATAACATTAACATAATATGGCATTGTTCATAGTTAAGACATAGTAGGATATGACATTTTGCTGGAGTTGGCAGTTTCACCACACCACTGGATTACAGATCAAGGACACAAGCGTACAGGCAGTGCTAAAGAAGATAACTTGCTATGTTTAGTTTAATTTACATGGTATGAATATGGAACTAGGTTGCAGAACTCAAAACTTAAATTGAGAAGGACAAACTTATGTTTATGTGCTTCTTCGCAATAAACTTTGAACATGCAATTTAATGCAAATGACAAAAATAAACAACATTTGCAGTCATAGCTATCCAAGTATACACAACAAAGTTTGAAGGCTCGAGGAGGACAAACTTATGTTAGTAGTGAAGACCGGCTCTATAAAGCCCTTGTCCATATTGATGGGGGGGGTAATTCAAGAAGTTTACCACATACTCTTCTTCATGAGCCTTGCCTTTATTCTACATTTTGTTAAGAGTAAATATAGATGTGATCATATAGGAATAAATGGAGATTATTTACGCTAAGGTGCAGAATATAAATATAAGTACAACATACAGGAAAAAGGCACTAATAAGAGCAATGCAAAGCTAAACTTTTTTAGTAGCGTTCGTTTTATTCAACATTTTGGCAAGGGTAAGTACAGATCTAATGTGTAGAAAATGGAGGGCAAGGGAAAGTACGCTACAAAGTGTACATGAACAACTAGCTGACAATATAAGTACAATGATGAAGGACAACATATACTTAAAAGTACAGTTCAAAGGTAAACTTCTTCATAAGGCATTGGCTTTACTCTATATTAATGTAATCATTCATATAGATCTGATAAGTGCGAGCAAATAGTGTATAAGCAAGCTATAATGCACTGATGTCACATAATCCACCAGGTTTGAATGTAAGTACGGCGATAGGACAACAGGTACTAACTAGAGCAAAGCACTGAGCTGCATAGTTGCGATATCCTAGGTTTTGCGGCGTTGGTTTTATCGCCAATATAGGTGGGGTGCTACTCCCTCCTTTCCGGTTTATACGGATAAAATCTGAAATCTCATCAACCAAGGCATTTTGTGAGTGGAGGAATGTATCTCATACTTTACGAAACTACTCAAATTAAACTCATGCATTAATTTGGATTAATTGCAGTGCATGCATGCTTGGCCACTAGATGAGTAGGAACATACATGCATTAGTGTGTTCCTTTTTAATTCTTTCATGGAAAGATTTAATGCGCCTCAAAAACTAAAAATGAGATGTAGATGAGCCCTTCAAATTGGAAAAACAAAAAAGTTGAAATAAGCCCTATAAACCGGAAAGGAGGGAGTATCTGATTTGTATGGTACCACCACCTTTTTCAATGACTATGTTTGTACTCCTTCAGGTTCTGCAATCACCCTCTTCCTTTTAGATGTCTGAAACACATGAACAACATTTGAATGGAAAAAGATGGTATGACGATAAAGGGAATAGGTATTTATAATGGATGGGCATCACATCTTCACATATATCATGAGTAAACTAAGGAGATGGCAGTGAAAGGAAGCAGAAGAGATGCAAGACACCTTATGCAAGATATGTGCAACCAATAAAACCTTGCCAAATTAGAAAAGTCACCTTATTGGGGGAACAGTATAGGCCATCTGCCATTGACTCCTTGAGCTCAGAATAGTCATTAGGATCATATTCTAAATACGAATATGTAGGTCGGGAGCATGTGGGCTTCATTGCATCTAGAATGGACCTCTATCCCTTGATGCAAAGTTTGTTACCCATTGAACTATTTTGTAATTTTGTTCTGATGCGTTCATTCTTATATTCATTGTGATTACGTAGAATATTTTAGAAGCATGAAAACATAAATAGTATTGAGATTATCTTTGTAATGCAAAGGATATTCTAATATAACAAGGGCTCCATGTAAATCCTTGTGTGCTATCACTAGATTCTGATGAGAGAACCCATGTGTGCTGTAATATGGTGCGTACATTAATATAATCTGGCACAACTACACAAAAAATAGGCTCCCTGTTGGGATCTCTAGATGTAAGGATAGTTGGCAGATGATAGGTTCATAATATACCGTATAGAAAGTTTATTGGCACACCATGATAACGAGACGGCAGAGCTAGTAGCCACATCATAGTGTAGATAAAAGGGGTACACCATAACCATCATAATTAAATTGGGAAAGCGGAACTGACTAGAAAATACAGGGTTGTATTGCCACTACTAATTTAAAGCCTATCAATCACCTATAGGCCATCTCTATTCATCTGAAGATACACTGGTGTTACTTCATGCTAGTCAACCAAAGACCGCACAACTCCCACCATTTCCTGGATACTATGGCAAACCAACTCGAAGTGCTGAAATCATCTAGTAGAAGCGGCCCAATAGAGCTATCAACTACAGATGTCCCTGCTCCCCTTCATGACAAGAAACATATTGGACTTACTAAAGAAGAATAGAAGAGCAACATGTTAAAGAATAGACGGGGAAGCATATTATTGAGATTCTGCTTCTTTCTATACAATGTTGGTTGCCCACCCATGATGAATCAAAGCGCCCAAAGAAATACAATTCCATGATGTCTTTCTATATGTGGCCACATGCATTTGGAAACTCAAGTGGGAGCATTAGATGACCAATTAAATGTGCGTATGTTAACTAATGTCAGTATCATATGAATTCATATTTGAAGAAGTAAGCTTTGCACGTATGATTGGTGTGTTGTTTAGCTTCAAGGGTGGACTGCTGCTAGTAGGACACAAATCACTCCACAGATCATAGTGTAGATATAATGGGAAAATCCTAAACATCACAAGTAAAATCAGGAAAGTGGAACTTGCTGGAAAATATGTGCTAATATTGCCTGTACGGCTAGAAAGGCTTCGGATACCAGCTCTCTACAACTGAAGGCACAGTACTGTTACTATCAGTCTAACTTTCAAAGGTGACACAACTCCCAGCATTTCCTGGATATTAGGGCACACCAACACGAAGAGTTGAAAGCGTCCATGACAGGCTACCGAATAGTCCTGTACACTTCAAATGTTCCTTCTCCTCTTCACTACAAGGAATATATTGTACAACTATTATACTCCCTATGTTCCTAAATATAAGTCTTTGTAGAGGTTCCACTATGGATCACATACGGGTGTATATAGATACATTTTAGAGTGTAGATTCACTCATTTTGCTCCGTATGTGCTTCATGGAGGAATCTGTAGAAAGACTTTTATTTAGGAACGGAGAGAGTACTTATTAAAGAAGAATAGAAGGGGAACATGCTAAAGAAGATGAAGCGGATTCTGGATAACAAAATGTTAGTTGCCCACACATGATGAACTAGAAAGCATAAAGAATGCAACTCCTTGATGTCTCTCTGTATGTGGCGCACATGCTTTTTGATAGTGAAGTAGGAACATTAGCTGACCAATTAAACGTTCTCTATTTTAGTAATATCAACATCATATCAGATTCATATTTGAGCAGCGAAGTTTGGAATTATGAGTGGCATGTGTTTAGCTTGATGGGTTGAGGAGCAGTGCTAGCACGTCTCAAAGAACCTAGGAAGATGGTAGTGAATATAAAAAGGGAATGTCACATGCAAGTCGCCTGACTTTCGTCATTTGGGTCAGTCAACCATTTGAGGCGATTGGATAAATATCGTACATGTCCTAACCCTTCTTCATCCTCGCCTCTTATTCTTCCCCTACACAGCACCGCACGGGCCAATGTTTGGTTTCAACTAACAAGTTAGATTCTAAGTGATGGACAAGAAATCACAATAAAGTAGTGGCGATCTATTTTGTTGCGGAGATAATTAACTTGAACAGATACGAAAGAGTATCGCCTCTGGTGTGGAACCGTGTAAGCATCTGCTGAGACCTTGATGGTGCTGCAGTAGAGATGGTTGTCGGCGGTGTGAAAGGAGATCTAGAAGGGCAGACGGTGGCGGCGAGGGAAATATCTCGATGCGGTGGACGAGACGTTCATCTGGGCGACCTCGGTAAGGTGGACGACAGCGCGGATGAAGCGAGAAGAAGCGATGCAAATATCCTGGTCCGAAGCCTTGGATGAGAGAGGTCGATCTCTTGTAATGGAAGATAGTGTTGGGGTATCAGCTCCGACATGGTGGAGGAGGACGACAGTGGATGGGGTGTCCGACGGAGGGGACTGGGTTGGAGAGGGTGTTTTGGCGCCCACGGAGTACGAATAGGGAAATGGGGGGAGAGATGTAGGGGAACCATGTCTTCAGGATGCGGTTTGTCTCAAATGCGAGGAAATTTAGAAACTTATCCCCCGTTTACAATTTCCTACATCATAGCAATATTGGTCGTGTCAGGACCCCGACTCGATGTCACATCGATCTAGCTGGTAACACCTCATATCACTTTGCGGCCTCACGCACGGTATCCCCACGGGTGTCGTCTTACCTTTTCCCGGGACCGTTTGCGCCTTTTGGCTCACGTATATGATAGTGTCGCTAGCATCCATATGATAAAGAGCCCGGGCTGACATGACTAGTCGTAAATCCAAAGTGGCACAGACTTACAGGGACAGGCATCCATGACCCAGCTTTGAACGTGTCGGTCATCAGCAAGTGGGTCCGGGCTGTAGCACTGGGCTAGCAGGACTCCCGTAAACCGGGCTGTAGCGGGCTAACAGGACTCCGGTACTCAAAGCGTGACATTTCCCCGAAGGGACAGACACAGGAACGAAGAAGGACACATGCCGGCCAGCCTAAGTGTTCCAGAGCAGTAGCAAGCTACCATGGCTCAGCGGTAACACTAGGAGACATTTCCCGGTAAGAGAGGCTACTAAAGATAAACAACTAGATAGTCAGATCCCACACATACCAAGCATTTCAATCATACACACAATATGCTCGATATGTGCAAATACAACGAAGCATCACAACATGACTCTACGACACAAGTACTTTATTTAAGGCTCAGGGAGCCATACATAACATACACAAAGGTACGGGTCTCACGACCCCACATACAAGTCATACAGTCATACAAACCAGCAGCGGAAGTAACTTGTCTGAGTACAGACAACTAGTAAAATAAAAGAGGCTTGGAAAGCCTAGCTATACTACGTGGTCCTTCACAAGCTCAGGGTCACCACCTGGGTCTTTAGCCTACTCGTTGATGTCAACGTCTACATAGAACCCATCAGAAGGGGTTGCAGCGTCTTCTGTAAAAATGTAGATTATAGCAACATGAGTACAAAGGTACTCAGCAAGACTTACATCAGATCCTACATACATGCATAGTATCAAGAAGGGTTGGTGGAGTTATTGCAGCAAGCCAGCTTTGACTCTTGGCTAGGCTATCCTACGATACTCCAACTTGAAATGGTTTTGCACACACGAGTCCACTACTCACCAATTCAATACACTACCGAGGATCCATCTCCGTCTTCCTACGGAAGAGCCATCCTCGGCACTCACACTTGTCTTGAGGCTTTTAGTAGTTTCCATTTACTTGTCTATGAACTGTATAGGCAACCAAGTAGTCCTTTACCGCGGACACGGCTATTCGAATAGATCATGTTAACCCTGCAGGGGGTACTTCTTCATACACGCTCTCACCACTTACCGTCGTTTACACGACATGTACTCGGCAACCTTCAAGCGGAAGCCCAACGTGGGTGTCGGCCACGACCTACCTAATCACCTAAGCCTCGAGTCCAGGTTTATCGCCTATCCAGGTTCCATCCGCAGGGAGTCCGGCCGAGGTTTCCCATACGGCCCCGAACGATGTGAACAGGGTTCCCGAGATACCTAACGGGTATTCGGTACACCCGGCCACGTACCTACCGCATCACAGCCCACCCCTACGGTCAGCGCTGTCCACGGCCTCCAGTAGGCTACAAACACCAGAAACTACTTGCAACTCCTGGACGGAGAACTAGGGTGAATAAGAAGCCGAGAGGGTCCATTGGTTTCGGGCCCAATGCATGGTAGTAGCTGATTCTTAAATCACACATACAGATCTCAGTGCTTAAGGTCGGCTTCAATGAAACAACCCACCATGTACTCCTACATGGCCTTTCATCGATACCTTTACCAAATCGTGTTCACCACACCACTCTCATTACCGACATAATCATTTCACTCCAGCCCATCACCCAGATGAACCAGACCTGACACAACTCTAAGCATAGCAGGCATAGCAAGGTAGGAACAACACATACATATGGCTCAAGCAACTCCTACACATGCTAGTGGGTTTCATCTAGTTACTGTGGCAATGACAGGTCATGCAGAGGAAATGGGTTCAACTACCGTAGCACACAGCAGTTTGAATCGCGTTGTCTTAATGCAGTAAAAGAGAGCAGGAGCGAGAACATGGGATTGTATCGATATGATCAAATGGTTGGTTGCTTGCCTGATGGTTCGATGCACTGATACGGTTCTTCGTTAGGGTAATCACGGTACTCCTCGGGGACAGAACCTGTCGCAGAGAGCACCGATACACAAACATCACCAAACAATGTGCAACAATATGATGCATGCATGAAACATGGCAATATGAGTGTATTGGGCTAATGCAACTAAAACCAGAAGGGTTTGAACAAATTTGAATCAAGGATTCAAATTTCAAATTCAAATATGGCCTTTTAAAGTGCTTTTCCTTGTTCTGCTTAAAACATCAATTTAACTTGTTTGATCATGCATGAAAATAGTACAGATGGATAGATTGGATTTTTTTGATCATTTTTCATATATAATTTGTCCAATTTGGAGTTACAGAATAAAAGTTATGAATTTTTGAAGTTTAAATAATATTCTGGAATTTCCTGATTTAAATTAAATCCAGAAATTATAATTATTGCGCCAGCATGACGTCAGCATGACGTCGGTGGTCAACTGCGGCTGGCTGGAGTCAAACCTGACGTGTGGGGCCCACACGTCAGTGACAGGGGGGTTAAACAGGGTTAAATTAATTCTAATTATTAATTAGTGGCGCTGGGGCCCACTGGTCAGTGTCAGGGGTTAACTAACAGTGGTTAGCGCTAACCTAACCATCTGACCGACAGGGCCCACGCGTCAGTGACCCTGGGGGGTCAAACCTCAGGTCGGACAGGTCAAACCCCACCGGCGACATGACGCCGGCGAGGCCCGAGACGGCGGCGAAAGTGCTTTTTGCCATTCCGGCAACCAAATGGACGGCGGAAGGCATCTACGTGTTGCTGAGGTTGAGCCGCGACTATTGGTGGTGGTGGTTGGGCTCGGGGTGGCCGGAGTTGACGGCGGCGAGCTCGGCTGCGGCTGCCGGAGTTCGGGTGCGGTCGGAATCGACGTTGCAGGGGGCTTGGGGAGGCGTTAGTGCGCGCTGCGTGCTCCTGGTGAGGTGGGGAGCACGATAGTGCGCTCGGTTGGGTGCTACGGTGACCGTGGCCACGACGGCGACATCGCCGGCGGCGTGGAGCTCTCGGCCAAGGTGGGGCTAGGGCCTAGAGGTCGAAAGAGACCAGGGGAGAAGGGGGAAACGATCCGGGGCTCACCGCGGGGCTGCAGAGGTGGTTAGCGGGCTCGGGGACGCGCTGGAGACGACGAATTCGACGGCGACGATGATCGGAGCCCGAAGAGGGGAACGGCGACGTGGCGGCGATGCAGGGCTTCCGGGGAGCTGTGGAGCGGTGGGGAGGAAGAGGGAGTCGAGGCGGAGCTCCTGAGCTAGTCGGGGGAGCGAGGGGTGGCCGGAGATGGCTGCTATGGCGAACGGCGGCGACGGTGGTGTTCGGCCGTGTGAGAGAGAGAGCGAGAGAGAGGAAGGAAGAGCCGGGAGAGAGTGAGAGAGAGCAGGGGGGGATCGGGACGGCCTACGGGAGTCGTCCACGCGGCCAGGAGCGCGTCGGCAAGCAGGAGGTGGCCGCGCGGCCGTGCGCGCGCGAGCACGCAGCAGCTTCGGGGCGAGGGGAGGAAGACGACGGAGGGCTGCAGTGGTGGGCTGGGCCGGCTGCTGGCTGGGCCGGCCAGCTGGCTGGGCCGCACAGTGGAGGAGCCCAGGTAAGTTTTCCCCCTTTTCTTCTGTTTCTGTTTTTATTTAATATATCTGCAACTTTGTTGAATTTAATAAAATACCTAGGCAACTTCAAAATTCACCAAACTATTCCTGGCCCATAGTTGGATTATTTCCAACATGAAACATTTTATATTATTTTAAATGCCCAAATTCAAATATTTATGATTTAATTCAAAAACCCTAGGATGGCCTAGGAAAATGTGCACCATTTTTGGCAGAGGTTCTGAACCAAGGCAAAAATGATGGGCATTTTAGAAGGGCATTTCAGGTTCATTGAAAAATTATTTTAGTAACCCTAGTTGGTTTCAGAGGGGACTGGGGGTTCTGTCATCCCCATTTCAAGTTTCTGATGAAAGAATAAACATGATGCAACACTCTAATGCATGACTAGCTAGGTTGTGACAGGTCGGTTGGGGATAGGACGGTAATCTCGCATACACTGAATATTTGCCGACGGGGATTACGGCCGAGGAAAACCTGTGTTTTGGCGCCCACCCTGTATGAATCCGGATGAGAGGAGATCTCGGCCAATGAGAGACTGTGTTTTGGCCCCCACCGTGTATGAATCCAGGTGACACGCGGTTATTTCACGTTTGAGTGAAATTACAAACCTGCCCCTATCTACTCCTATAGAAATCGAGTCGACTGGTTTTGCGTGTCAAGGATAGGCAGTAATTTCCATCTTCCAGATTTTGGTTTTGGGCGGTTACTCCGATTTATGCCACTTCGTTCAAATTTTTGGAGAAAAAGATTGCATGTGTACCGTGCCAACTCAGTTCGAATCCATTTTGTATTCTTTTTTTCGGGCAGGATCCATTTTGTGTTCCAATATAAATCTATATACATCATTTTTTATAATACTTTCAAAAGCACAACACCCTTTATACATAAATATGGTTTACAAATGGCATGATCTCAGATTTTTCAAATATTTCAAACCTCTTTATGTTGAAATCCAATGTATGCATTCCTCGTGAACTGTCTCCAATTAATGTGTGTTTCATGCGGGGTTTTTTCCACTTCTCAAACACGTATAATGTGTTTGACACACATGCAACATATAGTGTAATCCCCTTTAGACATTAATTGCATATAAACCATGCATTGCCTCTAATTAAAAAAAATCTATGGATCACTAATATTGAAAAACTAAATAACATTACACGCATCCCCAAATTCAAATGAATATGCATGTTTGATACACCAATTTTCGTTATGATATTATTGATGTCCTGGTCTCTAGTTCAAATATTTGAATCCCCTTTAATTCTTATATTCGTCTCATATGGCTATTACTCATGACTTATATCTCTCTCTAGATCTGTACGCCTTCATCATCTCTCGGGTATCTCTTGTGCTAATTATATGTCGATAGCAGTCTTTTATCTTCGTAACACACTAACGGTACTCTCTCCCTCGACCTTCACTCTATATCTCTCTAAGTATATCTTGCTCCCCGCCATCTATCTCTAATTACGATTCTCCCTATGAAATCTCTTTATCTCACACTTACACAAACTTTGTCTCCCGGGGTCTCATTTTTCTCAACTATTCCCCTGTATGCGACTCACACACCCTCTCACTCTAGAGATGTCTCGCGTTGCTGATGACCCACAAGTATAGGGGATCTATCGTAGTCCTTTCAATAAGTAAGAGTGTCGAACCCAACGAGGAGCAGAAGGAAATGACAAGCGGTTTTCAGTAAGGTTTTCTCTGCAAGCACTGAAATTGTAGGTAACAGATAGTTTTGTGATAAGATAAATTGTAACGAGTAACAAGCAACAAAAGTAAATAGAGTGCAGCAAGGTGGCCCAATCCTTTTTGCAGCAAAGGACAAGCCTGGACAATTTCTTATAATGAGAAAAGAGCTCCTGAGGACACATGGGAATTATCGTCAAGCTAGTTTTCATCACGCTCATATGATTCGTGTTCGGTGCTTTGATAATTTGATATGTGGGTGGACCGGTGCTTTAGTACTGCCCTTACTTGGACAAGCATCCCACTTATCATTAACCCCTACTGCAAGCATCCGCAACTACAAAGGAAGTATTAAGGTAAACCTAACCACAACATTAAACATATGGATCCAAATCAGCCCCTTACGAAGCAAGGCATAAACTAGGGTCTAAGCATCTGTCACTCTAGCAACCCATCATCTACTTATTACTTCCCAATGCCTTCCTCTAGGCCCAAATAATGGTGAAGTGTCATGTAGTCTATGTTCACATAACACCACTAGAAGAAAGGGAACATACATCTCATCAAAATATCGAACGAATACCAAATTCACATGACTACTAATAGCAACACTTCACCCATGTCCTCAGGAACAAACGTAACTACTCACAAAGCATATTCATGTTCATAATCAGAGGAGTGATAATATGCATTAAGGATCTGAACATATGATATTCAACCAAGTAAACCAATTAGCATCAACTACAACGAGTAATCAACACTACTAGCAACCCACAAGTACCAATTTGTGGTTTTGATACAAGATTGGATACAAGAGATGAACAAGGGTTTTGAGAGGAGATGGTGCTAGTGAAGATGTTGATGGAGATTGACCCCCTCCCAATGAGAGGATTGTTGGTGATGACAATGGTAATGATTTTCCCCTCCCGGAGGGAAGTTTCCCCGGCATAACAGCTCTATCGGAGCTCTAGATTGGTTCCGCCAAGGTTCCGCCTCATGGCGGCGGAGTTTCGTCCCGTAAGCTTGCCTCTGATTTTCTCCAAGGTGAAAGCCTTCATATAGTAGAAGATGGGCACCAGAGGGCCACCAGGGTGCCCAGGAGACAGGGGGCGCGCCCAGTAGGTGTGGGCGCGCCCCCACCCTCCTGGCCAGGGTGTGGGCCCCCTCTGGTAGTTTCTTCGCTCAATAATTCTTATTAATTCCAAAAATAACTTCTGTGGAGTTTTAGGATTTTTGGAGCTGTGCAGAATAGGTTTCCAATATTTGCTCCTTTTCCAGCCAGAATTCCAGCTGTCGGCATCCCCCTCTTCATGGTAAACCTTGTAAAATAAGAGAGAATAGCCATAAGTATTGAGATATAATGTGTAATAGCAGCCCATAATGCAATAAATATTGATATAAAAGCAAGATGCAACATGGACGTATCAACTCCCCCAAGCTTAGACCTCGCTTGTCGTCAAGCGGAAGCCGATATCGAAAAATATGTCTACATGGTTAGAGATAGAGGTGTCGATAAAAATAAAATACGGACATGAGGGCATCATGATCATTCTTATAACAACAACATAAATAGATTTTATCATATGATTTTTTATGCTCAAGTAACGATCAATTCACAATGTCAAGTATGGTTCAGAAACTTCATTGGGAACTAACAAACTATAATCTCAGTCATTGAAGCAATTGCAATTTATCATAACATCAGAAAGAGTCAAGAATAGAGCTTTTCAGTAAGTCCACATACTCAACTATCATATAGTCTTCTACAATTGGTAACACTCACGCAATACTTGTGGTTATGGAGTTTCAACCGGACACTGAGAAAGATAGGGGCTTATTGTGTTGCCTCCCAATGAGTTCACCTTTGGGTGATGTCAACAATAATAATTCATGCTAGCTTACATCCAGTTGGATATATATATCAAGATCTTTCAAACACGAGGAGCTTGCCAAAGGATAAAATGAAAAAGGGAAAGGTGAAGATCACCTTGACTCAAGCATAAAGTTAAAACATAAAGTAAAAGATAGGCCCTTCGCAGAGGGAAGCAGAGGTTGTCATGTGCTTTTAGGGTTGGATGCATAAAATCTTAATGCAAAAGAACGTCACTTTATATTGCCACTTGTATATGGACCTTTATTATGCAATCTGTCGCTTTTATTGCTTCCATAACAAGATCGTATAAAGCTTATTTTCTCTGCACTAATAAGTCATACATATTTAGAGAGCAATTTTTATTGCCTGCAACATGGAAACTTACTTGAAGGATCTTACTCACCATGGGTAGGTATGGTGGACCCTCATGGCAAAAACTGGGTTTAAGGATATTTAGAAGCACAAGTAGTATCTCTACTTGGTCCAAGGAATTTGGCTAGCATGAGGGGGAAAGACAAGCTCAACATGTTGGGAAGATCAATGACAATATACTTTAACTGAGATGTGAGAAAACATAAACCATTACGTTGTCTTCCTTGTCCAACATCAACTCTTTTAGCATGTCATACTTAATGAGTGCTCACAATCGTAAAAGATGTCCAAGATAATATATTTGTATGTGAAAACCTCTCTTTCCTTATTACTTCCTATTAATTGCAGTGATGACCAAAACTACGTTTGCCAACTCTCAACAACCTTTATGCCTCATACTTTCTATGTGTGAAGTCATCACTATCCATAAGATCAATATGAACTCTTTTATTCTTTTTATTCTTTCTACTTCTCAAGATCATGGCAAGATAGCAAAGTCCTCGACTCAACACTAATCTTTATTATAGATAGCTCACGGACTCAATTACATAAAGAGATCACAAAGCAAAACTCAAAACTAATTGATACTAAAACATCAATCTACTAGATCAAGATACTACTAAAAGGATCAAACTAAGTAAAACGGTAAAGATAGGAGTGTGATGGTGATACGATACCGGGGCACCTCCCCCAAGCTTGACAGCTGCCAAGGGGAGTGCCCATACCCATGTGATTATGTCCTCGGGGGTGGTGAAGTAGGAGTTGTTGATGACGTAGGCTTGTCGTCCATCTTCCAAGGCATATGCTCATCATCATAGAAGTATGATCGAGTCTACGGGATCCTCAAATCTGCAGCCAAACTCATCCTCTTGAATATATATTCATACTCATAGTTTTGGTTTTGCAGATCATAGATCTGGGCTTGGAGGTGCTCGATTTTCTCTTGAAGCTCGAAGATGGTCTCCCCAATGACCTTGGCATCTAGCTTGTGGTTGTTGATGAACTCCGTGATCATCATCTGGTTGGCATTGAGTCCATGCTCCACCGTCCCTTGGCACTTGAAAACTTGTTGCTCCATGGCTTCGAGCTTGGTCTCCATGCTTCCGGTACGCCTTGGTCCCTCCACATCGCAGATGTGCAGCACCCCCTCACGCATCTCAATGGTTTGAGGGTGTTGCAGCACCTCCGCGAGATAGGGGTTGATAATCCTCTCGAAAAACTTGTCCTTGGGAGCGCTTGGAGACGTCATGATGCTCTAAATCTGTCAGAAAAATAGCTCGAAACGAAAACAGAGGATATTTGCGTGATACGGTGGTCAAAGCCTTCGGGGGATTATATAATGAATTTTTACCGACCAAAATACGTAACGTGCAAGAAAACGGAGTCCGGGAGGCACACGAGGTGGCCACGAGACAGGGGGCGCGCCCAGGAAGGGCGGGCGCGCCCTCCACCCTCGTGGAGGCCTCGTGTCCTTCCTGGATTACTTCTTTCTTCCAAAAATTCTTAAATATTCCAAAACGAATAAAAATCGCCATTAGAATTGTTTTGGAGTCGGTTTACTTACCGTAGCACATACCTATTCCTTTTAGAAGTCTGGAACATTCTGTAAAGTGTCCCTTATGTATTTCTCTAGGGTTATGGTTTAAATAATATTGGTTTCAACATTGATAGGATTACCTGAGATATATTGTTGAATTCTTTGAGCGTTCACTACCCTTGGACTTGTGCCTTCGAAGTTGTTGATTTTTATGGCACCGGAATGATAGACCTCCTCAATAACGTAAGGACCTTCCCATTTAGAGATAAGTTTGCCTGCAAAAAATCTTAAACGAGAGTTGAATAATAACACATAATCACCTACATTAAACTCACGAGTTTGTATCCTTTTATCATGATAGTGTTTGACTTTTTTTTTGAATAGCTTGGCATTCTCGTAGGCTTGGGTTCTCCATTCATCAAGTGAGCTAATATCAAATAACCTCTTCTCACCAGCAAGTTTGAAGTCATAGTTGAGCTCTTTAATAGCCCAGTATGCTTTATGTTCTAGTTCTAGAGGTAAGTGACATGCTTTTCCATAAACCATCTTATATGGAGACATACCCATAGGATTTTTATATGCAGTTCTATAGGCCCATAATGCATCATGAAGTTTCTTGGAAGCATTTGAAATACCATAGACATACCCATAAGATTTTTATATGCAGTTCTATAGGCCCATAATGCATCATGAAGTTTCTTGGAAGCAGTTCTATAGGCCCGTAATACCATAATTTCTCTCGGCGGTATCAAGAGTCTTACTAGCATACTGGATAACATTCAATTTCTTATCAACTCTTTGCCCTAGAACAACACCTACAGCATAATCACTAGCATAACACATAATTTCAAAGGGTAAATTCCAATCAGGTGGCTGAACAATAGGTGCAGTGATTAAAGCTTTCTTAAGTATTTCAAATGCTTCTACACAATCATCATCAAAGACAAAAGAATATCTTTTTGCAATAAATTAGTCAGAGGCCTAGAGATTTTAGAAAAGTCCTTAACGAACATCCTATAAAAACTGGCATGATCAAGGAAACTTCTAATACCTTTTATGTCCTTGGGACATGGCATCTTTTCAATAGCATCAACTTTAGCTTTATCAACTTCAATACCTCTCTCAGAAATCTTATGCCCCAAGACAATGCCTTCATTAACCATAAAGTGGCACTTTTCCCAATTCAAGATGAGACTAGTGTCTTCGCATCTCTGCAAAACTCGATCAAGGTTTCTCAAGCAATCATCAAAAGAGGATCCATAAACGGAGAAATCATCCATGAATACCTCACAAATCTTTTCACAAAAGTCAGAGAATATAGCCATCATGCATCTTTGAAAGGTAGCAGGTGCATTACATAAACCAAAATGCATACGTCTATAAGAAAAAGTACCAAAAGGGCAAGTAAAAGTAGTTTTTGATTGATCCTTCGCTGACACAGGTATATGAGAGAAACCAGAATAACCATCTAGAAAGCAGAAATGTGTGTGTTTTGATAGTCTTTCTAGCATTTGATCAATAAAAGTTAAAGGGTAATGATCTTTATTAGTAGATTTATTTAATTTACGGAAATCAATTACCATCCTATAACCTGTAATAATTCTTTGCGGGATCAATTCATCTTTATCATTAGGAGCGACAGTAATACCTCCCTTTTTAGGAACACAATGGACATGGCTTACCCAATCACTATCACCAACGGGATAAATTATACCTGCCTCAAGGAGCTTTAGTATCTCCTTTCTTACCACTTCTTTCATCTTAGGATTCAATCATCATTGAGGATCTCTAACTGGTTTGGCATCGTCCTCCAAATTAATTTTGTGTTGGCATAACATGGGACTAATGCCCTTGAGATCATCCAGAGTATATCCAATAGCAACATGGTGCTTCTTCATAGTTTTCAATAATCTTTCTTCTTCTTGCTCTGAAAGGTTAGCACTAATACTAACAGGATATATTTTCTTTTCATCAAGATAAGCATACTTAAGATTATCAGGTAATGGTTTGAGTTCAAACACGGGATCACCCTTGGGTGGAGGGGGATCCCCTAGAATTTCAACGGGTAGGTTGTGTTTCATAATAGGTTCTTGTTGAAGGAACACTTTATCTACTTCCCTTCTTTCATTCCTAAACATATCATTTTCATGGTCTAGCAAATATTGTTCTAACGGATCAGTCGGAGGCACGGCAATAGAAGCAAGACCAATAATCTCATCCTTACTAGGGGATTCTTTATCATGGGGTTGTCTACGAAACTTAGCAAAATTAAACTCATGAGACATATCTCCTAAGCCAATTGTAACAGTATCCTTTTCGCAATAAATCCTAGCCTTAACAGTATTCAAGAAGGGTCTACCAAAAATAATGGGACAAAAGTCATCTTGTGGGGAACCAAGAACAAGAAAATCAGCAGGATATTTAACCTTCCCACACAAGACTTCAACATCTTTAACAATCCCAAATGGCTTAATAGTATCCCTTTCGCAAGCTTAATAGTAACATCTATAACTTCCATTTCAGTGGTTGCAATATCATGCATAATTTCTTTATATAAGTCATAGGGTATTGCACTAGCACATAAGACATATCACATAAGCCATGATAACAATGATCTCCTATTTTAACATAAATAACAGGCATGCCTACAACAGGTCTATGTATCTTAGCATCTGGTCTAGCAATATTAGCAGTCTCGCCACAGAAATAAATAACATGCCCATATAAATTATCATCCGAGAGATCTTTAACCATAGCAATACTAGGTTCAACTTTAATTTGCTCAGGAGGTGTATAAGTCCTAGTATTACTCTTACGAACAACAGTCGAAGTTTTACCATGATCCTTTATCCTAACAGGAAAAGGAGGTTTCTCTACATAAGTAGTAGGAACAATATGATCACTATAAGTGATAGTCTTTTCTTCAACTGTAATAGGTGCAACTACTTTTACTTCAATGGGAGGATTATATTTAAACCAATTCTCCTTAGGGAGATCAACGTGAGTAGCAAAAGATTCACAAAAAGCAGCTACTATCTCAGAGTCAAGTCCATACTTAGTGCTAAATCCACGAAAAGCATCGGTATCCATAAAAGATTTAACACAATCAAACTTAGGTGTCATACCTGACTCCTTACCATCGTCGGAACCCCAATCTTCAGAGTTGCATTTAATTCTTTGCAATAAATCCCATTTGAATTCAATAGTCTTCAGCATATAAGAACCAGCATAGGAATTATCGAGCATGTTGCGATCATTGGGAGAAAGACGAGCATAAAAATTTTGAATAATCATTTCTCTGGAGAGCTCATGATTGGGGCATGAATATAACATTGACTTAAGCCTCCTCCAAGCTTGAGCGATGCTTTCTCCTTCGCGAGGCTAGAAATTATATATGTAATTATGATCACGATGAACAAGATGCATAGGATAGAACTTCTGGTGAAATTCCAACTTCAATCGTTTATAATTCCAAGATCTCGTATCATCACATAGGCTATACCATGTCAATGCACCCCCCTTCAAAGATAAAGGGAAGACCTTCCTTTTGACAACATCATCGGGAATACCTGCAAGCTTAAATAATCCACAAACTTCATCCACAAAGATAAGGTGTAAATCGGGATGCAATGTTCCATCTCCTGGAAAGGTATTAGCTTGCAGTTTCTCTATCATACCCGAAGGAATCTTAAAGTAAATATTTTCAGTAGGTTCAGTAGGTTGAGGACCAACTCTTTGCTCTTCTGGTCGGGGTGAAGATACCCCGAACAATCCCCTCAAAGGATTAGTTTCCATAGTAACAAGTAACAGAAAATTTCAGCACACTATATAAATGTTTCCTTACCAAGTTCCACTCACCAAAGGCGCTTCACTCCCCGGCAACGGCGCCAGAAAAGAGTCTTGATGACCCACAAGTATAGGGGATCTATCGTAGTCCTTTCGATAAGTAAGAGTGTCAAACCCAACGAGGAGCAGAAGGAAATGACAAGCGGTTTTCAGTTATGTTTTCTCTGCACGCACTGAAATTGTAGGTAATAGATAGTTTTGTGATAAGATAAATTGTAACGAGTAACAAGCAATGAAAGTAAATAAAGTGCAGCAAGGTGGCCAAATCCTTTTTGCAGAAAAGGATAAGCCTGGACAATTTCTTATAATGAGAAAAGAGCTCCCGAGGACACATGGGAATTACCGTCAAGCTAGTTTTCATCACGCTCATATGATTCACGTTCGGTACTTTGATAATTTGATATGTGGGTGGACCGGTGCTTGGGTACTGCCCTTACTTGGACAAGCATCCCACTTATGATTAACCCCTATTGCAAGCATCCGCAACTACAAAAGAAGTATTAAGGTAAACCTAACCACAACATTAAACATATGGATCCAAATCAGCCCCTTACGAAGGAATGCATAAACTAGGGTCTAAGCTTCTGACACTCTAGCAACCCATCATCTACTCATTACTTCCCAATGCCTTCCTCTAGGCCCAAATAATGGTGAAGTGTCATGTAGTCGACGTTCACATAACACCACTAGAGGGAAGACAAAATACATCTCATCAAAATATCGAACGAATACCAAATTCACATCACTACTAATAGCAAGATTCACCCATGTCGTCAGGAACAAACATAACTACTCACAAAGCATATTCATGTTCATAATCAGAGGAGTAATAATATGCATTAAGGAACTGAACATATGATCTTCCACCAAGTAAACCAATTAGCATTAACTACAAGGAGTAATCAACACTACTAGCAACCCACAAGTACCAATTTCTGGTTTTGATACAAGATTGGATACAAGATATGAACTAGGGTTTTGAGAGGAGATGGTGCTGGTGAAGATGTTGATGGAGATTGACCCCCTCCCGATGAGAGGATCGTTGGTGATGACGATGGTAATGATTTCCCCCTCCCGGAGGGAAGTTTCCCCGGCAGAACAGCTCTACCGGAGCTCTAGATTGGTTCCGCCAAGGTTCCGCCTCGTGGCGGCGGAGTTTCGTCCCGTAAGCTTGCCTCTGATTTTTTTTCCAGGGTGAA
Organism: Triticum dicoccoides; assembly: GCF_002162155.2. Classification (NCBI taxonomy): domain Eukaryota; kingdom Viridiplantae; phylum Streptophyta; class Magnoliopsida; order Poales; family Poaceae; genus Triticum; species Triticum dicoccoides. The sequence goes on along the minus strand of NC_041383.1, from coordinate 297,465,141 downwards.
AGCTTTCATATAGAAGAAGATGGGCACCGGAGGGCCGCCAGGGGGCCCAGAACACACGGGGCGTGCCTAGTAGGGGTGGGTGCCCCCCCCACCCTCCTGGCTAGGGTGTGGGCCCCCTCTGGTAGTTTCTTCACTCAATAATTCTTATTAATTCCGAAAATAACTTCCGTGGAGTTTCAGGATTTTTGGAGCTGTGCAGAATAGGTTTCTAATATTTGCTCCTTTTCCAGCCAGAATTCCAGCTGCCGGCATTCCCCCTCTTCATGGTAAACCTTGTAAAATAAAAGAGAATAGCCATAAGTATTGAGATATAATGTGTACTAACAGCCCATAATGCAATAAATATTGATATAAAAGCATGATTCAAAATGGACGTATCAGCTGCCTATGTCTGAGTTAGCTACAACTCTCCCTCTTAAATATCTCTCTAACACACAAACACAAACTCCATCTCCCACTTTCTCATATCCCTCCACACTTCCCTTGTATGCCGCTCACACACACCCTCTCTCCCTAGGGTTATCTTGCGCTCCCTAATATGTCTCTCTTGCGACGACTCTCCTTGTGAAATATCTTTCTGTCTTGCAAACATGAAACTCTGTCTCTCAGGATCTCATTTCTCTCTAATATTCATTTGTATGTCACTCACATGCACCCTCTCTCCATCTCTGTCACACCCACACAGATAACTCAACCTTCTGATCCACTCAACTCCTATCTCTAACACACAGACTAGATGATATCCCTCTAGCTAGCATATTTATCTATCGATTCTCTGTTTCTCCATCAACCTTCTTGCTCGCTTGCACTTTTGCTTCCTATCACACACACTATATATGTTTCTCTCTACATGCAGTTATGCACCCTCTTTCTATCTTTCTCTCTCACACACATAACTCATCCCACTGATCCACTCGACTCTTATCTCTAACACACAAACTAACTGATGTCCCTCTAGATAGCATATCCACCTCTCTATCTATCTGTTTATGCATCAACCTTCTTTCTCGCATGCACTCTTGCTTCCCATCATGCACACTATATTTATCTCTATATACATGCATCTATAGGTTGATCTCTTTTGCACACACACATTGTGTCTCGCTCTCTCTGCTCGCCATAGATGCACTCTACAGCCCACACACCTCTCTCTTAAAGACAAAAACACATGCTCAATCATTGGTCCTTCTTCCCTCCACTCCCACATGCGTGCATATTGTCATACAGACCCATCTCTCCCATCCCATTGATCTTATGTCTTATGTCTCCTTTCTTTCATCTCGATAATGTGCGCGCGCACCCACCCACACACACACACACACACATCCCACGTATACCTCTCGCACATGCATGTTCAAGGTCTCATATGTCTCCATACGTAGTTAATTACACCCCACCTTGAATCATCCTCTTCTTGTGTGCACATGACTTCCATCTGCATGGGTGTCTGTAAAACAAACACTCACACTTACTATCTCCTTCTTGCTACCCCCTCTCGCACTCCTTCCCCTCTATTGCCGAAACCAATAAGACTATCCCTTCAATTTGTTTAATCAATTCCCGCATACATACACCATCGTTAGTAGTCTTCCTCGGTGTCTCTCGAACAAACACGTTATCTTGATGTCCTCCCCCCGCTAGAGGCCTCTCCCATACACATCACCTCTCTGTGATGAAGCCACACACACTTTATTAGTTTCCACACCGAAGACTTCGTTTCAGAAAGACACACACATGCTCTAGGTGGAGCATTTGTTCCTAACACCCTTCGTCCAACCTTACTCGTATGATAATCAATCACCTTAATTTACTTATATAACATGGACAAATCCCACTTTATTTCAGTAGATAGCAAACTTCTCATAACTATATAACGCAAATCACGAGAATGAAGTGACATTTTTTTACACAATCGCTTTAATATGGCCACGTCAATCACAAGCTCAAGTGTAGTACCATTATACTTATATCCTGATGCAAAAGGTGGAGTACATGTCCGAAGAGCAGAGGCGCACACACATGCTCTGTCTCTCAGAATCTCACACACATACTAGTTACATGACACCCCCAAAACAGACCCGTATGTGTACAATTTGCACACGCGTGGACACGTGACAGAGCGCTTTTGTTTAAGACAGACGATGAACCCAAATAGTAGCCGCATTCATTCTGCTCCTGCTGCCTCTTCTCCATTCGCCATCACCCGATCGCCATGGACCAGCCGAAGGTAATGACATAAGCCATGCTCCCACCGGAGTGGCGCTTAGAGTTGCTTCCGGGGGAGGTGTGAAGCCCAGATTGCAACTTCCCTGCCTTCGGAGACCGGACTAGCCGGAGCCCAAGGAGGAGCCGGTGGAGGTGGAGCAGCACATAGAGCCGGAGGAGGAGAACACCGACGTGGGTGACGCGGAGCCGGAATGGGAGGACGACTACGCGGGTGAAGCGGAGCCGGAGGAGGAGGACGATGACACGGGTGTGGCGGAGCCGGCGCCACCTTCCGTGCATGATGCCGACGGCCTATCGTTCATGAAGAACGGGTGCGTTTTCATTGCACATTGATGGATTCATATCATGAACGCCCCTATCCTTGATCAATGCCACTTTAGTTTGGATGAGTCTCCATTGTGGGGAGCCACACTAAGAAGCTGCGATGGTATGGATCATGCCATCTATGAAGAACATGTAGCACTGGAACTTCAAGATGGACATGTACACAGGGATGTACGAACCTGAGTTATGTTGCGTAGTACGTGAAGTAGCCAGACACAAATAGTATGAACTTGCGTGGCATATAGGCATTTGTCTTACTACCACTAAATGTTACATGCAATGCACGATGATATTATGATGTATGTGCTTAAGTACTCTACTATATTAATTGCAGGCACATATTAGGTTGGGTATTTGTTTATGTGTATCGGTGTATGGTCCGATACCTTCCAACTAGATGTGTCGGTGTCTCTGGGTCACACTTTGTATCGTTATATACTAGTACTACGTGTGGCCTGTGACCTTGAAGTGGAAGAAATGGAGATGCTCTACCACGCTGTTCATGTCCCACTCCTTTCGCTGACGTGTGGGACATCAAGCACGTGGTATTTCACACCGGTCGTAAGAGTTGAAAACGCTAGCTTTAATAAAAAATAAAAAATAAACATAAATCAGTAGTGACACCATACCACGCGGTTTCCTTGCTCCACGATATCGAAAAGAATACTTTTGTTCATCGATAGGTGGAACATCGACCATCCTCGTCAACCTGCCATGCACCAAAATTACTCTAGAGTGCATCACAGCGATCACGCACACCTCCAGGGGAGAGTCACACCGGTCGTCGCGCCAAAGTAATAATGACTAATGAGCCGTCAAATCACAGGCCCACCGTTTCCCACTGTAAGTTGCTTGGACGAAGGCACCATCAGGCTTCGTTGAATCCTGCTTGTTCAAGAAAACCATTGTACGTATACCAGCAGTACTGCTACCACACGCGTAGACTGAACAGCACTGTAGCTGGTCATATTACTCGAAGCACTTACGCATGGCATATCACCGACATGTGGGAACGTTCGTGCCACACAGTGTGTAGTACTAGTACAGTACTTTACACCAGCGAAGTCTGAAGGTACAGTCCGCAGCCTATGAGGATTAAACTATTATATTTGCCCTGAGTTTGATGAGAGAGAAGGGAAGCGGGCTGCAACACAGACTCGAAGAAACATTGTGAGAGTGTATGGTGAGCCATGCATTTGTACAGTACTCTTAGGTTGACTATATACATGTTGGCTATTAGGTTCACTATATGTGACATGGAAACTCTATATAGCCCGTCTTTGGCTATACTTAACGATGCTACAACATAGCTACAACATGCAGGCTGTAGTTCAACAGCCTACCGCTCCACCTCGCATGGTTTGGCGACGCAAGATTTCCATGCAGGCATGTCACGCACGTAGCTGCCCATGTCGAGCTCAAAAATGGGCGATGAGATCTGCTAGTCCGGGTTATTCCTTGCGCCCGGAAAACAAACTAACCCCAATCGTGGTAAATGTCGTGCGTAGTTATATTTCGAGGGGTTTCTCCAGCGCGGCGTGCCCATAGTTGCAAGTTGACGCCCCTTCATATGCCGACGTTAAGGGGCACTCGGGTGGATGAAGGAGCGGCGCTATGACCCGGTTGGTCAATTTTTTTCCTGGTTGGACATTGCCGAGTGGATTTAGGGCCAGGGTCTAGTTCTAAAACTTCAGTGAAAACATGTTAAGCAACCTACAAAGGCCCTAAAGTAGTACTAACTCATAATTAATTTAAAAATGTACAAGCAACACAGTCACACACATTAACTACTACTACTTCTCACACGTTGGCCACACATGATCGTTCTCTTTGTTATTCTTGTCGGTGGCACCCCACCGTGCTTGGATCTCTGCCCTGCTCTCCTCAGCGCCGCAGTAGCTACCGCCATGATCCTGGCAGGTGGAGGCATCAGGGCATGCTGGCCAGATGCCTTCGTTCTCCTTCCCGGGCTTGCCAACAACACCGCATCATGCTTGGATCTCCTCCGAGCTCTCCTCAGCAGCGCGTGCGTCCTCTATGGCGGCGGGACTCTCTTTTATTGAATGCTTTCTGCCTTTTCTGCTCCCTCTGTGAGGCTTTGGCCACCCGTTGCTCTATCGCCCATTGGGGCTTGGCAGCTTCAAAGTCTACCCATGTAGGTGTGAGGTCGTAAGCGGCGATGAACTTGGTACGGCGGGATGCCATCGCTTCCTTACCATTTTGTGTGCGGTCGTGGGTGGCGAGGAACTCTGCACGAAGGGATGCCATCGCTTCCTTACCAGTTAGTGTGCGGCGCAGTGGCATGAACGATGCTTGGAGAGAGCTCTCGGGCGGAGTGGCCGGACAACCGTATAGTGCATTGGTTTGTCAAGAGCTCAAGGATAGACGACGAAGGAGATTTGGATTCCCCTTCAATCCTGGACATTTATTACCGCACACGATTAATTTCGGTAGCCTCTGGAAACTGTGTGCGCTGACCCTATTGTGGTTTGCTTTCTGATTGGCCGCCACCCCAGCCATGCAGATCGCGCGCGTGCGCCGTGATCGAACGACATTCCACGTCCCTATCATCACACCTGTGTAGCTGTAGCTGGGATTTGATGTTTCTGCGCTACTACCTCCATCCTGGTTTATTGGTCCCGTCACATTTTGCGCTAAATTTGGACTTTAGATTTATCTAACAAAATGTTGATGCATGTAACTACAAATAATATCATTAGAAACTATGTTTAAATACAAATACAATGATATAATTTTTGGTCATGCATTATTATTTTCTTAGTTCAATCTATGGTCAAAGTTTGGCACAAAATACTAAGGGGGCCAATAAATAAGGATGATTGTAGTAAATTTTTACAAAATGCACATAATGGACTAAACATGCTAAATGAACCTGGAAAAGTGCAACAAATCTTCAAGTCATCAAGTCAAGAAACAAAAATCTTCAAATCATCAAGTCAACTTATAAAAATCTTCAAGTCATTGGACTAAAGAACCATCATGAGTTCGTTGAATCCACTTCTTCAAGAAAACTTACTGTACCAGCGATACTTCTACCACACTCGAAGATTGCACGACACTACAGCAAGTCATCTCACTCAAAACCCACTAGGGCATCTAGCCCGCCTAACACGCGGGAAAGCCCTGCCCTCGCCATTTTATTCTGGATTTCTATCAATCGGTCGCACGACTAAGCGAAAGAAAAGAGTAGAAAATGTTACACTTGGCAAGTTGAAAAGGAAAAGGCGGCACACTTAAAGCACGCCTGTCGCGTTCACGTCGCACCACCGACCGTCGGTGTCGGTGTACTAGAATAGGGGTACCCTAGTATCCCGAACTTGTGCACGGGCAGTTGCAGCGCCCCGCGGCAAGGCTTGCTGGGCGACCGCCAAGGTCCTCCGTGGTTCCTTTGGAGCCATTCAAGAACAAAGTATTTAAGCCAAGGCAACAAGACCCCGGCAAGAGGAGCTTGCCGGGAAGACCAACCAAGGCATCTCGAGGCCTGGTGAGCGACAAGCTTCCGGGCCCGACAAGACAACGGCCGCGGCAAGGCGCTTGCCACGGCAGGCGGCCACTCTGTGCCCATGCTCCAGCGCATCCAACAACGTGTCGCTCTGGGGGCCTTTCTAGGCGCGCGTGGCGGGAGGCTGTGCAGCCAGCGGTGCGCGGTGGCATGCGAAGCTGACAAGATCGCCATCGTGGCGAGCGGTGGCGCCCCTGACGGTCCTTTTCTGCACTGTTTGGGCTACACAGACGGGCATTTAATGCCCTTGTCCCCTGCCGTCAGGGTTAGGTAGGAAACACTGTACAAGTAATTGTACCAACCACCTCGCTTTTTACATTTGTACCCTTGTTTACGTTGCCACCTGTCGGTGACCCCTTGAGCATATAAAAGGAGGCCCATGCGCAACGTAGAGGGGGTTCGGATCATTCGGAAGCCAGAAAAACACTTAGCTCTCTCTCGAGCAAGAACACAATACAATCAAACAAGCAGCAGTAGGGGTATTATCTCTCCGGAGAGCTCCGAAGCTGGGTAAACTGCTCGTGTGCTTCGCCTCGATCTGCTCTTCGTGCGACCTCCGCCCTCCGCCGAACCGAAAGGGGCTCGGTCCACCAGCCCCATAGGTGTTCGTGGATCAGTTTCCCCGACAGTCGGTCTGGCAAGGTACTTACCAAAGGGATATGCGTTGTCTTGCACTTTCACTGACATGTCAGACTACAATTGAATAATCTAATGATAGCCGAAATCTGATCGCCTCTTTGGGAGGTTCAACAGTTCGTATGCGAACTTTGCACTTGGTTGTTCGCCTCTTCGGAAGGTCCAACAATGATGATACTAATGTACAAGATGCTTCTGGCAATCTGACACCAAATGAACTGCTGCACGTCAACCGTGAGGGCGAGTGAAGGGGAAAGAGAGAGGGCGCTATAGTCAAAACCCTCTCCTCGTCCTGCAAGCCACCGCGCGCGTGGGCAGGGGAGAGGGTGTAATCGTATGTAGTAAGCAAGCTTCTCCTTGTCCTGCGAGCCACCACACGTGGGCGACGGAGAGGGCGTAGTAAGCAAGCTTCTCCTCGTTCTGCGAGTTGACAGGACACATCAAAGTAGTACTAGTAAAAAAAAGTAGTACTAGTCCATACTGTGTCCTTTCCGGTTAATATGGATTAATTGGAAATGAGAAAAATACACTGGCGGTCAACGTATGTAACAATACAGTCACTACGGTCACTATATAGTTTTTGGGTGATTATACGGTCACTAGCTCACCATAGATCACCGTATTTTACCCTGCTTACTGGCCACATAGTCGACGTGGCAGTTTGTTGACTAGTTAAATTGACACCTGGTTTCTGGGTTCCCCCTGTCCGTTGGCAGAGCAAAGAAATCAGTTAGTACCTATTAGCTATTACACTGGCTATAAATGACATGGCAACATGTTATAGCCAGCAACTGGCTATATTATTATCCATGCTCTAAAAGAGCACTGACATTATACCACCCGATTTCCTTGCTCGTCCATGATATCAGAAAGAATACTTTCATTCGCCGACATGTGGGACGTAGACCATCCTAGTCCACTTGCCATGCACCAAAATTAGAGTGCATCACACAGTAATGCAGGGGACACGCACCTTGGTCCTAGTGCCATAGTAATAAATGAGTAATGAGCCGTCAAATCGCAAGCCCAACCTTTCCCACTGTAAGTTGCTCAGACGAAGGAACCATCATGACTTCGTTGAATCCACTTCTTCAAGAAAGTACTCGCAATACTGCTACCACATGTGAAGACTAGACGCCATTGTAGCACATAAGATCACTCCAACCCACTAGGACAAACTAGCCCGCCTAAATCTAGGAATTGTACATCTCAGTACTGCTATGATTTTGTAGAAGACTAGAAAGAAATCGAGGGCATTTCTCTCTCTAGATCTCTCTCCATCCCACAACCCCTTTCTAGCACACGTATACACTCTCTGTAGCCACTCCTAAAGTACGATGTCTACACATTCACGCGTCCAGGAAAAAAACTTACACATTCACGCATGTTAAAAATACGTGCCAATTTTGTTCTGAATGTTAGCTATTAATGTGAATGTATGTGTGCGCTAACTCTTTGAGTTTCATCTGAATTAATGTATAATTGTGGACTATTTTTCTGATAGAATTTTAGGATCTTGGTCTATTGGCTGATCGACCACCAGAGCTATAAGCGTAGCATGAGCTCATCAACACCAATGATTTACTTTGGTGAGTGTTTGTAAGTACCATAGCTCACAGAGTAGCTAGCCTACTAATACAACGTGGAATCAATTGAGGTTTGACACCAAGAATCATCAAACCATTTTTCATCAAACAAGTCCTACTTATAAGATAAATAGTTCAAACTTACATCTAACCACTCATGCCATATATTACATCAAAAGTTGGTGAGGATACATCTGTTTCCATAATTCGGAGAGGGTTCACGTGATTCACTATCAGACAAAAGTAGCAAGTACCACCAACACAAGATAGTGCCCTAGCCCCAAGATAGTTTGTTAACACACATTATTCTGGCAATTAAGCACAATGAAAACTACGTTGAAAGATTAGCGCGGCCAACTATTTCGTGTCATCGATCTCTAGGGCAATGTCCACAGGATGGAGAGTCGCATGGGAATCGATCTCTAGGGCGATGTCCATAGGACGGAGAGAGGCATGGGAATCGATCTCTGGGGCGATTTCCACAGGACGGACAGCGGCATGGGAATCGATCTCTGGGGTGATGTCCATAGGATGGACCGCGACATCGGAATCATCAAGGACGTCCACCGTGACCTGCACAACCCTAACATATTAGCAAGCACATTGCAAATAATCAAAAACCACAACTATGGTTAGCCATTTCTTACCTTCTGCAGTTCAGCGGGGGATCGTGTCTCCTCTAAAGGGTCCATCGCCTTGCCTGGGAAATACTGCTTCTCAATGGCGACTATCTCCTCAAACCTTGCCTTGAGCCTCTCATAGGTGGCCATTAGAGTTTCTGGGGTAGGTACGGTGGGGACCTTGCCGTTCTTCCAGCTTTCTTTGTTCAGGAGATCATCCGACAACGTCGTCAACTCTTTGGCCAGTGCTTGGTTCTTCGAGTTCTTTGTCTCCATGGGTTGGCCCGCCGAAATTGCCAACTCGTTGGCCGGTGCTTGCTTCATGGAGTTATCTTTCTCAAGTGGGTTGTCCGCCGGCAACTCTTTGCCTAATGTTCCAGGATCCATCGATAAACTGAGAAACAAAAAGCAATCAAAAGGAAACCACAATCGCAATCAAAACAGGAAAAGAATAGGCAGTGAGAATCGATCGATGCTTCGCAAAAAGAAGATTCTTGAAATGAAAATAGAGTAGCATCACTGATTTGCCCACCTTTACTTCATTGGTACAAAAGAAAAATAGCAGAAGTGAGTAGCCTGGAGTGAGGTTTTCTTCAAGATAGGGGAGAAAGGGCTTCAACTAGCGTTCCAGTGAAATGATGGTTGATCGTCTCGTCCAACTTCGGGGTCACTTTACCACTGCTGGTAAAGGTGTTGCTTTTGTGATATGACGGGTCATGACGGCCACACCAGGGTGACTGGTGAGTCTTGACTACAACACTTTGCTGTGATTTGGTGGATGGCATGCGGTCCCGGATGCTTGATGTCCCGTAGGTCCGTGAAAAAATGAACAAGAGCTAGTATAATACTCCCTCCTTTCCGGTTTACAGGGCCCATCTCAAAAAAGTTGTTTTTCTATTTTATAAGTCTTGATTCTACTTTACCATCATATGTTCAGATTTCAAGGTGTATTAAACCACTGCATGCAAGGATGAAGAAAAAACTCACATATGCATGTAGAAGTTCATGGTCATTTAGTGGTCATGCATGCAGTGTAATTAATGCATCGATATCCAATTTTTTAAAGAAAAACAAGAGTACCAAGTAAGTACTTTTGCAAACTACAAAATTAATTCCACCATTTATCATCTACCTTGGTTGAAGAGATTTTCAAATTAAGCCCTATAAACTGGAAAGGAGGGAGTAGAACCTAGTCAGCTGGCTATAAGCCATTTCACATCAAAATCCCATCTGGAACAGAGAGAAGGGTGGAGAGAGACTGAAGCTGATGCTTCACTTAGGCTAGTCATAGTGGGGAGTAACTTGGACTAGTAACATATGTTACTAGTCTATGTTACTACTCCCTTCGTCTGGGTTTATTAGGCCTAAAGACAACTTCTCTTGGACCAAGAGACATAGTAATTTGCTCACAGTAATTCTTTCATTTCACTCCCAATGCACTCTCTCACATGCATGCAGCCAATTAAAAAGCATGCATGCAGTGTATTAATTCCCTAGCCATGGCATCAACAACAATGGCTTTCAATGCAACCAATGAAGTGGTTGCATGCATACACCTTTCCAAAGTGAGTCCTTATAAAAAGGGACATGCTTGTGATGTTGTGAGACCTAATAAACTCGGACGGAGGGAGTAACATAAGTGTGGTATCATGCAAGACATCATTTATTAAGATGTAGACTCATTTTGCCTTCGGATGCGTTATGTTACAGTAACATATTATGTTACTCTAAATACCTCTCTCCTCATTAACCACATGCCACATAAGCAAACTTTGCTTGGGGTGTGTTCTGTTACTTGTACTAAGTTACTCCCACTATGACCAGCCTTTGCGGTGTTGTAGCACGCAACACGAGAGAGAAAGAGCTCAACGTAGCCCTTTAATTAAAAGCAAATGTTGCCTTCTCCCTCCAATCAGGTGCTCTCCCCTCCTTCCCCATGCATGTAAATATTGATTACTAATATAGTCAGCTTAGCAGCTCCTCTACGGCCTGCCTATTTTTTTGTGAAGATTACAAGTGACATGGCACCAGTATAGAGTCGTGGGCTTGTTCACAAATTTTACAAGCCGGTGGTTGTTCACTCAATTGAGGGTCTATTACCATACATGAACAATAGAAAGTGCGACATGTCACACCAACGGGTGGATTAACGAGGTGCTCCGCTCGTTAAGCTCGTGCTCGTCAAGGCTTGGCTCATTAAGCTCGGTAAAATTAATGAGCAAATAACCCTGCTCGGCTCGGTTCATTTCAAGCTCGTTAAGCCCGTGAGCGCTCGTTAAGAATTTTGTCATGTAAGATGAAACGTGGGTTGTATTGTTACTAACAAACTTAGCGTGAAACTTGTTAGCTCATTCGTTAAGCTCGTTAAGAAAGTGATGTTTGGCTTTGTCCATTAAGAAGCGATCCACGAGCATAACAAGCCGAAATATCGAGGGCTCATTAAGCTCGCGAGCTACGAGCTTTTGGTCCAGCCCTAATAAGTGGGTACCTATCTCAAAAACAATCAATAAGTCAAAAATAAATGGCGACCTGGCATGTACACAACTTTAAATGATTGTTTTAATGGAGTGAAAAAAAGAAAACTACCCCACTTTACGTGTATATATATTTATTGATTTATATGTATGTATATATATATATATAGGCAGGAGCCTCCGCGCTTGCTTGCTAGGGTTGCTCTATTCACACATTCTCATCCTGGCCAGATCTAAACAAGAAAGTGGTGGTAACACTGTCTTTCTATCCTCACTGCCGCTTACATATCCAGACATATCCTCTCCGCTGGTGAAGGGGAGGAGGGGCAGCGTTAGGCTATCGTCGATGTCGAGGGAGGAGACCCACTGCCGATCGCACCATTATCTCTGGCTGAGCGCCAGCGCGGGATGTCCTCCAATCCCTTCGTCACTGCCCTAGTGTGGGCAGATCCGGCCTCCCACCGCCCACCTACCCACACCCCGATGAACTTCAAGTATATCTTCCTTCGAAACCAGCCTAGCTCTACTTCCCCAACTTGCCATGTCATTGCATGTCCATAATTTTCTACCTCTCAGCCCCCCTCGTAGATAGGCTCGATCGGATGGTCCAATGCCACCTAATTATTTTCTATGGTTAGATGTAAAGCTACTTCGTGGAGTCGAATCTTGTACTTGGTTCAAACAGGAAATATAGGGGGGAAAGTTAGTATGTACATTGGACTTGTTACAAACAGGAAATAAAGGGGGTGAAAGTAGTACGTACTGGCCATCCAACCGGTCTCTTGGCCAAAAATGGAAATATAGGGGAAACATTGTAGACAGTGGTATGACCAGGACTAGATTTGCTATGCACACATACGAATAGGTGGCAAAAGTGAACAAAAATGGGACCAACCCAGATATGTTGCTTGGATGTTTGTTTCTCGGAGCAACAAACTCCAAATCGCCACGTTATGCCTTGGTTTAGGTACATGGTGCTTGACTACTGGTGCACCCACTATCCCATGCCCTTATAGTAAATATTTAGTTGTTCTTAATTTAATGCCCCGGGTAAAATGAAGCCATGCCACTGTTATAAGTCATGGCAAGTTCAAATAATTGTTTTTGCCAGTAATTGTTTGAGAATCTGACTGTTTCCTCTGTAGCTTTTTGTACAATCAGGGACATCCATTTCACCTTGTTGCTATTGCGATCTTTTGGTGCACTGCACAAAACTGCAGTTTAACTGGAATGTCACACCAGAATCGTTGGTTCATTTTGGTGGAACTACACAAAGGGAGATCTGTGTTCCAACCTTCATAATCCATATTGGCACCATAACCTTCCTTTAGGTAAGAATGATATTTAATGCATGTGTTCACCTCTATTTTGCAATTGCCATGAGAAAATAATGCTATTGTTTACTAGTACACTTGTACTCCCTCACTGAAAAAACCGAATCTAAAATAGAAGGCTAAACATGTACATGGTTTCACCAATTGGTGAGGAGAAAGAGAAACAGAGCAAGAAGAGGAAGACGACGATGACGACGATGACGACGAAGAAGAAGAAGAAGAAGAAGGAGGAGAAGAAGAAGGAGAAGAAGAAGGAGAAGGAGAAGGAGAAGAAGAAGAAGAAGAAGAAGAAGAAGAAGAAGAAGAAGAAGAAGAAGAAGAAGGAAATCAAGACGATCACACGATGGTACAGTCCTATGTTATCCTAACATCTTGCTAGTGGAACTACTAGGGAAAACGTTATACACAGAGTCTTACCAACAACGCTCTTCAAAATACAATGCTACTGCTATTTAGCAGCAGCGCGTGCAAGAAAAACACGTTCCTGAAAGAAAAATACCAGTAGCGCATCCCCTCTAAACCGCGCCACTGCTCTAATTGACATGACCTCGCCGTCCAGCTAGTTATAGCAGTAGCGCCCTATAACGAACCACGCTACTGCTATAGATGTTAGCAGCAGCGCACTTCTAACAAACTCCCAACTACTAAGTTGAGCCCACAAGTTTAGTCCCACCTCGCTCCACGAACAGGGTGTTTACCACATTAAATATGTTATTTATCAAACTATCACAACCACTTCGTCTTCACTGAACTCTATGTGTAGAATTTGTGGTCGCAATATGAGTCTTCTCCGGTTCCTACCGGAGAGGACTGATATTGACAATTCAGATTGTACTCCAAAAGATCATTGATGGCCAATGTATTTTTGCATTGACAGACAATGTATTTTTGCATGCTTACACTTAGTAGTAGCGCTTTTAGTAGCAAAGCGCTAGTGCTAGTCCAACTTAGCAGTAGCGTGCATCCCCGCATAGCACTACTGCTATTCTCATTAGCTGTAGCGCATTTTTGTACCCATGCTACTTCTAACCCTAAATTATCCTCACGAGTGCGGCCGACCCTCTCTCTCACTCACTCTGCCCCTCTCAGCCACTCTCACTCGCACCTATAACCGTCGTCGTCCGTCGCCGCCGCCGCCATCGTTCGTCCGCCACCGAGGTACTCCCTCCTTCCGTCCCTCCTCCTCCCACCGCGCCATCCTTCCTCCTCCTCCCACCGCCCCTCCTCCCTCCGCCTGCGGACGCCCCCTCCTCCCTCCTCCACTGGCAGCCCTCCTTGCAATGCCCCTTCCTCTGCCTCCTTCCATCGCCCCTCCCTC
>NC_041383.1:297406461-297450636 GCF_002162155.2 Triticum dicoccoides | reverse complement strand
CCCTCCTCTCTCCTCCCTCCCTCCCTTGTCTCTGTTCTTGCAAATCGTAGGTGTTTTGAATAAAATAGAAGTAAGAAAAATTTGGGTAGAACTAGGGTAGTAGAATTTTTAGCAAGTGTTAAATAGAAATAGTTTATTTAGTAAGTGATTAATATAACTAGTTTATTTATATTAAGTTCTTAATAGAGTAGTTTATTTAGCAAGTGCTTAATAGAACTAGTTTATTTATAGTAAGTGCTTAATAAAACTCGTCTATTTAGTAAGTAGTTAATAAAACTAGTTTATTTAGTTAGTAGTTAATAAAACTAGTTTATTTAGTGTGAGGATTATATATAAGATATTTTCAATGTTTTATTTCATATTTTGAACCATTAAAGGCAATGACCATCGATAAGTGTCCTATGTGTTGCCGGAGTGTTGATTAATTTCCGTTTGAGGAAATTTCAAGCGCTCGATATGTCCTTTTTCAGCAAAGTTCATGCCGGATTTTTTGGGTTTTTCCATCGAGTTATAATCTTTGAATTTTGAACACAGGAGATGTCTGATGACGATGGGAGCCCGGAGTGCGGGTACTGCTACGATGACCATGGTGTGTGCGACAGGTTTCCACACCTGCAAAATGATAGGTTTTTCACCGTGAAGCTGGAAGAGACCTTCGATGTTTCTATGCAACGACAAGCATTTCATCATAATAAATATCATCACGTGTGCTTCTTTTGTTCAACGTGTAATTTATGGAATTTTTTTCAAGTCAACTAGGACATCCCGTGCCATGCTAGACCATATGTACTGGAGAAGCTTGGTTTTGGTTTAGATGACTTTGAGAATGTGGAGACTAGGAGGGCTCACTTAAGAACTAAACATGGTTATGAGTTTCTGGTTAAGTTCTACAATGCGGTCGATTGCTCCCATTTCAGTTGCTCTAATTGGGAAGCTCTCTGCAAGGCATATGGATTTGAGGAGGGAATGCGAATAAGATTTGATATTCGTCCCGAAGATTTTGATGATGATGATAATATCGACATCTGGGTGGATGTGGATATGCCTCCAGTTTTACCTAGATGTGAGTTTGTCAAACTAATTTGTTAAGTTCAGTAATTTAAGTTGTTAATTTAAAAATATTTGGTGTTCGTCCATACTAAACTTATTTATTTATAATTGACAACTTATTTCTTATCTTCAAGAAATACTCGGAAGGTAGTAGACAACACATACTACAACTATGACTTCAAGCTTAATTGTAAGGAGAAAGGTTATCTTGTCTCATTCATAGAAGATGTTGAGGCCTTCAAAACCAGTCACTCTATCAGCCCAAATTATACTAGATATGTGCCAGTAGTCCATAAATTGCTTGATGGTAACTTCATTGCCAAAAACTTGGTAAGATTTGGTTAATGATGGTAACTTCATTGCATACATTGTTCTTAAGTAAACTACATTGCTAACTATATATGTTACTATTTCATTTTTGAACAGAGGCTCCCGAAGCAGGTTGTGCCTGACATGCTATGTACCGAAGGTGATATGCATATGGTTAGCTTACGACCAACTCCTTCGGAGGCTTACCATACTGCATACTCGATTTCTTCAAATGATGGAAGGCTCAAAATCAAAGAATGGAGCAAAAGTGATGAATGCGCACACGCAAATAATTGGAGACAAAATGAATGTGCACAAGCCACAAGTTGGAGATAGGTTTATGTCCATTCTCCATAATGGTGAAGGACCAGTTTATTTGTTTTATGGTATTTTAGCTAGTAGAGAGGAGTAGTTCCTAAGTATTAAGAACAATTAGTTAGTGTTGATTATATATGACTACAATGTCTTAGACTTGATGGTGATGCTGAGTAGGAGTAGTCATTATGAGTACTATGATGATGAGGAGGAGGAGTTGTTATTATAACTAGGAGAGAGGAGTAGGTCCTAAGTGGTTATATGATGTCTCATCATGGACGAAAATGATGATTATGAGGAGTTATATGACAATGATACATTATGATGATAAGTTGTTAATGATATTATGATGATGATGATAAGTTATTATGTCATCGGGTGAAAGAACCGCAGATTAGTTTCAAATGGATGGAGCCAAAGTGACCATTGGTTACTTTGGATCCATGCACTTGAAACTAATCCAACGTTTTTCCACCTAGTGATTTAATAACTCATTATGATGTTAAAACAATCTCTAAATTGCTACTGTATGAAAAAATTGTATACAGGTGTATGAATACGACCTAAAATTCAAAAGAAATGGAATACGGAATAATAGTAGTAGCAGTTGTTCTTGAAAGTGCTACTAGTAATTAGCAGTAGTGATTGGCATGGAAATCGCTACTACTAAGAAGATATATCAGTAGCGCATGCCAATCGGTGCTACTGCTATGCTTTAGCTGTAGCGCCTTATCAGTAGTGCTCTTACCCGCGCTACTGATACGCCAAAAACTAGCGCTACTGCTAGGCTTTTCCCTAGTAGTGTGGTATTGTATTGCTGTGTTGCTACTAGTATTAATTTACTTGAAGAAATGCACTTGTAGTATGTAGCAGACTAGTACTTGGCTTGACGACACATCATACTAATTAACTAGATGATGGATGCATGTATGACCAAGATCTACATGATCAACAGTGCCAAGGTGATCTTCCTGAAGCTGAGGCCTCAGTCGAGGCCATTCAAGGGCTCCGGCAACATCTCCCTTACATGTGAGACGTTCCTCTAGGAGCCCTTCCACTTCTATTGTCTCTCCTCCAAGGTCACTTAATCAATTAGGAGTACTTAAGCAGCACTTTTTAATCGCTGCCAAATTTTCCTATCGGAGTTAAAGAAATCTTTAGTAGCACCCTATGTTGAATTATGTATGTGTGTATGTGTGTCTGTGGATGTGGACCATGTGGTGGAGCAGGGAGGGGATCTTGGTAGTATTATGATATAATATGTCACATCCTAGCTTCTGGTGCTGCCTAGTGTTTGCATCTTGCTTGCATCATGTTTAACTTTCATGGAAATTTGAAATGGGGATGTTCAAACCCTATCATCAAAAGGAATTCAAATAGGTTCAACCAAAATTTTTTTTCAATGATTTCAAAATGCCCTTTAAAAATGTTCATCATTTCTGGATCAAGGTTGAAGCATATACCAAAAATGGTTCACATTTTTTGCAGGACATATTTGGACTTTGAAATAATTCAAACATATTTGAATTGGAACTATTTAAATGCTATATACATTTTAAATACTCCAAAAATGTTGGAAATTGTTAAGGGTCACTGGAATAATTCAGAAAGCACACATAATTATTTCCAGGATTTTATGAAATGAATTAGTATTTTACTAATTCAAAATAGAGGAATAAAATAGAAAACTGAAACAAAATAAAGGGGAGAGAGAGAGAAACCCACCTGGGCCTCACCTGTGCTAGAGCAGCCCACCTGGCTTGTGCCAGTCATCACCCACCTCTGCCAGTAGGCAGAGGCGTGTCGCCTGCGCACGCACCCGCGGCCACCTCCTGCTTCCACCTCCTGCTGCCTCCCCGTCCCCATTCGAGCGCCACGGAGACGCCCAGCACCCCCTGCACCTCTCCCCTCTCTCCCCTGGACCCCATCCCCATCTCTGCTATCTCCGCACGACACCACCGAACACACCCGTCACTGCCGCTCGCTGTTGCCACGGCCACCGGCCCTCCCTCGCCCATCCAACGTGCTCGAGAGATCCTCCATGCCGTCCCCGTCAACTCCACCGAGCTACGTGAGCTGGGAAGCACCACAACGCCCTCGACATCGTCGTCTTCACCGTCGGGCACCGGATATCGTCGCCGCCGATTCGTCGTCCACAGGGCCTCCCCGAGCTCACTGACCCCCTCCCGGACCCCGCTGTGAGCTCCTCTTCCTCTCTCCCTAGTTCCCGTGCTCGTTTGGCCTTCGTAGCCGCCGTTTCCACCACACCCGAAAGCTCCCCGCCGCCGGCCATGGCGCCGTCGTGGCTAGAGCCACAATGGCTCGAAACCAAGCTCACCGTTGTGCTCAGCGCAGCACCAGGAGCCCGTAGCCACCACCAGCTCCTCCTCCCGTGCACCGTAGCGTCGAACCAAACCCCGTCCGAACTACGGCCGCCGATGTCGAGCTCGCCGGCGTTGTTTCCGGCGTCCCCATGTCCAACCACTTGCACCACTGGATGCGGCACCTCCCCAGCTACGCGTACCACGTCTCCACCGGCGATTTGGTCACCGGAGGACCAAATCCGAGGCCCTCCGCCGTGTCTGACCTCGCCGGCGTCGATTCGCCGGCGGGTTTGTCCCCGCTGACCAAGGGTTTGAACTCCCTGGGGTCAACACGCGTGGGCCCCGCCCCTGACTAGATTAGTTTAGGACTAATTACCCCTGCTAACAATAACAGTGGGCCCAGTGGCTGTTAATTTGATTAGTTAGAATTAATTAACCCTGTTAGATACTTCTGTCACTAACATGTCGACCTCACTGGTCAGGTTTGACCTAGACCAGGTCAGTTGACCTGCTGACGTCACAGTGACGTAGTGCTGACGCCATAACTCCTTTTCTGGATTAATTTTTAATTCAGGAAATTCCAGAAAAACGTCCTAAACTTCTAAAAATCATAGAAATTCAACCGTAGCTCCAAATGAAATAATTTATATATGAAAAATTAACAGAAAAATCCAATCTATCCATCCGTACTGGTTTCATGCATGTTTAAACAACTTAACCTTGATGTTTATTGCAAAACATGATAAGGCACTATTTAAATTCATAATTTGAGTTTGGGATTGAACCTTTGGTTCAAAATGACCCAAACCCATCTGGTTGTAGTTGCACTAGGCCAACACACTCATATTGCCATGCATGAGCATGCATCATATTATGCATTGCATTGATTGTGTTTCCCTCTGTGTTGCTGGTATTTGTCCCCTCTCGATAGATGTGATACCGATGATGAGATCGATGACACTGATGAAGAGCTATACTATCTTCAGAAGTGCCAGGCAAGCAAAAACCCCTTGTTCATTCCAATACAATCCCACTCTCTCGCTCCTGCTCTCTTTTACTGCATTAGGACAACAAAGATTCAACTATTACATGCTGCGGTAGTTGAACCCCTTTCCTCTGCACGACCTGTCATTGCCACAGTAAATAGATGAAACCCACTAGCATGAGTAGTAGTTGTTTGAGCCCTAATGTGCCTACTCATTCATGCTTGTTTGTCATGCCTGCTACTGCTTAGAGTTGAGTCAGGTCTGATTCATCGGGGATGAATCGGAGGTGTGTGAACATGTCCTACTGTGTGTGAGCTAAGTGTGTGAACACGATTTGGTAAAGGTAGCGGTAAGAGGCCATGTAGGAGTACATGGTGGGTTGTCTCATTGAAGCCGTCCTCAGGAACTGAATTCTTTGTTTGTGATCCATGAATAACTACTACCATGCATTGGAATGCTTAAGTGCCCCTCTCGACTTATTAATCAACCTGATCTCTGTCCAGGAGTTGCAACTAGTTTCTGGTGTTTGTAGGTAGTGTTAGTAGTCTACCA
The DNA here is from genome assembly GCF_002162155.2 of Triticum dicoccoides. Taxonomy (NCBI): domain Eukaryota; kingdom Viridiplantae; phylum Streptophyta; class Magnoliopsida; order Poales; family Poaceae; genus Triticum; species Triticum dicoccoides. Next base: position 297,445,100 of record NC_041383.1, on the reverse strand, counting down.
AGTGGCACCTGGTACAGGTGGGCTTGGGACAGACTAGGCACCGTGGCTCGGTGTACCAAGCATAGATCCACTCGTCGAGGTGGGCTTGGGAACCCTGCTCACATCTTTTGGAGCCGTGAGTGACACCCCGGCCGGATCTCCTTGCGGATGGAACCTGAATAGGCGATAAACCTGGACGAGAGACTTGTGTGGTTAGTCAGGTCGTGGCGACTCCCTCGCCAGGCTTCCGCTTGAAGGTTGCCGAGATACACGAGGTGTACTTGGCGGTAAGTGGCGAGAGCGTATGTGAAGAAGTACACCCCTGCAGGGTTAACATTATCTAATCGAATAGCCGTGTCCGCGGAAAAGGACTTCTGGGTTGCCTGTACAGTTCATAGACAAGTGAAAGTGGATACTCTAAAATGCGCAAGATAAGCGTGAGTGCTATGGATGGCGTTATCGTAGGGAGACGGGACCGGATCCATAGTGGTGTATTGATATGGTGAATATGTGGACTCGTGTGCGCCACCTCGAAAGAGTTACATTGCAGTCGTAGTTCAGGATAGCCACCGAGTTAAAGCTGGCTTGCTGTAGTTAAACTCCACCACCCCCTTTGTTGACACTGATGCATATGTAGATAGTTCTGATGTAAGTCTTGCTGGGTACATTTGTACTCACATTTGCCTATTTTATGTTTTTGCAGAGAGACTTCAGTCTCGCTAATAGTTCCGCTTGGACTTCGACGTTTAGCTTGTTACCTCAGCTACGATCTTGTGCCTCGGCAGGATCTGGGAGTTAGTCAGGCTTCTCAGCCTTTTTCATTTATAGTTGTCTGTACTCAGACATGTTAATCTTCCGCGTGTGCTTTGACTTGTATGCTCTGAATGTTGGGTCATGAGACCCATGTTTGTAATATATCACTCCTCGGAGCCTATTGAATAAAATACTTGAGTTGTAGAGTCATGTTGTGATGCCATGTTGTATTTGCACATATCGAGCATATTGTGTGTATGTTATTGAAATGCTTGGTATGTGTGGGATCTGACTATCTAGTTGTTTATCCTTGGTAGCCTCTCTTACCGGGAAATGTCTCCTAGTGCTTCCACCAAGCCTTGGTAGCTTGCTACTGCTCCGGAACACTTAGGCTGGCCGGCATGTGTCCATCTTCATTCCTTTGTCTGTCCCTTCGAGGAAATGTCACGCGATGTCTACCGGAGTCCTGTTAGCCTGCTACAGCCTGGTTTAACGGAGTCCTTCTAGCCCAGTTGCTACAGCCCGGATTCACTCGCTGATGACCGACACGTTCGTTAATGGGTCATGTATGCCTTTCCCTAGAAGTTAGTGTCACTTCGGGTTTACGACTAGCCATGTCAGCCCGGGTTCTTTGTAATATGGATGCTAGCGACACTATCATATACGTGAGCCAAAAGGCGCAAATGGTCCCAGCCCTGGTAAGGCGACACCCGTGGGAATACCGTGCGTGAGGCCGCAAAGTGAAATGAGGTGTTACATGCTAGATCGGTGTGGCATAGTATCGGGGTCCTGACAGCTTTGGTATCAGAGCATGACTGCCTGTAGGATTACCAAGCCAAACTGGTCGAAGTTGAGTCTAGAAATTCTTTTGTTATATAAGGGAATTGATTGTGGGATGGAACGTAAGGCTCTTTTTACTCCTTATACCTTATGCCCTTCGGATCCGAGTCAGCCTCTTCTTTTCTACCGGGGTTAAGGAATTAGGCTTTCTCTTCTCTCTATCAGGATCACGTGTTACTAATCTCTAGAATCTTAGGATTATTGGTTCCAGGCCTCAGTTCAGTTTCTACTACTTTGGTATGTTATCAATTGATCTCGGAACCTTGATATTGTGATGCTAAGTGGTTATGCCACTATTTTACAGGATGTCTCAAATCTTTTTTGAGCTTTTATAGCCGTTATGCTGTCCGAGTCATCCCAGGTTTCTAAATAGTCTGAAGCATTTGCAAAATCCCTTCCTCCCGTTTCGATATCCCTTTGGGCCAGATTAACCACACTAATCGGTGAGTTGAGGTACTCTGTTGCCTTGACGTATATGTTGGAGCTATTACTATGAGCCGAGGTGTCTTAGAGTGCCACCTAGTAGGCTAACCATGTTTTGTGTTCCCAGTGTGATGATTTTGGCCATCATTCTCGAAAGAATCCCGTGATGCCACCTGGTGGTAGGTATTCTACTCCTAGGTTTCTTGAACCCGAGATTCCCTTACTTAGCTCATGTTGATAGCGTTTGCTAGTTCCTTTAGGTTATTAGTAACCTTTGTGATAGTCCTTGAGGTCCGTGATATTTCTTTATTCCAAATACCATGAACCAATCTTGGCAGAAGTTCTTTTGAACCGAAAGATCACAACCACATTGCTCTAACGAGTTCTCGATTCTATGTTATTGCTCTGCCAGTTCAACCCCGAGAGAGTTAAGGCCGTTCTCGATTGGACTCCACCTGAAATCATTAAACAAGTTAGGAGCTTCCTTGGTCTATCCAGCTATTGCCACCGTTTTGTTGAAAACTTCTCCAAAGTAGCCAAACCCCTCACGGAACTTCTCAAGAAGGATAAAAAGTTTGAGTGGTCCCCACAGTGTGAGTACAGTTTTCAGGAACTGAAAACACGCCTGACTTCTGCTCCCATACTTGTGCCACCAGATTTCACTAAAGACTTTGTTATCTATTGTGACGCCTCACGACAGGGACTAGGTTGCATTCTTATGCAGGATCGTCATGTGATTGCCTACGCATCTCGACAGTTGCATCCACATGAGGAGAATTATCCTACACATGATCTAGAGCTTGCAGCCATAGTCTATGCACTCAAGACCTGGCGACATAACCTTCTTGGTAAACGTTGCGAGATCTACACCGATCACCAGAGTCTCAAGTATATCTTTACCCAACCAGATTTGAACCTTAGGCAAAGACATTGGTTGTAGTTGATCTCAGATTATGATCTAGGGCTTACCTACACCCCAGGCAAAGCCAATGTCATGGCTGATGCGCTAAGTCGTAAGTCCTATTGCAACAATCTCATGTTGCGGCAGGGCCAACCACTTCTCCATGAGGAATTCTGTAAGCTTAACCTTCACATTGCTCCTCACGGATTCCTTTCTACCTTGGTGGCGAAACCTACCCTCGAGGATCAGATCATTACTGACCAGAAGTTTGATAGGGGTGTTATCCGCATCAAGAGAAACATTAAGAAGGGAGTTGGTGGATGTTTCTCTATGGATGATCGAGGTGTTGTTTTCTTTGAGAATCGCTTGGTGGTTCCCAAGAATCAACATCTGCGACAATTGATTCTTAAGGAGGCGCATGAATCTCCTCTCACGATTCATCCCGGTAGTACTAAGATGTATCAGGACCTACGCCAGAGGTTCTGGTGGACTAGGATGAAGAGAGAAATTGCTCAGTTCATTGCCAACTGTGATGTTTGTCATCGCATTAAGGCAGAGCATCAAAGACCTGCTGGCACCCTTCAGCCTTTAGCTATTCCTGAGTGGAAATGGGATAAAGTTGGTATGGACTACATCACCGGCTTTCCCAGGACCAAGAAAGGGAATAACGCTATCTTCGTAGTCGTTGATCGTCTCTCCAAAGTGGCGCACTTCCTACCTGTTCGAGAGAGTATCACTGCTAGTCAGCTCGCTGACTTATACGTTTCTTGAATAGTGTCACTTCATGGTGTTCCACTAGAGATCAATTCAGACCGTGGTAGTCTTTTCACTTCTCATTTCTGGGAGAGTTTCCAAACTGCCATGGGAACCCATCTTTCCTTCAGTACCGCTTTCCACCCTCAGTCGAGTGGTCAGGTGGAAAGGGTCAACCAAATTCTCGAAGACATGCTTAGAGCTTGCGTTATCTCATTCGGTATGGATTCGGAGAAATGTCTTCCCTTCGCTGAGTTTGCTTATAACAATAGCTATCAATCCAGTCTCAAGAAAGATCCTTTTGAGATTCTCTATGGACGAAGATGTCGAACACCTTTGAACTGGTTAGAAACCGGTGAAAGACAATTCTTTGGACTAGACATGATCCAGGAGGCAGAAGAGCAAGTTTGCGTCATTCGTGAGAATTTGAAAACAGCCCAGTCTCGTCAGAAGAGTCAGTATGACCGCCATCATAAGGATATGACTTATGAAATTGGCGATAAAGCTTACCTTCGGGTCACTCCTTTGAAGGGTACCCATCACTTCGGTATCAAGGGCAAGTTGGCTCCTCGTTACATTGGTCCTTTTCGCATTCTTGCTAAACGAGGAGAGGTTGCCTACCAGTTGGAACTACCCCCACATCTTTCCATAGTGCATGATGTCTTCCATGTCTCTCAACTCAGGCATTGCTTCTCGGATCCCATCCGCGGAGTGGACCACGAAATGCTTGATCTCCAAGATAACCTCACATATTGAGAGTACCCTGTTCACATTCTTGATCAAGCAGAGCATGTCACTCGACGTCAGAACATCAAGTTTCTCAAGGCTCAGTGGTCTCATCATTCCGAGAGAGAAGCTACTTGGGAGCGAGAAGATCGTCTTCGACTGGAGTACCCCACTTTCTTTCCTTCGACCCCTGAATCTCGGGACGAGATTCTTTCAAGTGGGGGCGAGTTGTCACATCCCTAGTTCTGGTATGCTCAAGGCTAGCTAGTCATGTGTGCATCATGTTTAAATTCCATTTAATTTTGAAATGAGGATTTGTGAAACCCTCAGAATCATCTCTGGAAATGACCTAGATAAAATTGCTCCAGAAAGGTCCAAGAAAATGTTCATGTTGCTCTCTGAAAATATTGGACAGAGATAAAACTCAAACCAATATTTTTAGGATCTCATAAGTATTTATTTTGGGCATTTGGAATTAATGCAAAATTATTTCCATTGGATATATATTTGTTATATATATAATATATGTCCAAAAATTATGCCATTTGTTGAGGAGCTCTGGAATAATACCACTAATTCCTACAAAAATTGGTATAAGTAAATAAAATGATTTAGTATTATTATTAAATCAAAACAAATGTCAGAAAAATAGAAAAGATAAAGAAATGGGAAAAAGGGAGCCTACCTAGCGCTTACCTCCCTGTGCAGCCCGTTCCTGTGCGGCCTGGCCGGCCCAGTTGGCCAGCCCATCCCACCTGGCCCCCCTCCTCTGTCGTCTTCCTCCTCGACAGGAGGACGGCGCGTGCCCGACGCGCGTGCACCGCCGCGTCGCGCCACCTCCTTCCTCCATGCCTGCCTGCCCTCCCTCTCGTCATTCTAGATGCCCCGCGCGACGCCACGCGCCCCCCGGACCCTCTCACTCTCCCCAGTCCTCTCCTCTCCTCTCCCTCGCTCTCTCTCTCTCTCTCACGGCCGATCGCCACCACCGCCACCGGCCACTGTTGCCACGCCCACCGCCACGGCCTCACCTCTCCGACAGTGCCCAAGAGCTTCGGCGCGCCTCCCTCGTCCTCTCCGTCGAGCCACGTACCTCCGGACGGCCTCCATCATTGCCACCGTCATCTTCTTCACCGCCGGCCGCTGGGGATCCCCACCGCCCGCCCGTCACCGTTCGGCCTTCCTCGAGCTCGCCGAAGCCTCCATCAGAACCGCAGTGAGCTCCTTCCCCATTCCCCTCTCTTCGTTTAGCCGCCCGCATGCCGTAGCCCCTTCTCCCCACCACGGCCGTAGCTTCTCTCTGCCGTCCATGTCGCCGCCATCGCCCTGGCCACCGCAGCCCGCAACCGATCGCGTCATCGTGCTCCTGGTGCCACGAGGGTGCCGCAGAGCCCCTCGGGTGGCCTCCCCGTGCCCCGCAGCCCGCTCCCGCTCGGCCGAACTCCGGCGACAGCCGACATGGCAGGGTGATTAGCACTAATCCCCGCTAGCTGGACCCCACCTAGCCACTGTCAGCAGGCCCCACACCTGGTCAAACCCCAGTCAGCGCATAGTTTGACCGGGATTAGTTCATGTGTCACTGACGTGTGGACCCCGCATGTCAGGTTTGACCTGGACCTGGCCTTTGACTCGCTGACATCATGCTGACGTCAGGCTGACGCAGTTAATTCTTTTCTGGATTTAAATTAAATCAGGAAAATCGAGAAAATGCTATAACTTCAAAAATTCATAGAAATTCAACCGTAGCTCAGATTGAAATAATTTATATATGAAAAATTATCACAAAAATGCAATCTATCCATCTGCCCAGTTTCATGCATGACGAACCAACCTAAAGCTGCTGTATAGGTGAAAACATATAAATGGCATATATAAGAGCTTAATTTGGTGTTGCATTTGAACCCTTGGTTCAAATGGACTTCATTCAAATTGAGTACTAGTTGCATTAGCTCAAACAACATCACATATTCATGCCATGTTCATGCATCATGTTGTTGCATATGATTGTGTTTTGATTGTCGACATCGTTCCTTCTCGATAGGTCCTGCTCCGAAGAGTGTTCTAGTGTACCTGTCCGAGGAGCAGTGACTTCCTTGTTGATCTACCAGGCAAGCAAACCCCCTTGTTCATTCCGATACAATCCTACTCTCTCGCTCCTGCTCTCATTTATTGCATTAGGACAACAATGATTCAATTGCTACTTTGTGCTACGGTAGTTGAACCCATTCCTCTGCATGACCTTTCATTGCCACAGTAAATAGTTGAAACCCACTAGCATGTGTAGGAGTTGATTGAAGCCATTGTTGTGTTCCTACCATGCCATGCCTGCTATTGCTTAGAGTGTGTCAGGTCTGATTCATTGGGAATGAATTGGAGTGTAGTGTTCTATGTTCTGATGCTGAGAGTTAAGTGTGTGAACACGATTTGGTAAAGGTAGCGGTGAGAGGCATGTAGGAGTACATGGTGGGTTGTCTCACTGGAACCGTCATTAAGCACTGAGTTCTGTGTATGTTGTCCAATGACTAGCTACCACCATGCATTGGAATGCTTAAGTGCCCCTCTCGACTTATTAACCCACTTGATCTCTGTCCAGGAGTCGCAACTAGTTTCTGGTGTTTGTTGGTAGTGCTATTTTTCTACCAAGTGTCACCTGGCAGGGTGGGCTTGGGACAGACTAGGCACACGTGGCCTGGTGTACCGAGTGGCACCCGGATGGTGGGCTCGGGAACCCTGCACACATCGTTTGGGGCCGTGAGCGAAACCTCGGCCGGATCTCCTTGCGGATGGTACCCGAAGAGGCGATAAACCTGGACTAGAGCCTTGTGTGGTTAGTCAGGTCGTGGCCAACACCCTCGCCAGGCTCCGCTTGAAGGTTGCCGAGTTACATGATGTGTACATGGTGGTAAGTAGCGAGATCATGTGTGAAGAAGTACACGCCTGCAGGGTTAACATGATCTATTCGAATAGCCGGGTCCCCGGTTATGGACTTCTTGGATGCTTATATGGTACATAGACAACTTGAAGTGGATACTCTAAAATGCTCAAGACAAGTGTGAGTGCTATGGATGGCTTTCTCGTAGGGAGACGTGGATGAATCCATAGTAGTCTATTGTGTGGTGATTAGTGGACTCGTGTGCACCATATCACCTCAGAGAAGTTCTCGTAGTCGTAGAACATGATAGCCACTGAGTCAAAGCTGGCTTGCTGCAACTAAACCCCACATTACCCTCTTGATACAAATGCATGTATGATAGGATTTGATGTAAGTCTTGCTGAGTACCTTTGTACTCATGTTGCTTTAATTATGTTTTTGCAGCGGAGACTTCGGTCTTACTAGTGTTCTCGTGGACTTCGATGAGTAGCTTGTACCTCAGCTACGATCTTGATAGGATGTTGTAGATAGTCAGGCTCTTCAGCCTTTTTCATTTGTAGGTGTCTGTACTCAGACATGTAATGCTTCCGCTTGTTGCTTGTCTGCTCTGAATGTTGGGTCATGTGACCTCTGTTTGTAATAAATGCTATGATGGCTTTTCTGAGCCTTTATCTATATGAGTTGTTGAGTTATGTTGTGATGCCATGTTGTATAGCACATACTTGCATGTTATGCGTACGTGTAATGTGTATTGCTATGTGTGGGATCTGACTATCTAGTTGTTTATCCTTAGTAGCCTCTCTTACCGGGAAATGTCTCCTAGTGCTTCCATTGAGCCCTGGTAGCTTGCTACTGCTCCGGAACACTTAGGCTGACCGGCATGTGTCCTTCTTCGTTCCTGTGTCTGTCCCTTCAGGGAAATGTCATGCGGTGTCTACCGAAGACCTGTTAGCCTGCTACAGCCTGGTTTACCGGAGTCCTACTAGCCCAGTTGCTACAGCCCGGATTCACTCGCTGATAACCGACACGTTCGTTGTTGGGTCATGTATGCCTGTCCCTATAAGTTAGTGCCACTTTGGGTTCACGACTAGCCATGTCAGCCCGGGTTCTTTGTCATATGGATGCTAGCGACACTATCATATACGTGTGCCAAAAGGCGCAAATGGTCCCGGGCATGGTAAGGCGACACCCGTGGGAATACCGTGCGTGAGGCTGCAAAGTGATATGAGGTGTTACATGCTAGATCGGTGTGGCATAGAATCGGGGTCCTGACACCAGGGGTGTTTGAGGAGCGGGTCTTCAAGCCATCTGCGGCTCCCCCACCGTGGCTCCAGCACTGCCTCAGGAGGAGCTGCCTCAGGCGCCTGTGGCTGGCGCCCCAGCATGCGGTCATCCCACAGGGGCCCGCCTACTGCTTGCGTTCAAGCCTTAGGAGGGGTGCTGGATTGAGGAGTTCAAGGCGTACCTGCTTCAAGGGACCTTGCCAGAGAAGGAGGAGGATGCCGAGCGTGTGGCTCGTCAAGCCACCGCGTACTGCATCAAGGACGGTGAGTTATATCACAAAAGGCCCAATGACATTTCATTACAATGCATCTCCATGGAGCAGGGATGGGAGCTGCTAGCGGACATACATGGTGGGGACTACAATCATCATTCCTCATCACGCATTCTAGTGGGCAAGGCGTTTCGCAGCGGCTTCTACTGGCCCACTGCACTGAACGACGCCAGAGAGCTGGTGCGTTCCTGTGAAGCATGTCAGTTCCACGCAAGGCAAATTCACCAGCCTGCGCAGGGCCTCCAGACAATCCTGCTCACATGGCCGTTCGCGGTCTGGGGGCTTAACATCTTCAAGCCGTTCCCTCGAGCGCCAGGGGGCTACCGATACCTCTACGTCACCATCGTCAAATTCACCAAATGGGTGGACGTAGAAGCTGTTCATGCCATCCCAGCTAGATCAGCCGTCAAGTTCATCAAGGGCATCGTGAGACGGTTTGGGGTTCCTAACCGCATCATCACCAACAATGGCTCGCAATTCACTAGCAACCTTTTCTAAACATACTGTGCTAACCTTGGAACACAGATATGCTACGCCTCAGTGGCACACCCTAGGAGAAATGGCCAAGCCGAGTGGGCCAATTCCGAAGTCCTGAGGGGCCTCAAGACATGAACCTTCAAGAAGAATGTCGAGGCCTGCGATAGGGGCTGGCTCGACGAGCTATAGTCCGTGTTGTGGTCCATCCGCACCATCGACCAAGCCAACGGGAGAGACGCCGTTCTTCCTCGCCTATGGAGTACATGCGGTTCTCCCACATGAGGTCAAGCATAGCTCCATGCGGGTCCTAGCGTTTGACGAGGTGCGTCAGGACACAATGCGGGGGATGGATCTTGTGCTGGGGCAGGAATGTCGCCGTCAAGCCTCACTCCGGGCGGCAAGGTACCACCAGGCACTGCAATGGTATCACTGTTGCAGCTTCCGCTCCAGGACATTAGAGGTGGGCGACCTTGTTGTGAGGTGGGTGCTCTCCAGGGAAGGGCTTCATAAGCTCTCTCCCATGTGGGAGGGCCCGTTTAGGATTGCCCGTGTCTCCAGGCCTGGCGTCGCGTGCCTGGAGACACAGGAGAGGGTCCCCATCCAGAACGCCTGGATCATCCAACACCTCTAGAAGTTCTACACTTGAAGAAAGGCTCTGGCCTGTGAAGCAAGGCTCCGTCCTGCGAAGGTCTCCACTCATGACACTCTCACGTAATAATGAGTGCGGCTGTACAAGGCCCGGAGTCTCCTGAGAGCCGCCCTGGGGCCTCATGGGGGCTCCCTCCCACGTCTTAGTGGCAGCACTTAGCTCCACACTAGTGAGAAGACTAGATTAGGTGCCGGACGCAGCTGTTCATTTGCTTTTTTAAGTTGCTTGCAGTCTTTTAGTAATCTTTCAATGGATTTTGTGCTTTCGTGTTTAGGTTCGCCGAGTTGAATTCTTCTCCTCCCGTTCGTTTGCTTTTAGCCTAAGGAAAGGAGAGAGGAGGCAGTTTCCCTTTACTCCCCCTCACACGCCTCGCGCGTGGGGGCTAGGCAGGTGTGTGCGCCTTAGGCCTACCCTCATGCACGCAAACTGCGCCGAACCGCGCTGCCCTGGTGCTTCGGCCATATCCTTGCGAGGAGCCCTCGATCAAGCTCACATGCATCAACACCCCTCATATCTGTGCCCCTCGGGCAGCACGACGTGGTGCATTAAGTAAAAGGTGGTCTATGACAGGGGGCTCGCATAAGGAGGAATGAGGTGCTCATCAGGTTTTCTTCTCCTTTAAAAACAGCCCTGCAGCGGTTCCGTGTCAGCTCCCGAGACCCCGAGGAAGCTCCAGAGGTCTTTGACCTCCAGCTCCCCAGAAAGGGGACCTCGTCGGGCGCCTGAAGCCAAGTCCTCGCGAGGCGGAAAGCTACTGCACGCATATCAAGCTAAGTTTTCCTATCCTGGCCTAGTCGGAGCACAAACACTACGACACAACATCAAAATAGCAAGCATAGCATAAAGGGCATAACTGCCATAGTCCATTACACGCCCCGGCGGGGTACACTATCTTTTTTTGCGAATTACAGGAGAAATGAAAGGCTAAACAAAGAAGACCCAAGGACATACGAACCCGACACCAGCGCCGCGTCCTCAAGCAGCGCCTCAAGGTGGCCCGACGCTCCACCAGTTCCCCCACAGGCGACCTGGGGCTGCGGTCGGTCTTAAGTCCAAGTTCGGCGGCCCCAGGCTCACGTCGGGCTCCTATCCAGCTTCATCGGAGCGCTGCGGTGGGACGAACCACCACCGTCCTCGGCTCAAGCGGGATCGCGTGGGGGCCGGTTGTAGCCACCACTGCTCGAGCTCGCATTCGAGGAAGAGTTGCCGCCGCGAGAAGAGGAGCGCACACCGCCAAGGCCAAGATCACCTTCGCCACACTCGTCATCGCTGCCGTCTTTCGGGCAGCACCTCGTGCAGCGGCCGTCCTACCTGAACACCCTCACGTAGAGGGTCGCCAGGCCGTCGTACTTGAAGTGGAGGGTGCACCTATCGCCCAGGCCTCGCGCAAGCGCAAGCGTCTACTAGTCGCGGGTCAAGACCACGCCACCAGAGGCGGCGACCTCAGTCCTGACCCACGAAGCTCTGCTGCAGCAGCCGTTAGCATGCAGCCAGAGACCATCGAGCCCCGAGGATGGAAGCTCGCTGGAGAAGAAGCGCGGAAGCCGGAGCGGGATGACGGCCGGGCTCTCCGACCACACCGTGAACTCGAGGAGCACGTCCAGCAAGGAGAAGCGCGGTCAAGGAGGGCGCACGATCATGGTGCGCCTCCCTTCGTCATGGGGGCTACTCCGGAGCCGGTGGCCCCCACCACAAGAAGAGGTACCATCACGGGCGCCAAGAGAAACACCGACAATGGAAGATGCACGCCCACACCCCCTGGGGGTCACGGGGAGCTTGCGGGGACGACCGCAGCCTCTCTTGGGAAGCGGAGAGGCTGGTCCCTCCTTGGAAGCCTTCCCCTTCTCGGCCGCCGAAAACCTCCTCGGCGGCGCCATGGAAGCAAGACAGAGAAGGAGAAGAAGCGGGCGACAAGAAGACGAAGGAGAGATGGCGAGGGGGCTCTGCCCCTCCTCCACATTTATAGCCAAGGAAGGCCAAGCGCCGGCCTCCACGACCTCGCGGCATGATGATCTTCTACATGTTGCATCGTTCCGTCATGTCGAACAGTTGCCGAGGCAACGTGTGGAAGTGGAGACGCCCATGTCCCATCAATCACCACGCGTCATCAAGGCCGCAAGCGGTTAGGGCCTGCGGCACAATGCACTTGCCCTTTGTCTTCTCCCGAAAGCCAAGTCCAAGCATGCCTTGGGCCCGGGGGCTACTGTCGGTGTTCTGGATATGGGGGTATCCAGACTTGCCTGCCTGCGGCCCACCATGTGGCTCCCGGATGGCCTGATATGGACTAACTTTAGCATCAACGACTCAAGACCCTCGCGAGGGGCCAAGCCTCACGTGGCGGATGACGCCAAGACCCCCGAGGGGATCGGCCAGTTCACGCTGGCTCTCGAGGGGCGGAGAGTTCTATGCAAGGTGCACCTCGCAAGGCTCAGCTAACGTGAGCCATGACGACCAAGGCCAGGCGGGCGCCAGGCAGGTGCCAGCAGGCACAGAGCACCAGTTTCCTCTTCGGTGCAAGGGAGGCAAGCCGCAGGCATGGAGTCCCGAGGAATCAGCCAAAGGTTTCCATTCTGGTGCAACAAGACCAAGACCACCAGGAGGGCAGGACAGGGGTCATCACCAAGCCCACCATAGCGTCACGACCAGGGTGTTTTCGCAGGCGAAGACCACTTTAGTCAGGATAATTTGTACTACTTGTCCCCTTTCGTATCCGGCCGTTGTGGGACCCCTTCACGCCAACATTTGGGAAGAGGACCAGGCCACTATAAATAGGACTTAGCCACCACCATGAGGGGAGGGAGAGCAACAGGAAGAGATCCCCTCTCACCCGACCACCTCACTAGCTCTCTTGAGCTCAAGAACACCTCACCTCCTGAGGCGTACTAGTTCATCCTCAGCCCTTCGAGGCAATCCACCAAAACGGTGGAGTAGGGTATTACATCGAGGTGGCCCGAACCAGGATAAACCGTTGTGTGTATTTGTCTCTTTGAGCTCATTGCTCTAGGCTTAGGAGGATCATGAGTAGGCATACTGGGTAGTTTGAGATCTCCGCACACACCCTAGACTTCGAAGATTTCAAAGGTTTGCCGAACCCATAATCTGACATCTATGTTTGGAGCCAGAGTGGCTTCCGAAGTGTTAGGTTCGGGTCCAGTTAAGTGCAAAGGCTCCGGCAATCCTGCACTTGAGCCAGAGTCCGGAGGACATAAAGTCCTATCAGAAGGGGCAGTATCCGGCTCAGGTGATTCGGGGACCCGAACATACTTTGTTTTCAATATGGGGAGGGAAGTGTCTATGGCTTGTTCCTCAATGACCGCCACAAAGTGGGTTATCGGCGGGTGATTAATTTCTCTCTGGTTGGGCTTGAGCCCGATCTGATCATAGTCTGTTGAGACCACCAGGGCGGTGATGCTGTCTAGCTATTCGTTTAAAGACAAAACATCCGCCGGATCCAGTTTTTTGGAGTACTTGGGGCCAATATGAGGACGGTGTCCGGAAGTCATGCGGAGAGTTGCAGGCTCAACGGCCGCGTAGGCCCTCATGGTGAAACCGCCGAACCGGAGGGTCTGCCCCGAAGCTATGCGCCCTCCGTAAGTGATATTGTTGTTGATGACTAGGCGAGCCATAGATCGCTTTTTGTAGACAAAACGACAGAGCTCTCAATGAAAGCACCAATGTCGATGTCATAACCGGCAGATCTCGGGTAGGGGGGCCCAAGCTATGCATCTAAGGATCAATGGTAATAGGAATCCAGGAGACACAGTGTTTACCCAGGTTCGGGACCTCTTAAGGGAGGTAAAACCCTACTCCTGCTTGATTATATTCGACGAGTATGCAAATTACAAGAGATGATCTACCTCGAGATCGAAATGGCTAACCCTAGATGTCTAGCCTATGAGGTTTCCAATGATGGTGAAGAAGATAGATTTGGCGGACTAACCCCTCCAGTTTATATACACACCGGAGGGGTTTAGGGTTTGTACAAGGTTGGTTTATCAGGGAAGGAAACTTTCGGACTCTGTCCTTGCCGTCCATGTATTGAGAAGTCCCATCCGGACATGGTAGATAATCTTCAGCTTGATTCTGTACGGCCCATGCAGCCCAACCTGTACTCCTGGGCCGGACACCTGAGGACCCCTGAATCCAGGACTCCCTTAACTGTCATTAGAAACTCCTTTATCTTTGCACGTTAATTTTCTGCAACCTATGATACATGGCAATGCTTTGAGTGTTTAGCTAATTGGGACTGATTAAATAAACTAATACCTCTCTTTAAGCAAGGCTACTATGTTGCTAACTTTAGAAATTAAGATAATGAGGATGCTTCTATTTATTAGTGTATGTTTCATCAACTAGTGCCACTATTACAGTAATTTCACATCAATATATGTGCCAATAGGGATGCTCGATTTCAGTTGAACTGCACAAAAACTTTGGGTGGTTCATTACCTCGACTGCCTTGTTCCGTTCTTGCCAGTCGCTTATCTCGGCTTCCAGTCAAAGTAAATACTAATTGATATGCTTCATCACAAAAGGTTGCTAACGGTCTTTATCCTGATTATTGTGCTTATCGTATGTATTGGTAATTTGGTATTTTGCTACTGTTGGCCAATTTCGTAAAGGAGTAACTTGGAGCTTGAACTCATAGGAAAATCATTACATTGAGAGATTTCAGTAGAGCTGCACAAAAATATCATATGGACAAATACTTATGTTGCTGCTATGTACTTCAAAGTTCACTCAAACAAGCATCAATGCTGACAAGAAGAAGTGCTAGAGTGAACGCCAAAAATATTGCTTGGTGCATAGCCTAGAAAAACCCTTCACCTATGGGGCCATCGGGCCCCTTGTGGTTCGGCAGGGGGGCAGTCATGTTGCACAAAGAGAAGAGATCGTGAAGCAGCATGACAGAGGTGACACCGATCATTTTACCTAGCTTCTAGCCGTCGTGAGGCGTCAAACCCTTCTCCTGCTTTGGTGGATTGATGGAGGGACCATAGTGTTGCGATGTGCTCGAGCCCGACAAGGTTGCCTCGGGAAGAGAAGCTACACGCATAAGGATACAGGAGGGTCTGAATCCTTTCTATGGTCGTTGTCGGTGTCAATACCGGCGGATCTCGGGTAGGGGTTCCCGAAATATGCGTCTAGGCGGATGGTAACAGGAGACAAGGGACACGATTTTTTTACCCAGGTTTGGGCCCTCTCGATGGACGTAAAACCCTACTCCTGCTTGATTAATATTGATGATATGGGTAGTACAAGAGTAGATCTACCACGACATCAAAGAGGCTAAACCCTAGAAGCTAGCCTATGGTATGATTGTTGTTCGTCCTACGGACTAAAACTCTCCGGTTTATATAGACACCGGAGAGGGCTAGGGTTACATAGAGTCGGTTACAACGGGAGGAGATCTTCATATCATATCGCCAAGCTTGCCTTCCACGCCAAGGAAAGTCCTATCCGGACACGGGACGAAGTCTTCAATCTTGTAGCTTCATAGTCCGGGAGTCTGGCCAAAGGTCATAGTCCGGCCATCCGGACACCCCCTAATCCAGGACTCCCTCAGTAGCCCCTGAACCAGGCTTCAATGACAACGAGTCTGGCGTGCAAATTGTCTTCGGCATTGCAAGGCGGGTTCCTCCTCCTAATACTTCATAGAAGATGTTGAACACCAGGATAGTGTCCGGCTCTGCAAAATAAGTTCCACATACCACCGTAGAGAGAATAATATCTGAACAAATCTAATCTGCTGACGTATTCCGCATCACGCCACGGCCAAGCCTTTATTCGAATCGTTTTACTGTTCCACCTCAGCTTGTTTAGCGAGGCGGTTTCCTTGGCATGTCTTGTCAAAGCAGAGATCGTGTCCCCTTATTCCGGGATTCTCATCAATACGGGCGTGGGTAACCCAACCGTGCCATTGATTACAGGGCTTGGGAGATAAGCGAGTTTTATCAGACTGGTGGGGGCTTATAGTTTCGGCCGCCCATATAAGGGGATAAGGATCCACCCTTTCCATTTACGCCTTCTTCCTCCTTTGCTTATCCATCCCTGCGCACTCGAGCTCCAGCGCCCAAGTCCGCACTTCCCACCTCAACCTTCTCCAATCATGTCCGGAGCGGGAGGTAGATGGATGGCCTCCTCCATCACGGAGGGGCAAATCAAAAAGTTAAGGAAGGCCAGATACTTGTCTGACGACATCGCGCAACGGCTTCCTGATGAGGGGCAACTCATCCCCACCCCAAGTCCCCATGAGAGGGTCGTGTTTCTTCCCCATTTCCTCCGTGGACTGGGCTTTCCTCTTCACCCATTCGTTCGGGGGCTCATGTTCTACTACGCCCTGGACTTCCACGATCTGGCCCCGAACTTCATCCTCAACATCTCGGTGTTTATCATCGTGTGCGAGGCCTTCCTCCGCATCCAGCCTCACTTTGGCCTATGGCTGAAGATCTTCAGCGTCAAGCCGAAGGTCGTGAGCAGACGTCAAGCGGAGTGCGGAGGCGCCATGGTGGGTAAGATAGCCAACGTCACATGGCTTGAGGGCGCCTTCGTGGAGACCATCATAGGGTGGCAGTCGGGGTGGTTCAATATCACCGAGCTGTGTGACCCTAAATGGGCAGCGGCCCCCGAATTCCGATCTGGCATCCCCACACGGCTCACATCTTGGAAAGAGACAGGCCTGTCGTGGGGTAGTTTGGCAGAGGTGACCGGACTTCAAACCTGCGTCAAAGATCTGATAGACAGGAAGGTCAAACTCATCACCGTAGTCCAGGTCATGCTTTTCTGTTGGATCCTCCCGTGTCAACGATGGGCCTTTAATCTGTGGGAATTCGACCCGGCTCAGCACCAAACTTTGCCCAGGCTCTTCGATACAACGCGTGAAGATGCCTGGAAGGTGCTTTTCAAGATCTCCGAGGTCCACCCTCCCATCACCGAGGATCGCGGATTCTGCGCAAAGCGCCAAGCCAGTGCGGTAAGCTTAATTTTCCCATTACGGGGTATTTGTTTTCGATAGATTTGATTATATGCGGGATCTAAACTCCCATCCCTTTAACAGGACTGGCAGAAGAAGGCCAGACAGATCAACTGTCCGGCTCCTTTGCCCGAAGACCCAGCGGACGCTCGTTTAACGAAGCTTCTGGTTCCGGCACCTCACGTGGTGCCGGATAAGAAGGCCAAGAAGAAGGCCACGGGGACTCGAAAGAGCTCCCGACGCCTGGTGGTGTCGGATTCATCGCCTGACAACCCCAAAGCGCCCTCCGCCTCTGAAGATGAGGAGGAGGAAGAGGAAGCCTCTCCCCCTCCATCGGGGGGAGGGAAGAAAAGGAAGGCCGCCCCAACTGGGGAGGCCGGAGGGTCCAAGAAGGGGAGGACCCTTCTGCCGGACTACGCCTCTGATACCGAAGACGGTGGGGAGGAATGGCCATCCAGGGTCAAGCCCCTGGCAAAATTGTAAGTATCCATACATCCAAATAACTTATGGCGCTCCTCTATTATATGGTACCTTCTGACGCTGAATTCAATCATGCAGTCCGCCCAAGGCTCAGCTCGGCTATTCATCGAGCGGCTCCCTAGATTCGTCGAACATGAATAGCGCTTCACTTCCGACGGCCTCCTCCCCGGTCCCTGTGGACGATGCCGAGGTGGAGTCCCAAAAGGGACTAGACCAGGAGGAGGTGGTCCTGGAGGCGCCGCAAGGCGACCCCCCGGATTCCAGGCCCGAAGGGGGTAAAACCCCAGAGGGCTCTAAGTCCGGCCCTGTGCCGGACTCCGTACCGGAACCTTCAGTGGTTCCGGAATCCTGTAGGCAGCCCCTTCGTAAGAAGGGCAACACTACAACGCCGGCGGCCTCCGTCCAACCGGGGGCGCCGGATAGCTTGCTGGAGGCGCTTGACGGCGCCTCCATCGACGAGGCGCACCGCACTGTTATGAGTGCGGTGATCCAAAAAGTTTAGTCCGCCAAGATTGGGCTGACTGAAGCCTGTACCAGCCTGCTAACAGGCTTTGAGGTAAGTTTTCAAGATATGTAAGAATATTACCGCATAGAGAGTAGCCCCTAATGCTCAGTTTGGTGTTCGGAAAGAAAAGCCAAGCTGAGGATCTTAAAAGATATACACAGGAGTCTAACATAAATATGTCAATATGGGAATCAGTAGGCTGCGCTGCTGACCTCTGCCGCACTGACTGCGGAGGTCAATGCATTGAAGGAGAGCCTCGAGTGGTCCGAGAACGAGCTCGACCTTGCCAAGAAGCAGCTCGAGGACAAGGAAGGTAAGTAATACCTTATGGAAAGGATTTGGTTGCAAAAAAATGACAGGAATAATGTGGGTATTGCAGAGGCCACGAACGAGGTTGCGACCCTGAAGGAAGCGGTGTCCAAGGCCGAAAAACAGTGCGGCCTTGGAGCGCACCGAGCGAGAGAAGCAGGAGGCGCGGGTGGCGGAGGTGTGGCAAGAGCTCCAGGCTCTCGTGGAAAAATACGAGAGTTTGGAGCGTGACTCGAAGACTCGAGAGTCCGAGCTTGCCTTGACTCTTGAGAGTGCCAAAGCCGCTAAAGCCGAAGCCCAGAAGGCCCTCCAGGAGATCGAGGCGATAAAGAAGATAGCAGCGGGTAAGGCATTCTTTATGCAAAGCGAGCATATAAAAGTGAATTATCTGTTACTTACCCGAATCCGGAGCTCTCCAGGAGCGTTCGCCGATCTGCCCTGTAGTGTGTCTAATGCTGCCGCGTTCTACCGAGCCGAGGAGGGGAGCTCGACGGAAAAGGTGTTCTGGTCTCAATATGCTGAGGCCGGACATCCGGTGCCCCTGAGTGACCAGCTGAAGTAGCTGGTCGAGCTCCACAAGGTGGCCGAACAGGCCATGAAGGGCCTCATAGTTCGGCCGTGGCCTAAGGAAGCCGTGTCTGGGAGCTACTTTGGTCTGGTGCGGTGGCTGGTGGACGCTTGCCCATGGATTGAAGTCATCAAGCACTCCGCCTGCATTGAAGGTGCCCGTCGGGCCCTTGCCCGTGCTAAAGTGCACTGGGGCAAGATGGACGCTGAGAAGCTTGTGACGAACGCGCCACCACCGGGCAAGGAGTATCGCAAGCCCGAGATGTACTATAAGGGCGTCCTGAAGGGTGCCCGCATTATAGCGGGTGAATGCTCCAAAGATGTAATTTTTTAGTAGACTCGCATTTGTTATCCTGTACGCTGAAAACTTTGTTCATATGCGCTAAGCAACGCTTGTTAATTTAAAATATTACCTTGTGTGCGGCCGTTTATCGAATCTGAGAGATGCAAGTCGTCGGCTTCTACCCCCATGCCACGAGTGCTGGGTGTTCGGGATAAACCTGAGCGCTCTTGTTCCCATTATTGGGTCCATCTAGGGAGGCGCTCAGCACAACGAACAAGGCCATCGGACTTATAATGCTTTATCACTCTCACTTAGCCATAGAGTTCTATAATTTTATATTTCGGCGAAGCCCCTAGTATTCGGAGGACCGAGTTCGGGGAGCTATCCACGCCTAGGCCAGATAAATCCGGCTCCTCGCTCTAAGCGGCATAAGTCTTTAGGGACTCGAAAAACCTCGCGAACAGCGGCCGGTCTCTCGCACTATCATGACAGTCAGTTTTAGCTTTCTCTACTGAGGTGTTAACCCAGCTCAACTGGGGCGCAATCGCAGTAGTTCTCCTAGTGCTACCTTAGCCAACATTGCGGAACGTAAGGTACCAAAACATGGGAGCCGGGCAAACCCAACTATTGACCCAAGACATGATTCGGAGCCGATGCATATAATGTTATAAGTTCGGGGTGCCGCACTCATGAGAGTGTTCGGTCTTATCACACCATGTTTTGGGGTACTTAAGCCCCTGGTGTATTTGACCGTACCAAGTTGTACGGGAGCAACATGTCATAGATGAACATTTATAGAAGAAAAAAGGAATGCAATAATAAGCAGAAGCTATGTATTGTTTATTCAAAAGATACTGCAATGAAAGCAGAACGATACAAATAGTGTGATAAGCAAGGGATGGGACTATTTAACATGTCCCCCTCCAGGGGTAAGCTACGGGATGATATGTAAAACAGGTATACTGCTCGTAATAGAGACCACCTGGACACTCGACGTAGTTTTTCTGCTTCCCTGGCTGTTGCATCGTGAGTTCGGTGTTTCTACTGCCGGACAGGGCTTCTGGAAAATGGAGTCTTGCGAATAAGAAGAAAAAAAAGAAGGAATGGCACAATTGGGAGCCCCTTGTGCGGTTGAGCCGCATTTTGGGCATGCCGTGGCCGTGCCCCTTCCCCTATGCCCATGGTACCTCCAGAGCGTAGTTATGTATGCGTGGTACTAGTCTCACGATTTCGCGAGGGCTGGGGTTGGGGCCGCATTACTACGCGTGCTCGGAACGTGCCAGGCGGTCTTGTTGTAGGTTACTCCAGGCGCGCTTGACGGTGTCCGTACATTTAGTAGTCGGACTCTAGAATTGCCTTAATAGGCTGCTTTGTACTTCTGCCGCAAGGGCCGCCGTGTGCTCCTCCGTCCGGAGAGAGCGTTCAGTGTTTCCATTGACCGTGATTACTCCTCGAGGGCCTGGCATCTTGAGCTTGAGGTATGCGTAGTGCGGCACCGCATTGAACTTTGCAAATGCGGTTTGTGCAAGCAGTGCGTGATAGCCGCTGCGGAACGGGACTATGTCGAAGATTAATTCCTCGCTTCAGAAGTTATCCGGGGATCCGAAGACCACTTCAAGTGTAATTGAGCCAGTACAATTGGCCTCTACACCTGGTATGACGCCTTTAAAGGTCATTTTTGTGGGTTTAATCCTTGAGGAGTCTATGCCCATTTTGCGCACTGTATCCTGGTAAAGCAGGTTCAGGCTGCTGCCGCCGTCCATCAGGACTCTAGTGAGGTGAAATCCGTCAATGATTGGGTCAAGAACCAATACGGCGAATCCGCCGTGGCGGATGCTAGTGGGGTGGTCCCTTCGATCAAAAGTGATCGGGCATGAGGACCACGGGTTGAACTCTGGGGCGACTGGCTCCATCATGTATATGTCCCTTAGTGCACGCTTCCGCTCCCTTTTGGGTATGTGGGTTGCGTATATCATGTTCACTGTCGGCACTTGTGGGGGAAAGCTGTCAGGACCCCGACTCGATGCCACATCGATCTAGCATGTAACACCTCATATCACTTTGCGGCCTCACGCACGGTATTCCCACGGGTGTCGCCTTACCATTGCCCGGGACCGTTTGCGCCTTTTGGCACACGTATATGATAGTGTCGCTAGCATCCATATGGTAAAGAGCCCGGGCTGACATGGCTAGTCGTAAACCCAAAGTGGCACAGACCTACAGGGACAGGCATCCATGACCTAGCATCGAACGTCTCGGTCATCAGCAAGTGAATCCGGGCTGTAGCACTGGGCTAGCAGGACTCCGGTAAACTGGGCTGTAGCGGGCTAACAGGACTTCGGTATCCATCGCGTGACATTTCCCCGAAGGGACAAACACAGGAACGAAGAAGGACACATGCCGGCCAGCCTAAGTGTTCCGGAGCAGTAGCAAGCTACCAAGGCTCAGTGGAGACACTAGGAGACATTTCCCGGTAAGAGAGGCTACTAAGAATAAACAACTAGATAGTCAGATCCCACACATACCAAGCATTTCAATCATACACACAATATGCTCGATATGTGCAAATACAACAAGGCATCACAACATGACTCTATAACACAAGTACTTTATTTAAGGCTCAGAGAGCCATACATAGCATACACACAAGTACGGGTCACACGACCCAACATTCAAGTCATACAGACATACAAGCCAACAGCGGAAGTAACTTGTCTGAGTACAGGCAACTAGTAAAATAAAATAGGCTTGGAAAGCCTGGCTATACTACGTGGTCCTTCACAAGCTCGGGGTCACCACCTGGGCCTCAGTCTACTCATCGATGTCAATGTCTATGAAGAACCCATCAGAAGGGGTTGCAGCGTCTTCTGAAAAATGTAAATTAAAGCAACATGAGTACAAAGGTACTCAGCAAGACTTACATCAGATCCTACATACATGCACATTATCAAGAAGGGTTGGTGGGGTTATTGCAGCAAGCCAGCTTTGACTCTTGGCTAAGCTATCCTACGATACACCAACTTGAAATGGTTTTGTGCACACGAGTCCACTACTCACCATTCCAATACACCACTGAGGATCCACCTCCGTCATCCTACGGAGGAGCCATCCTCGGCACTCACGCTTATCTTGAGATTTTTAGTAGTATCCATTTACTTGTCTATGAACTGTATAGGCAACCAAGTAGTCCTTTACCGCGGACGCGGCTATTCGAATAGATAATGTTAACCCTGCAGGGGTGTACTTCTTCACACACGCTCTCACCACTTACCGCCGTTTACACGACATGTACTCGGCAACCTTCAAGCGGAAGCCCAATGTGGGTGTCGGCCATGACCTACCTAAACACCTAAGTCTCTAATCCAGGTTTATCGCCTATTTAGGTTCCATCCGCAGGGAGTCCGGCCGAGGTTTCCCATACGGCCCCGAACGATGTGTACAGGTTTCTCGAGATACCTAACGGGTATTCGGTACAGCCGGCCATGTACCTACCGCATCACAGCCCACCCCTACAGTCAGCGCTGCCCACGGCCTCCAGTAGCTACAAACACCAGAAACTACTTGCAACTCCTGGACAGAGGACTAGGGTGAATAAGAAGCCGAGATGGTCCATTGGTTTCGGGCCCAATGCATGGTAGTAGCTGATTCTTAAATCACACATACAGATCTCAGTGCTTAAGGACGGCTTCAATGAAACAACCCACCATGTACTCCTACATGGCCTTCCATCGATACCTTTACCAAATCATGTTCACCACATCACTCTCATTACCGGCATGGTCATTTCACTCTAGCCCATCACCCAGATGAACCAGAACTGACACGACTCTAAGCATAGCAGACATAGCAAGGTAGGAACAACACATACATATGGCTCAAACAACTCCTACACATGCTAGTGGGTTTCATCTAGTTACTGTGACAATGATAGGTCATGCAGAGGAAATGGGTTCAACTACCGTAGCACACAGCAGTTTGAAATGCGTTGTCTTAATGCAGTAAAAGAGAGCAGGAGCGAGAACATGGGATTGTATTGATATGATCAAATGGTTGGTTGCTTGCCTGATGGGTCGATGCACTCATATTGTTCTTCGTTAGGGTAATCGTGGTTCTCCTCGGAGGCAGAACCTGCCGCAAAGAGCACCGATACACAACATTACCAAACAATATGCAACAATATGATGCATGCATGGAACATGGCAATATGAGTGTGTTGGGCTAATGCAACTAAAACCAGATGGGTTTGAACCATTTTGAATCAAAGATTCAAGTTTCAAACTCATACATGGCCCTTATAAGTGCTTTATCCAGTTCTGCTCTAAACATCAGGTTAGCTTGCTTAAACATGCATGAAACTAGTACAGATGGATAGATTGGATTTTTCTGATCATTTTTCATATATAAAACTTTGCATTTGGAGTTATGGTTGATTTACTATGAATTTTTGAAGTTTGGGGTATTTTCTGGAATTTATAAATCATTCTGGATTTATTTTAATTCCAGAAAAGGATTACTGCGTCAGCATGATGTCATGCTGACCTCAGCAGGTCAACAGGACGGTCCAGGTCAAACTAACCAGTGGGTCCCGCATGTCAGTAGTTAATTATACTAACTTAATTTAGTTTAAACTAATCTGGGTTAATTAGTAGAGGGGGGCCCACTTGTCATAGACTCAGGGGAGTCAACCTGGAGCCACCCTAGTCAAAGTCAAGGTCAAACACGCCGGCGTCTAGCCGCCGGCGAGGCCGAACGCGGCGGCGAGAGTGGTTTTGTGCACTTCGGCGACCAAATGGGCGGCGGAGAGCATCTACAGGTAGCTGGGACTGAGCCGCAGCTCTTGGTGGCGGTGGTTGAGCTCGGGGTGGCCGGAGACGTCGCCGGTGACGACTTTGGTGGTCGCCCGAGTCGGGTGAGGACGAGCCCGAGGCTACGGGGCACGATGAGGCACGTGGTGAGGTGCGTTGGGCCCCTGGGAACGCGGTGAGTGCGTTAGACAAGGTGGGGTGGCCGGTGGTTAGCCGGAGACACGTCGGCGACGAGCTCCGCGGCGGCGCGTGCGGTGAGCTACGTGTGCTCGCGGTGGTGCACGAGAGCGAGAAAGGGAAGGGGGAGAGGGTAGCCAGGCTCACAGCGGTCTTGAGGAAGAAGACGACGCGGTCGGAGATGAGCTGGTGCAGCGGCAACGGCGAAGGGGGTCCCGGCGATGGCGGTTCGGTCGAGGTCAGTGCGGTGGCTTCGGGGCACGCGAGCGCTCGGGGCTCGACTAGCTCGAAGGAGAGGAGGGTGGCGAAGCTCCTGGACACGGTGGCGCATCGCGGGGTTGACGGAGAGCGCGACTACGGCGAGGGTGCGGCGGAGGTGGCGTCGGCCATGGCGCAGGAGAGCGAGGGAGAGGAGCTGGGGAAGAATGGATGTGTCCTGGGGGTTCAAGGCACGACGTGGAGTTCATCTAGGCCAGCAGCAAGGCGAGAGGGTGGAGCAGGGCGGCGGGCAGCTGCGTGGCGCGTGCTGGCGTTGCCGTCGAGCAGCTGCCTGCCTGCCTGGCCAAGCCAAGCAGCTCGCTGGAGCGGTGGCTGGGCTGGGCCGGCAGGTGGGCCTGCTAGGTGGCGCTAGGTAAGTTTTTCCTATTTTCCTGTTTTTTTATTTATCCTGTAGGTTTGTGGACTTATTAAAAATACCTAGACAACTCCTAAATTTCCCAAACTGCTCATGGCCACTAGCTGGAATATATACAGCATGGAACATTTTAGTTTGGAAATATTTGAGCATTTAAAATAATTTATATAATTTAAATGCCCAAACTCAAATACTTATGATTTAATTCAAAGACCTTAGGATGACCTAGAAAACTGTGCATCACTTTTGGCAGAGGTTCTGAACCAAGACAAAAATGATGGACATTTTGGAAGGGCATTTCAGGTTCATTGAAAATATTTTTAGTAAACCCTAGTTGGTTTCAGAGGGGGCTGGGGGTTCTATCATCCCCATTTCAAGTTTCTGTTGAGAAAAATAGACATGATGCAACACTCTAATGCATGAACTAGCTAGGGTGTGACAACTCACCCCCACTCAAAAGAATCTCGTCCCAAGATTTAGGTTCCTCCGGAAAGAAGGCGGGGTACTCAAGTCAAAGACGATCCTCCCTTTCCCAAGTTGCTTCCTTCTCAGAATGGTGCGACCATTGAACCTTGAGAAACTTGATATTATGACGTCGAGTGGTACGCTCGGCTTGATCGAGGATACGAATGGGGTACTCTCGATACGTGAGATTATCTTGAATATCAAGCGTTTCATGGTCCACTCCACGGATAGGATCCGAGAAGCAACGCCTGAGTTGAGAAACGTGGAAGATGTCGTGGACTCTGGAGAGATGCGGAGGTAGTTCCAATTGGTAGGCAACTTCTCCTCGTTTAGCGAGAATGTGAAAGGGTCCAATGTAACGAGGAGCCAATTTGCCTTTGATACCGAAACGATGGGTTCCCTTCAGAGGAGTAACCCGAAGGTAAGCTTTCTCGTCAACCTCAAAAGTCATAGCCTTATGTTTTCGGTCGTATTGACTCTTCTGACGAGATTGGGCTGTTTTCAACTTTTCACGAACAATGCGAACTTGCTCTTCTGCTTCCTGGATCATGTCCGGGCCAAAGAATTGTCTTTCCCCGGTTTCTGACCAGTTAAGAGGTGTTCGACACCTTCGTCCATAGAGAACTTCAAAAGGGGCTTTACCCAAGCTTGATTGATAGTTGTTGTTATAAGCAAATTCGACAAATGGAAGGCATTTCTCCCAATCCATTCCGAATGAGATAACAGAAGCTCGAAGCATGTCTTCTAGAATCTGGTTGATACGTTCTACTTGACCACTTGATTGAGGGTGAAAAACAGTGCTAAAGGAAAGGCGGGTTCCCATAGCATTTTGGAAACTTTCCCAAAATCGAGAGGTGAAGAGACTTCCTCGATCCGAGTTAATTTCTAGTGGAACACCATGGAGAGACACTATTCGGGAGATGTACAAGTCTGCTAATTGACTAGCGGTTATACTCTCGCGAATAGGTAAGAAATGGGCTACTTTGGAAAGACGATCGATAACGACGAAGATAGCGTTATTCCCTCTCTTGGTCCTGGGAAAACCAGTAATGAAATCCATACCAATTTTGTCCCATTTCCATTCAGGAATAGCTAAGGGTTGAAGGGTGCCAGCAGGCCGTTGATGCTCTGCTTTTACACGACGATAGACGTCGCAACTAGCAATATACTGAGCAATTTCTCTCTTCATCCTAGTCCACCAGAACCTTTGGCGTAGGTCCTGATACATCTTGGTACTACCGGGATGAATGGTGAGAGGAGATTCATGAGCATCCTTTAGGATCAATCGCCTCAGGTTTCGCACTTTGGGAACCACTAGACAGTTCCCGAAGTATACGACTCCTTGATCATCAATGGAGAAACAATTCGCAACTCCTTTCTTGATGTTTCTTTTGATGCGGGAAATCCCCGGATCTACCTTCTGCGCTTTGATGATCTGATCCGTAAGGGTAGGTTTCGCCACCAAGGTGGAAAGGAATCCTTGAGGAACAATGTGAAGGTTAAGCTTCCGAAATTCCTCATGGAGAAGCGGTTGACTTTGTTGTAACATCAGATTGTTACAATAAGATTTACGACTTAGTGCATCAGCCATGACGTTGGCTTTTCCTAGGGTGTAAGTTATCCCTAAGTCGAAATCCGTAATCAACTCAACCCAACGTCTTTGCCTGAGATTCAAATCCGGTTGGGTGAAGATGTACTTCAAACTTTGGTGATCGGTGAAGATTTCGCAACGATTACCGAGGAGGTAATGTCGCCAAGTTTTAAGTGCATAGACTACAGCTGCAAGCTCTAGATCATGAGTAGGATAATTCTCCTCATGTGGGTGCAATTGTCGTGAAGCATAAGCAATTACGTGACGATCTTGCATGAGGATGCAACCTAGTCCTTGTCGCGAGGCGTCGCAATAAATAACAAAGTCCTTAGAGAAATCTGGTGGTACCAATACGGGAGCAGATGTCAGGCGTCTTTTCAGTTCCTGAAAGCTGTGCTCACATTGTGGAGTCCACTCGAACTTTTTATCTTTCTTGAGGAGTTCAGTTAGAGGTTTGGCAACTTTGGAGAAGTTCTCGACAAAGCGGCGACAATAGCTCGCTAAGCCAAGGAAACTCCGAACTTGCTTGACCGATTCAGGTGGAGTCCAATTAAGGACGGCTTGAACTCGCTCGGGATTAACAGCAATACCTTTACCAGAAATTACATGCCCTATATAGGTCACTTCTGGCAACCAAAATTCGCATTTGGAGAACTTGGCATAAAGACGATGCTCTCGAAGTTTCATCAACACTAGCCTTAGATGTTCAGCATGTTCTTCCTCGTTCTTGGAGTAGATGAGTATATCATCGAAGTAAACCATGACGAATTTATCCAAATACTCCAGGAAGATTGAGTTCATCAAGCGAGAGAAAGTGGCTGGAGCGTTGGTTAAACCGAAGGACATGACGGTGTACTCATATTGGCCATAACGAGTAACAAAGGCCGTTTTAGGAATGTCCCTATTTCGGATTTTGATTTGATGGTAGCCCAACCTCAAATCCATTTTAGAGAAGACTGAGGATCCAGCGAGCTGATCATATGTCACACCCTAGCTAGTCATGCATTAGAGTGTTGCATCATGTTTATTCTTTCATCAGAAACCTGAAATGGGGATGACAGAACCCCCAGTCCCCTCTGAAACCAACTAGGGTTTACTAAAAACTTTTTCAATGAACCTGAAATGCCCTTCTAAAATGCCCATCATTTTTCTCCTGGTTCAGAACCCCTGACAAAAGTGATGCACATTTTCCTAGGTCATCCTAGGGTCTTTGAATTAAATCATAGATATTTGAATTTGGGCATTTAAAATTATATAAAATATTCAGATGCCCAAATATCTCCAAACTAAAATGTTTCATGTTGGAAATAATCCAACTATGGACCAGGAGTAGTTTGGTGATTTTAGGAGTTGCCTAAGTATTTTTGATAAATCAACAAAGTTGCAGAAGTATTAAAAAAACAGAAAACAGGAAAAAATAGAAAAACTTACCTGGCGCCCAGCACCCGGCCCACCTGCCGGCCCAGCCCAGCGCCGCTCCAGCGAGCTGCTTGCCGGCCAGGCAGGCAGGCAGGTGCCCGACGGCGACCGCAGCGCGCGCCACGCACCTGCTCGCCGCCTCGCCGCTCCCCTCGCCCGGTGACGTCATGGATCGCTCCCCCTCTCTTCCCCGAACCCCCCAGACACCCCCTCTCCTCTCCAGCTCCTCCCCCTCGCGCCCCCCAGCCATGGCCGACGCTACCGCCGCCGTGCCTACGTCGTAGCCGCGCTCCCCGCCGCCCGTGCGTCCTCTCGTCGTGTCCAGGAGCTCCGCCGCTGTCCACTTCATCGAGCAAGCCGAGCCCCGAGCGCTCGCAACGCCCGAGTCCACCACAACGACCTCGCCCGAACCGCCGTCGCCGGAGATCCCCTTCAACACCGTCGCCGCCTCAGCTCGTCCCCGACCCCGCCGGTGGCCTCTACGGGTGCGCTGTGAGCCTAGCTACCCCTCCTACCCTCCCTCTCTCGTTCCCGAGCCGTGTAGCAACCTCCCGGAGCTCAACCGCACCCACCACCGTGGAGCTCGTCGCCGACGTGCTCCCGGTCACCCTCCGACCACTCCACGGTGTCCATCATGCTCACCGCGTCATGTAGCACCTAACTAGCTACTCCCCGCACCTCACCGACCCCCCTAGCGACAAGTTCGACTTCGGTCGAACTCCGGTGGCCGCCAAAGTCGTCGCCGGCGCCAACTCCGGCCACCCCGACCCCAACGGACTCCACCAAGAGCTGCGGCTCGACCTCAGCTCCTCTCTGGTGGCCTCCGCGGCTCGTTTGGTTGCCGGAACGGCAAAAACCACTTCCGCCGCCGTGTCGGGCTCGCCGGCGGCTAAACGCCGGTGCAGCCGACCCGGGTTTGACCACGGGTGGGCCCTGGTTGATTCTCCTGAGTCAATGACAGGTGGGGCCCAGCCCTGTTAATTAAATAGGTTTAGTTTTAATTAAACTTTAACCAATCTAATCACACTGACACGCGGGACCCACTGTCAGGTTTGACCCGGACCGTGTCCCGTTGACCTGCTGATGTCACACTGACGTCAGGCTGACGCAGTAATTGATTTTCTGGATTCAATCTAATATAGGAAATTCCAGAATATAGTTTAAACTTCAAAAATTCATAACTTTTATTCTGTAACTCCAAATCAGACAAATTATATATGAAAAATGATCAGAAAAATCCAATCTATCCATCTGTACTATTTTCATGCATGATTAAACAAGTTAACTTGATGTTTAGTGCAGAACAAGGAAAAACACTTTAAAGGGGCATGTATGAGTTTGAAATTTGAATCTTTGATTCAAATTGGTTCAAACCCCTCTTGTCTTAGTTGCATTAGCCCAACACACTCATATTGCCATGTTTCATGCATGCATCATATTGTCGCACATTGTTTGGTGATGGTTGTGTATCGGTGTTCTTTGCGGCAGGTTCTGCCTCCGAGGAGTACCGTGATTACCCTAACGAAGAATCGTATCAGTGCATCGAACCATTGGCAAGCAACCAACCATTTGATCATATCGATACAATCCCATGTTCTCGCTCCTGCTCTCTTTTACTGCATTAAGACAACGCGTTTCAAACTGCTGTGTGCTACGGTAGTTGAACCCATTTCCTCTGCATGACCTGTCATTGCCACAGTAACTAGATGAAACCCACTAGCATGTGTAGGAGTTGATTGAGCCATATGTATGTGTTATTCCTACCTTGCTATGCCTGCTATGCTTAGAGTCGTGTCAGGTCTGGTTCATCTGGGTGATGGACTAGAGTGAAATGATTATGTCGGTAATGAGAGTGGTGTGGTAAACACGATTTGGTAAAGGTATCGATGAGAGGCCATGTAGGAGTACATGGTGGGTTGTTTCATTGAAGCCGACCTTAAGCACTAAGATCTGTATGTGTGATTTAAGATTCAGCTACTACCATGCATTGGGCCCGAAAACAATGGACCCTCTCGACTTCTTATTCACCCTAGTTCTCTGTCCAGGAGTTGCAAGTAGTTTCTGGTGTTTGTAGCCTACTGGAGGCCGTGGACAGCGCTGACCGTAGGGGTGGGCTGTGATGCGGTAGGTACGTGGCACGGTGTACCGAATACCCGTTAGGTATCTCGGGAACCCTGTTCACATCGTTTGGGGCTGTGAGCGAAACCTCGGCCGGATCTCCTCATGGATGGAACCCGAATAGGCGATAAACCTGGACTAGAGGCTTAGGTGATTAGGTAGGTCGTGGCCGACACCCACGTTGGGCTTCCGCTTGAAGGTTGCCGAGTACATGTCGTGTAAACGACGGTAAGTGGTGAGAGCGTGTATGAAGAAGTACACCCCTGCAGGGTTATCATGATCTATTCGAATAGCCGCGTCCGCGGTAAAGGACTACTTGGTTGCCTATACAGTTCATAGACAAGTAAATGGAAACTACTAAAAGCCTCAAGATAAGTGTGAGTGCCGAGGATGGCTCTTCCGTAGGAAGACGGAGGTGGATCCTCGGTAGTGTATTGAAGTGGTGAGTAGTGGACTCGTGTACGCAAAACCATTTCAAGTTGGAGTCTCGTAGGATAGCCTAGCCAAGAGTCAAAGCTGGCTTGCTGCAATAACTCCACCAACCCTTCTTGATAATGTGCATGTATGTAGGATCTGATGTAAGTCTTGCTGAGTACCTTTGTACTCATGTTGCTATAATTTACATTTTCTACAGAAGACGCTGCAACCCCTTCTGATGGGTTCTTCGTAGACGTTGACATCAATGAGTAGGCTAAGGCCCAGGTGGTGATCCTGAGCTTGTGAAGGACCACGTAGTATAGCTAGGCTTTCCAAGCCTCTTTTATTTTACTAGTTGTCTGTACCCAGACAAGCTACTTCCGCTGCTGGTTTGTATGACTGTATGACTTGAATGCTGGGTCGTGTGACCCGTACCTATGTGTATGTTATGTATGGCTCTCTGAGCCTTAAATAAAGTACTTGTGTCGTAGAGTCATGTTGTGATGCCATGTTGTATTTGCACATATCGAGCATATTGTGTGTATGTTATTGAAATGCTTGGTATGTGTGGGATCTGACTATCTAGTTGTTTATCTTTAGTAGCCTCTCTTACCGGGAAATGTCTCCTAGTGTTACCGCTGAGCCATGGTAGCTTGCTACTGCTCTGGAACACTTAGGCTGGCCTGCATGTGTCCTTCTTCGTTCCTGTGTCTGTCCCTTCGGGGAAATGTCACGCATTGAGTACCGGAGTCCTGTTAGCCCGCTACAGTCCGGTTTACCGGAGTCCTGCTAGCCCAGTGCTACAACCCGGACCCACTTGCTGATGACCGACACGTTCGAAGCTGGGTCATGGATGCCTGTCCCTGTAAGTCTGTGCCACTTTGGGTTTACAACTAGTCATGTCAGCCCGGGCTCCTTATCATATGGATGCTAGCGACACTATCATATACATGAGCCAAAAGGCGCAAACGGTCTCGGGAAAAGGTAAGGCGACACCCGTGGGGATACCGTGCGTGAGGCCGCAAAGTGATATGAGGTGTTACAAGCTAGATCGATGTGACATCGAGTCGGGGTCCTGACAGCGTTGGTATCAGAGCCGGACTGCCTGTAGGTTCTGAAAGCCAAACTGGTCGATGTTGAGTCTAGAAATTCTTTAGTTATATGTAGGGGAATTGTTTGTGGGTTGGAACGTAAGGTTCTTTTTACTCCTTATCTTATGACATTCTGATCTGAGTCAGTCTATTCTTCCACCGGGGGTTAAGGAACTAGGATCTTTTCTCTCTATCAGGATCACGTGTTACTAATCAGTAGTACCTTATAGGTTTGATGGATACAAGCCTAGTACAGTTCTACTACCACACCATGTTGTTACGATGGACTCAGAACTTTGATATGATGATGTTGAGTGTGTATGAAATCCTTTGTCAAATGTCTCAAAATCCTTCTTGAGCATTTACAGCTGTTATGCTGCCGAAATTTTGCTAGAAATTCTAATGCCTTTGCATTATGGTTGTGCTTTCAGATGGCCACTCGCGACCTTAATCAAGTGGTTCGCCTGACTCGATGCCTAGATGTACCCGGCCATACCGCCATGTTGGTCAGGGTAATGACTGAGGCTGGATACCGTTGGTATCCTGAGTACACGGTCGAAGAGCAATTCCGAGACTTTAATCAAAGCCAGTATCTCTGCACTGTCAGGATATTTCCATCTTATCCTGGATCCACCGAGCCCCTTCACTGCTCCTATGGACTCGGGGTTACTATTGAGATGGTTGTGCAGGACGCCGCCTACTCTATGATGACCATCATGCGAGTCAGGTCTGGCCTATTTCGGGACTCTGATTTCCGGTATATGCCAGGATCACTTCCGGGAGCACAAGGGTATCTCCAGGATATCTATGCTGACCCCACTCAGGAGGATTCACGGACTCGCACCACTGCTGAGATGCTCGAGGATAAGGACCGTGAAAACCGGGCCTTGAGGCTAGAGCTTTTCAATACCCGTGCTGACCATTGGGCCACGTTGACTCGGTTTGCACCGGCGGTGCAAGCTGGATATTCGGATATGCGTGATCTCTATCCTGTGAGATCTGCTCTGCCAGACGTGATGGGTTGGCGTGATGTAGGAGGCATCACCCCTCCTCGCGGTCCCCGCAGGCCACCGTCTGTTGGTCCAAGACCTCATCCTAGCCCCTATGGTCCTCAAGCTCCGCGGGATCGTCTGTTCCCAGATGATCATGTTGAGCTTCCAGGCTATGGAGGTGACTTCTATGAGAACTACTACGGATCGGTCTGAGTTAGTGGTAGTATCACTAGTTCGTACTAGTTGTGTCGGCTATCGTCCTGCGTGAGTCGTGGGATATGACCTAGTTTGTACCGCTTTCCGGAGGTGTACAAAATATTGTATAGGAGCTTGGGATGCCTCCGATGAGATGTAATCCTCTTTTCACCGTAATAGTACCTTGTTTGGTCTTGTACTAAACCTTGTATGGTGTGTATGACGATGGAATAAAGAAGCAGTTTCTGTATCTACCATGTCATACGGATGATCATCCTGCATTCCGAGTTATTCCTTACATTCTGTATCCTATGTCGGAATCTTATCATTCTGACTAAATCTTTGTCTTGTTTACCTAGGATGGTCAACACGCGCAATAACCCTCCTCCTCAAGAGCAGGCCGAAGGCAGTGGAGTCGGGAATGCAAACCCGCCTCACCCTCCATCCCTAGCCGAAGTTATGCTGGAAGCCGAGAGAAACTAGCGGGAAACCAACCGTTTGTTGGAGCGTATTGAACAGAACACAGCACACCATCAGAGGACTAACGTGGTGTCACTCAGTGATTTCATCAAGTTACATCCACCCACGTTCCACCACTCCGTCGAGCCTCTCGACGCTGATGACTGGCTTCGCAGTATCTCTCACAAACTGCGTTCCACGCTAGTAGCTGAGGCTGACAAGGTCACCTTTGCTGCATATCATCTTGAAGGCCCCGCCAGTCTATGGTGGGAGAATTATGGAGCTATGCGCCCAGCGGGCCATGTCACTACTTGGGCTGAATTCAGCGAGGCTTTCCGTAAACATCACATTCCGGAGGGTCTCATGGACCGTAAACGTGAGGAATTTTGCAGTTTCACCCAAGGCCGACTCTCTGTGGATGCTTACAGCAGGGAGTTTGGTAACCTCGCACGATATTCAACTGAGGAAGTTTCTACTGATGCTAAGAAGCAAGCAAGGTTCCGTAAGGGACTTAGTCCTGAGCTTCGCCGCGACCTCCGTCTGCATGAGTGCACATCTTTTCAGAAGCTTGTCAACAAGGCCATCAGTGCTGAAACTGGTCAGACCGATTATGACGCAACACGCAAGCATGGCCGTGACATGGGTTCCTCATCCGGTGCTGGTCCTCAGAAGCGCCGCGTGTGGGTGCCTAACACCGCCCTGCCACCCAGGTTCACACCGAGGCCATCCTTCCAGGCGCCTCGCCCCGTTCAACAGTCTACACCAGCCAAGTCCTATGGTGGTCCAACCAACAGTGCTCCTCCACGTACCAGTTCCGTGACTTGTTTCAAGTGTGGGGAATCTGGCCACTATATGCGCGAGTGTCCCCAAACCAACCCCAACCAATCTGCTAAAGCTGTTGGCCGTAGCAAGCCGACAGGGAAAGTGTTCCACACCAAGCCGGCCACCGCTACACGTGGCAATGTCAATTGTATTTCTGCCGAAGAAGCTCAAGAGGATCCCAACGTCGTTCTCGGTACGCTCCTTGTTAATTGCCACCCGGCATCTGTTCTTTTCGATACAGGAGCCTCTCATTCTTTCATATCCGAAAATTATGCTCGTTTGCATAACACCGCATTCTGTGAGATGCCCACCTCTATGGTAATTCAAACTCCGGGATCCAAATGGCAAACTTCTAGAGTAAGCCATGGAAATGAAATTCAAGTCGACAGACTTGTTTTTCTCGCATCTTTGATAGCCCTTAAATCGTCAGATATTAATATCATCTTGGGTATGGAATGGATGTCAGCCCATCATGCCAACATTGATTGTTTCTCTAGGACTGTTCAACTCACCCATCCTTCGGGAAAGATAGTCAATGTCTTGACCCGAATAGCCAAGCGACAGTTATATTCTCTTAACGCCAGCCCTTTGCCAGACCTTGAGGACGTTCCAGTAGTCCGTGACTTTCCGGATGTCTTCCCAGAGGAATTGCCAGGTGTTCCACCTGACAGGGATGTGAAGTTCGTAATAGACCTCATTCCAGGAACCGTCCCGATTGCTAGAAGACCCTATAAGATGGCACCACTAGAACTAGCCGAGCTTAAGAAACAACTCGATGAGTCCTTGAAAAAGGGTTTCATCCGACCTAGTTCATCTCCGTGGGCTTGCCCCGTCCTCTTCGTCAAGAAGAAGGATGGTACGGACTGGATGGTTGTAGATTATCGACCTGTCAATTTGGTCACAATCAAGAACAAATATCCGCTCCCCAGGATCAACGACCTGTATGATCAGCTCGCTGGATCCTCAATCTTCTCCAAAATGGATTTGAGGTTGGGCTACCATCAAATCAAAATCAGAAATGGGGACATTCCTAAAACGGCCTTTGTTACTCGTTATGGCCAATACGAGTACACCGTCATGTCCTTCGGTTTAACCAACGCTCCAGCCACCTTTTCTCGGTTAATGAACTCAATCTTCATGGAGTATTTGGATAAATTCGTCGTGGTTTACCTCGATGATATACTCATCTACTCCAAGAATGAGAAAGAACATGCCGAACATCTAAGGCTAGTGTTGAAGAAACTTCGAGAGCATCGCCTTTATGCCAAATTTTCTAAATGTGAATTCTGCTTGTCAGAAGTGACCTATCTGGGTCATGTAATATCTGGTAAAGGTATTGCTGTTAACCCCGAGCGAGTTCAAGCCGTCCTTAATTGGACTCCACCTGAATCGGTGAAGCAAGTTCGGAGTTTTCTGGGCTTAGCGAGCTATTGCCGTCGCTTTGTCAAAAATTTCTCCAAAGTTGCTAAACCTCTAACCGAAATCCTCAAGAAAGATAAAAAGTTCGAGTGGACTCCACAATGTGAGCACAGCTTTCAGGAACTGAAAAGACGCCTGACATCTTCTCCCGTATTGGTACCGCCAGATTTCTCTAAGGACTTTGTTATCTACTGCGACGCCTCGCGACAAGGACTAGGTTGCATTCTCATGCAAGATCGACACGTAATTGCTTACACTTCACGGCAATTGCACCCACATGAGGAGAATTATCCTACTCATGATCTAGAGCTTGCAGCCGTAGTCTATGCACTTAAAACCTGGCGACATTACCTTCTTGGTAATCGTTGCGAAATATTCACTGATCACCAAAGTCTGAAGTACATCTTCACCCAACCGGATTTGAATCTCAGGCAAAGACGTTGGGTTGAGTTGATCACAGATTTCGACTTAGGAATAACTTACACCCCAGGGAAAGCCAACGTCATGGCTGATGCGCTAAGTCATAAATCTTATTGTAACAACCTGATGTTACAACAAAGTCAACCGCTTCTCCATGAGGAATTTCGGAAGCTTAACCTTCACATTGTTCCTCAAGGTTTTCTTTCCACCTTGGTGACGAAACCTACCCTTACGGATCAGATCATCAAAGCACAGAAGGTAGATCCGGGAATTTCCCGCATCAGGAGAAACATCAAGAAAGGAGTTGCGAATTGTTTCTCCATTGATGATCAAGGGGTCGTGTACTTCGGGAATCGACTAGTGGTTCCCAAAGTGCGAAACCTGAGACGACTGATCCTTAAGGAAGCTCATGAATCTCCTCTCACCATTCATCCCGGTAGTACCAAGATGTATCAGGACCTACGCCAGAGGTTCTGGTGGACTAGAATGAAGAGAGAAATTGCTCAGTATATTGCTAATTGCAACGTCTGCCGTCGTGTAAAAGCAGAGCATCAACGGCCTGCTGGCACCCTTCAACCCCTAGCTATTCCTGAATGGAAATGGGATAAAATTGGTAAGGATTTCATTACCGGTTTTCCCAGGACCAAGAGAGGGAATAATGCTATCTTCGTCGTTGTCGATCGTCTTTCCAAAGTAGCCCATTTCTTACCTGTTCGTGAGAGTATAACCGCTAGTCAATTGGCAGACTTATACATCTCCTGAATAGTGTCTCTCCATGGTGTTCCTTTGGAAATTAACTCGGATCGAGGAAGTCTTTTCACCTCTCGATTTTGGGAAAGTTTCCAAAATGCTATGGGAACCCGTCTCTCTTTTAGCACCGCCATCCACCCTCAATCAAGTGGTCAAGTGGAACGCGTCAACCAGATCCTAGAAGACATGCTTCGAGCCTCTGTTATCTCATTCGGAATGGAGTGGGAGAAATGCCTTCCATTTGCCGAATTTGCTTATAACAACAACTATCATTCTAGCTTGGGTAAATCCCCTTTTGAAGTGCTCTATGGACGACGTTGTCGAACACCCCTTAACTGGTCAGAAACCGGGGAAAGACAATTCTTTGGCCTGGATATGATTCAGGAAGCAGAAGAGCAAGTTTGCATCGTTTGTGAAAAGTTGAAGACAGCCCAATCTCGTCAAAAGAGTCAATATGACCGAAAACATAAGGCTATGACTTTCGAGGTTGACGAGAAGGCTTACCTTCGGGTTACTCCTCTGAAGGGAACCCATAGTTTCGGTATCAAAGGCAAATTGGCTCCTCGTTACATTGGACCTTTTCACATTCTCGCAAAATGAGGGGAAGTTGCCTACCAGTTGGAACTACCTCCGCATCTCTCCAGAGTCCACGATGTCTTCCACGTTTCTCAACTCAGGCGTTGCTTCTCGGATCCTATCGTGGAGTGGACCACGAAACGCTTGATCTCCAAGATAATCTTACGTATCGAGAGTACCCCATTCGTATCCTCGATCAGGCCGAGCGTACCACTCGACGTCATAATATCAAGTTTCTCAAAGTTCAATGGTCGCACCATTCTGAGGATGAAGCAACTTGGGAAAGGGAGGATCGTCTTCGACTTGAGTATCCTGCTTTCTTCCCGGAGGAACCCAAATCTCGGGACGAGATTCTTTTGAGTGGGGGTGAGTTGTCACACCCTAGCTAGTCATGCATTAGAGTGTTGCATCATGTTTATTCTTTCATCAGAAACCTGAAATGGGGATGACAGAACCCCCAGCCCCCTCTGAAACCAACTAGGGTTTACTAAAAACTTTTTCAATGAACCTGAAATGCCCTTCTAAAATGCCCATCATTTTTGTCCTGGTTCAGAACCCCTGACAAAAGTGATGCACATTTTCCTAGGTCATCCTAGGGTCTTTGAATTAAATCATAGATATTTGAATTTGGGCATTTAAAATTATATAAAATATTCAGATGCCCAAATATCTCCAAACTAAAATGTTTCATGTTGGAAATAATCCAACTATGGACCAGGAGTAGTTTGGTGATTTTAGGAGTTGCCTAAGTATTTTTAATAAATCAACAAAGTTGCAGAAGTATTAAAAAAACAGAAAACGGGAAAAAATAGAAAAACTTACCTGGCGCCCAGCACCCGGCCCACCTGCCGGCCCAGCCCAGCACCGCTCCAGCGAGCTGCTTGCCGGCCAGGCAGGCAGGCAGGTGCCCGACGGCGACCGCAGCGCGCGCCACGCACCTGCTCGCCGCCTCGCCGCTCCCCTCGCCCGGTGACGTCGTGGATCGCTCCCCCTCTCTTCCCCGAACCCCCCAGACACCCCCTCTCCTCTCCAGCTCCTCCCCCTCGCGCCCCCCAGCCATGGCCGACGCTACCGCCGCCGTGCCTACGTCGTAGCCGCGCTCCCCGCCGCCCGTGCGTCCTCTCGTCGTGTCCAGGAGCTCCGCCGCTGTCCACTTCATCGAGCAAGCCGAGCCCCGAGCGCTCGCAACGCCCGAGTCCACCGCAACGACCTCGCCCGAACCGCCGTCGCCGGAGATCCCCTTCAAC
>NC_041383.1:297368623-297406435 GCF_002162155.2 Triticum dicoccoides | reverse complement strand
CGCGCCCCCCAGCCATGGCCGACGCTACCGCCGCCGTGCCTACGTCGTAGCCGCGCTCCCCGCTGCCCGTGCGTCCTCTCGTCGTGTCCAGGAGCTCCGCCGCTGTCCACTTCATCGAGCAAGCCGAGCCCCGAGCGCTCGCAACGCCCGAGTCCACCGCAACGACCTCGCCCGAACCGCCGTCGCCGGAGATCCCCTTCAACACCGTCGCCGCCTCAGCTCGTCCCCGACCCCGCCGGTGGCCTCTACGGCTGCGCTGTGAGCCTAACTACCCCTCCTACCCTCCCTCTCTCGTTCCCGAGCCGTGTAGCGACCTCCCGGAGCTCAACCGCACCCACCACCGTGGAGCTCGTCGCCGACGTGCTCCCGGTCACCCTCCGACCACTCCACGGTGTCCATCATGCTCACCGCGTCACGTAGCACCTAACTAGCTACTCCCCGCACCTCACCGACCCCCCTAGCGACAAGTTCGACTTCGGCCGAACTCCGGTGGCCGCCAAAGTCGTCGCCGGCGCCAACTCCGGCCACCCCGACCCCAACGGACTCCACCAAGAGCTGCGGCTCGACCTCAGCTCCTCTCTAGTGGCCTCCGCGGCTCGTTTGGTTGCCGGAACGGCAAAAACCACTTCCGCCGCCGCGTCGGGCTCGCTGGCGGCTAAACGCCGGTGCAGCCGACCCGGGTTTGACCACGGGTGGGCCCTGGTTGACTCTCCTGAGTCAATGACAGGTGGGGCCCAGCCCTGTTAATTAAACAGGTTTAGTTTTAATTAAACTTTAACCAATCTAATCACACTGACACGCGGGACCCACTGTCAGGTTTGACCCGGACCGTGTCCCGTTGACCTGCTGATGTCACACTGACGTCAGGCTGACGCGGTAATTGATTTTCTGGATTTAATCTAATATAGGAAATTCCAGAATATAGTTTAAACTTCAAAAATTCATAACTTTTATTCTGTAACTCCAAATCAGACAAATTATATATGAAAAATGATCAGAAAAATCCAATCTATCCATCTGTACTATTTTCATGCATGATTAAACAAGTTAACTTGATGTTTAGTGCAGAACAAGGAAAAACACTTTAAAGGGGCATGTATGAGTTTGAAATTTGAATCTTTGATTCAAATTGGTTCAAACCCCTCTAGTCTTAGTTGCATTAGCCCAACACACTCATATTGCCATGTTTCATGCATGCATCATATTGTCGCACATTGTTTGGTGATGGTTGTGTATCGGTGTTCTTTGCGGCAGGTTCTGCCTCCGAGGAGTACCGTGATTACCCTAACGAAGAACCGTATCAGTGCATTGAACCATCAGGCAAGCAACCAACCATTTGATCATATCGATACAATCCCATGTTCTCGCTCCTGCTCTCTTTTACTGCATTAAGACAACGCGTTTCAAACTGCTGTGTGCTACGGTAGTTGAACCCATTTCCTCTGCATGACCTGTCATTGCCACAGTAACTAGATGAAACCCACTAGCATGTGTAGGAGTTGATTGAGCCATATGTATGTGTTATTCCTACCTTGCTATGCCTTCTATGCTTAGAGTCGTGTCAGGTCTGGTTCATCTAGGTGATGGACTAGAGTGAAATGATTATGTCGGTAATGAGAGTGGTGTGGTAAACACGATTTGGTAAAGGTATCGATGAGAGGCCATGTAGGAGTACATGGTGGGTTGTTTCATTGAAGCCGACCTTAAGCACTGAGATCTGTATGTGTGATTTAAGATTCAGCTACTACCATGCATTGGGCCCGAAAACAATGGACCCTCTCGACTTCTTATTCACCCTAGTTCTCTGTCCAGGAGTTGCAAGTAGTTTCTGGTGTTTGTAGCCTACTGGAGGCCGTGGACAGCGCTGACCGTAGGGGTGGGCTGTGATGCGGTAGGTACGTGGCACGGTGTACCGAATACCCGTTAGGTATCTCGAGAACCCTGTTCACATCGTTTGGGGCAGTGAGCGAAACCTCGGCCGGATCTCCTCATGGATGGAACCCGAATAGGCGATAAACCTGGACTAGAGGCTTAGGTGATTAGGTAGGTCGTGGCCGACACCCACGTTGGGCTTCCGCTTGAAGGTTGCCGAGTACATGTCGTGTAAACGACGGTAGGTGGTGAGATCGTGTATGAAGAAGTACACCCCTGCAGGGTTATCATGATCTATTCGAATAGTCGCGTCCGCGGTAAAGGACTACTTGGTTGCCTATACAGTTCATAGACAAGTAAATGGAAACTACTAAAAGCCTCAAGATAAGTGTGAGTGCCGAGGATGGCTCTTCCGTAGGAAGACGGAGGTGGATCCTCGGTAGTGTATTGAAGTGGTGAGTAGTGGACTCGTGTACGCAAAACCATTTCAAGTTGGAGTCTCGTAGGATAGCCTAGCCAAGAGTCAAAGCTGGCTTGCTGCAATAACTCCACCAACCCTTCTTGATAATGTGCATGTATGTAGGATCTGATGTAAGTCTTGCTGAGTACCTTTGTACTCATGTTGCTATAATTTACATTTTTTACAGAAGAAGCTGCAACCCCTTCTGATGGGTTCTTCGTAGACATTGACATCAATGAGTAGGCTAAGGCCTAGGTGGTGATCCTGAGCTTGTGAAGGACCACGTAGTATAGCTAGGCTTTCCAAGCCTCTTTTATTTTACTAGTTGTCTGTACCCAGACAAGCTACTTCCGCTGCTGGTTTGTATGACTGTATGACTTGAATGTTGGGTCGTGTGACCCGTACCTATGTGTATGTTATGTATGGATCTCTGAGCCTTAAATAAAGTACTTGTGTCATAGAGTCATGTTGTGATGCCATGTTGTATTTGCACATATCGAGCATATTGTGTGTATGTTATTGAAATGCTTGGTATGTGTGGGATCTGACTATCTAGTTGTTTATCTTTAGTAGCCTCTCTTACCGGGAAATGTCTCCTAGTGTTACCGCTGAGCCATGGTAGCTTGCTACTGCTCTGGAACACTTAGGCTGGCCGACATGTGTCCTTCTTTGTTCTTGTGTCTGTCCCTTCGGGGAAATGTCACGCATTGAGTATCGGAGTCCTGTTAGCCCGCTACAGTCAGGTTTACCGGAGTCCTGCTAGCCCAGTGCTACAGCCCGGACCCACTTGCTGATGACCGACACGTTCGAAGCTGGGTCATGGATGCCTGTCCCTGTAAGTCTGTGCCACTTTGGGTTTACAACTAGTCATGTCAGCCCGGGCTCCTTATCATATGGATGCTAGCGACACTATCATATACGTGAGCCAAAAGGCGCAAACGGTCCCGGGAAAAGGTAAGGCGACACCCGTGGGGATACCGTGCGCCGCAAAGTGATATGAGGTGTTACAAGCTAGATCGATGTGACATCGAGTCGGGGTCCTGACATCATACAGGTCGTTGATCCTGGGGAGCGGATACTTGTTCTTGATTGTGACCAAGTTGACGGGTCGATAATCTACAACCATCCGGTCCGTACCATCCTTCTTCTTGACGAAGAGGACGGGGCAAGCCCATGGAGACGAACTAGGTCGGATGAAACCCTTTTTCAAGGACTCATCGAGTTGTTTCTTAAGTTCGGCTAGTTCAAAAGGTGCCATCTTATAGGGTCTTCTAGAAATTGGGACAGTTCCTGTAATGAGATCTATCACGAACTCAACATCTCTGTCAGGTGGAACACCTGGCAATTCCTCTGGGAAGACATCCGGAAAGTCACGGACTATCGGGACGTCTTCGAGGTCTGGCAGGGGACTGGCGTTAAGAGAATATAGTTGCTGCTTGGCTACTCGGGTCAAGACGTTGACTATCTTTCCCGAAGGATGTGTGAGTTGAACAGTCCTAGAGAAACAATCAATCTTGGCATGATGGGCTGACATCCAGTCCATACCCAAGATGATATTAATATTCGAAGATTTAAGGGCTATTAAAGATGCGAGAAAAACAAATCTGTTGACTTGAATTTCATTTCCATGGCTTATTCTAGAGGTTTGCCATCTAGAACCAGGAGTAGAAATTTCCATAGTGGACGGCATGTCACAGAATGCGGTGTTATGCAAACGAGCATAATTTTCGGATATGAAAGAATGAGATGCTCCAGTATCGAAAAGAACAGATGTCGGGTGGCAATTAACAAGGAGCGTACCAAGAACGACGTTGGGATCCTCTTGAGCTTCTTCGGCAGAGATACAGTTGACATGGCCACGTGCAGCGGTGGCCGGCTTGGCGTAGAACACTTTTCCTATCGGCTTGCCACGGCCAACAGCTTTTGCAGATTGGTTGGGGTTGGTCTGGAGACACTCGCGCAGGTAGTGGCCCGATTCCCCACACTTAAAGCAAGTCACAGAGCTGGTACGTGGAGGAGCATTGTTGGTTGGACCACCATAGGGCTTGGCTGGTGCAAACTGTTGAGCGGGGCGAGGCGCCTGAAAGGATGGCCTCGGTGTGAACCTGGGTGGCAGGGCAGTCTTAGGCACCCACACGCGGCGCTTCTGAGGACCAGCACCGGATGAGGAACCCATGTCACGGCCATGATTGCGTGTTGCTTCATAATCGCTCTGACCAGACTCAGCACTGATGGCTTTGTTAACAAGCTTCTGAAAAGATGTGCACTCATGCACACGGAGGTCGCGGCGAAGCTCGGGACTAAGTCCCTTACGGAACCTTGCTTGCTTCTTGGCATCAGTAGAGACTTCCTCAGTTGCATATCATGCAAGGTTACCGAACTCCCTGCTGTAAGCATCCACAGAAAGTCAACCTTGAGTGAAACTGCAGAACTCCTCACGTTTACGGTCCATGAGACCCTCCGGAATGTGATG
Organism: Triticum dicoccoides; assembly: GCF_002162155.2. Lineage (NCBI taxonomy): Eukaryota > Viridiplantae > Streptophyta > Magnoliopsida > Poales > Poaceae > Triticum > Triticum dicoccoides. The sequence goes on along the minus strand of NC_041383.1, from coordinate 297,401,630 downwards.
TTCACGGAAAGCCTCACTGAATTCAGCCCAAGTAGTGTCATGGCCCGCTGGGCGCATAGCTCCATAGTTCTCCCACCATAGACTGGCGGGGCCTTCAAGATGATATGCAGCAAAGGTGACCTTATCAGCCTTAGCTACTAGCGCAGAATGCAGTTTGTGAGTAATACTGTGAAGCCAGTCATCGGCATCGAGAGGCTCGACGGAGTGGTGGAAAGTGGGTGGATGTAACTTGATGAAATCACTGAGTGACCCCAAGTTATTCCTCTGATGGTGTGCTGTGTATTGCTCGATGCGCTCCAACAAACGGTTAGTCTCCCGCTTGTTTCTCTCGGCTTCCAGCATAACTTCGGCCAGAGAGGGGGGGGGTGAGGCAGGTTTGTTCCCCCAACTCTGCTGCCTTCGGCCTGCTCTGGGGGAGCAGGGTTGGTGCGGGTGTTAACCATCCTAGGAAAACAAAGCAATGGTTTAGTCCAGGATGATAGGATTCTGACATAGAAATGTAGAATGTAATGGATAACTTGGAATGTAAGATGAGCATCCGTGTGACATGGTAGACACAGAAACTGCTTCTTTTATTCCATCGTCATACACACCATACAAGGTTTAGTACAGAACCAAACAAAGTACTGCTACGGTGAAAAAAAGGATTACATCTCATCGGAGGCATTCCGAGCTCCTATACATTATTTTTCTACACCTCCGGAAGGCGGTACAAGCTAAGGCATATCCCACGAGTCACGCAGGACGGTGGACGATACAGCTAGTATGATACTAGTGATACTACTACTAACTCAGACAGCTCCGTAGTAGTCTTCATAGAAGTCACCTCCATAGCCTGGAAGCTCAACGTGATCATCCGGAAACAGTCGGTCCCGCGGAGCTTGTGGACCATAGGGGCTAGGATGAGGTCTTGGACCAATAAATGGTGGCCTACGGGGACCACGAGGTGGGGTGATGCCTCCTACATCACGCCAGTCCATCACGTCTGGCAGAGCAGATCTTACAGGATAGAGATCTCGCATATCCATATATCCAGCTTGCACAGCCGGTGCAAACCGAGTCAAAGTGGCCCAATGATCAGCACGGGTATTGAAAAGCTCTAGTCTCAAGGCCCGATTTTCACGATCCTTGTCTTTAAGCAACTGTGCAGTGGTGCGGGTCCGTGAATCCTCCTGAGTGGAGTCAGCATAGATAGCCTGGAGATACCCTTGTGCTCCCGGAAGTGATGCTGGCATATACCGGAAGTCAGAGTCCCGAAATAGGCCAGTCCTGACTCGCATGATGGTCATCATAGAGTAGGCAGCATCCTGCACAGCCATCTCAATAGTAACCCCGAGTCCATAGGAGCAGTGGAGGGGCTCGGTAGATCCAGGATAAGATGGAAATATCCTGACAGTGCAAAAATATTGACTTTGATTAAAGTCTCGGAATTGCTCTTCGACCGTGTACTCAGGATACCAACGGTAACCAGCCTCAGTCATTACCCTGACCAACATGGCAGTATGGCCGGGTACATCTAGACATCGAGTCAAATGAACCACTTGATTCTGAGGACGGGTCGCCATCTGGAACATGATAAACACAAGACATTAAGATTCCTAGCAGAAATTGGACAGCATAACGGCTGTAAATCCTCAAAAGGATTTTGAGGCATTTGACAAAGAATTGCATAGACACTCAACAACATCATATCAAGGTTATGGGTCCAACTTAGCAACATAATGGGGTAGTAGAACTGAACTAGGCTTGTATCCATCAAACCTATAAGGTACTACTGATTAGTAACACGTGAACCTGATAGAGAGAAGAGATCCTAATTCCTTAACCCCCGGTGGAAGAATAGACTGACTCAGATCAGAATGTCATGAGATAGAGGAGTAAAAAGAGCCTTACATTCCATCCCACAAACAATTCCCCTACATATAACTAAAGCATTTCTAGACTCAACATCGACCAGTTTGGCTTGGAGAACCTACAGGCAGTCCGGCTCTGATGCCAACGCTGTCAGGACCCCGACTCGATGCCACATCGATCTAGCATGTAACACCTCATATCACTTTGCGGCCTCACGCACGGTATTCCCACGGGTGTCGCCATACCATTGCCTGGGACCGTTTGCGCCTTTTGGCACACGTATATGATAATGTCGCTAGCATCCATATGGTAAAGAGCCCGGGCTGACATGGCTAGTCGTAAACCCAAAGTGGCACAGACCTACAGGGACAGGCATCCATGACCCAGCATCAAACGTGTCGGTCATCAGCAAGTGAATCCGGGCTGTAGCACTGGGCTAGCAGGACTCCGGTAAACCGGGCTATAGCGGGCTAACAGGACTCCGGTATCCATCGCGTGACATTTCCCCGAAGGGACGGACACAAGAACGAAGAAGGACACATGCCGGCCAGCCTAAGTGTTCCGGAGCAGTAGCAAGCTACCAAGGCTCAGTGGAGACACTAGGAGACATTTCCCGGTAAGAGAGGCTACTAAGAATAAACAACTAGATAGTTAGATCCCACACATACCAAGCATTTCAATCATACACACAATATGCTCGATATGTGCAAATACAACAAGGCATCACAACATGACTCTACAACACAAGTACTTTATTTAAGGCTCAGAGAGCCATACATAGCATACACACAAGTACGGGTCACACGACCCAACATTCAAGTCATACAGACATACAAGCCAACAGCAGAAGTAACTTGTCTGAGTACAGACAACTAGTAAAATAAAAGAGGCTTGGAAAGCCTGGCTATACTACATGGTCCTTCACAAGCTCAGGGTCACCACCTGGGCCTCAGTCTACTCATCGATGTCAATGTCTACGAAGAACCCATCAGAAGGGGTTGCAGCGTCTTCTAAAAAATGTAAATTAAAGCAACATGAGTACAAAGGTACTCAGCAAGACTTACATCAGATCCTACATACATGCACATTATCAAGAAGGGTTGGTGGGGTTATTGCAGCAAGCCAGCTTTGACTCTTGGCTAAGCTATCCTACGATACACCAACTTGAAATGGTTTTGCGCACACGAGTCCACTACTCACCATTCCAATACACCACCGAGGATCCACCTCCGTCATCCTACGGAGGATCCATCCTCGGCACTCACGCTTATCTTGAGATTTTTAGTAGTATCCATTTACTTGTCTATGAACTGTATAGGCAACCAAGTAGTCCTTTACCGCAGACGCGGCTAATCGAATAGATAATGTTAACCCTGTAGGGGTGTACTTCTTCACACACGCTCTCACCACTTACTGCCGTTTACACGACATGTACTCGGCAACCTTCAAGCGGAAGCCCAACGTGGGTGTCGGCCATGACCTACCTAAACACCTAAGTCTCTAATCCAGGTTTATCGCCTATTCAGGTTCCATCCGCAGGGAGTCCGGCCGAGGTTTCCCATACGGCCCCGAACGATGTGTACAGGGTTCCCGAGATACCTAACGGGTATTCGGTACACCCGGCCACGTACCTACCGCATCACAGCCCACCCCTACGGTCAGCGCTGCCCATGGCCTCCAGTAGCTACAAACACTAGAAACTACTTGCAACTCCTGGACAGAGGACTAGGGTGAATAAGAAGCCGAGAGGGTCCATTGGTTTCGGGCCCAATGCATGGTAGTAGCTGATTCTTAAATCACACATACAAATCTCAGTGCTTAAGGACGGCTTCAATGAAACAACCCACCATGTACTCCTACATGGCCTTCCATCGATACCTTTACCAAATCGTGTTCACCACATCACTCTCATTACCGGCATGGTCATTTCACTCTAGCCCATCACCCAGATGAACCAGACCTAACATGACTCTAAGCATAGCAGGCATAGCAAGGTAGGAACAACACATACATATGGCTCAAACAACTCCTACACATGCTAGTGGGTTTCATCTAGTTACTGTGACAATGACAGGTCATGCAGAGGAAATGGGTTCAACTACCAGAGCACACAGCAGTTTGAAACGCGTTGTCTTAATGCAGTAAAAGAGAGCAGGAGCGAGAACATGGGATTGTATCGATATGATCAAATGGTTGGTTGCTTGCCTGATGGGTCGATGCACTGATATTGTTCTTCGTTAGGGTAATCGTGGTACTCCTCGGAGGCAGAACCTGCCGCAAAGAGCACCGATACACAACATTACCAAACAATATGCAACAATATGATGCATGCATGGAACATGGCAATATGAGTGTGTTGGGCTAATGCAACTAAAACCAGATGGGTTTGAACCATTTTGAATCAAAGATTCAAGTTTCAAACTCATACATGGCCCTTATAAGTGCTTTATCCAGTTCTGCTCTAAACATCAGGTTAGCTTGCTTAAACATGCATGAAACCAGTACAGATGGATAGATTGGATTTTTCTGATCATTTTTCATATATAAAACTTTGCATTTGGAGTTATGGTTGATTTACTATGAATTTTTGAAGTTTGGGGTATTTTCTGGAATTTATAAATCATTATGGATTTATTTTAATTCCAAAAAAGGATTACTGCGTCAGCATGATGTCATGCTGACCTCAGCAGGTCAACAGGACGGTCCAGGTCAAACTGACCAGTGGGTCCCGCATGTCAGTAGTTAATTATACTAACTTAATTTAGTTTAAACTAATCTGGGTTAATTAGCAGAGGGGGCCCCACTTGTCATAGACTCAGGGGAGTCAACCTGGACCCACCCTAGTCAAAGTCAAGGTCAAACACGCCGGCGTCTAGCCGCCGGCGAGGCCGAACGCGGCGGCAAGAGTGGTTTTGTGCACTCCGGCGACCAAATGGGCGGCGGAGAGCATCTACAGGTAGCTGGGACCGAGCCGCAGCTCTTGGTGGCGGTGGTTGAGCTCGGGGTGGCCAGAGACATCGCCGGCGACGACTTTGGCGGTCGCCGGAGTCGGGTGAGGACGAGCCCGAGGCTACGGGGCACGGTGAGGCATGTGGTGAGGTGCGTTGGGCCCCTGGGAACGCGGTGAGTGCGTTCAAGCAGCTGCCTGCCTGCCTGGCCAAGCCAAGCAGCTCGCTGGAGCGGTGGCTGGGCTGGGCTGGCAGGTGGGCCTGCTAGGTGGCGCCAGGTAAGTTTTTCCTATTTTCCTGTTTTTTTATTTATCCTGTAGGTTTGTGGACTTATTAAAAATACCTAGACAACTCCTAAATTTCCCAAACTGCTCATGGCCACTAGCTGGAATATATACAGCATGGAACATTTTAGTTTGGAAATATTTGAGCATTTAAAATAATTTATATAATTTAAATGCCCAAACTCAAATACTTATGATTTAATTCAAAGACCTTAGGATGACCTAGAAAACTGTGCATCACTTTTGGCAGAGGTTCTGAACCAAGACAAAAATGATGGACATTTTGGAAGGGCATTTCAGGTTCATTGAGAATATTTTTAGTAAACCCTAGTTGGTTTCAGAGGGGGCTGGGGGTTCTATCATCCCCATTTCAAATTTCTGTTGAGAAAAATAGACATGATGCAACACTCTAATGCATGAACTAGCTAGGGTGTGACAAAAGCCCTTCTGTCCTCTATTGTTCGGCGGTCGGGGCTCCTCCTCATCATCGCTATACAACCCCTTGTCGTTGTGTTTGGCACTTAACTTGCCTGCCTGCTTGAATACCCAATAATCCCTGTAGGTGTGGTTGGCTGGTTTTTCGGGGGTGCCATGTATCTGGCACAAGCGATCGAGTATGCGGTCCAAATTGGACCAGTCCTAAGTATTTCTTTTGAACGGCTTTTTCCGCTGACCGGGTTTAGAGCCTCTGAATCCGGCATTGACTTCCGTATCTTCGGTATTATCGCCGTTAATGCGCGTTTGTGCTCGTTGCGATGCGACCTGCCATTGTTGTCCTTGGTATCCGAACTACCAGGGTTTTTGGTCAGGTTGTTACTGCGAGCTAGCCAGCTGTCCTCTCCCGCGCAGAAGCGGGTCATGAGTGATGTGAGGGCTGCCATGGATTTCGGCTTTTCCTGTCCTAGGTGCCGGGCAAGCCACTCATCGCAGATGTTATGTTTGAAGGCTGCAAGGGCCTCTGCATCCGGACAGTCAACGATTTGATTTTTCTTGGTTAAGAACCATGTCCAGAATTGTCTGGCCGATTCATCTGGCTGCTGAATTATGTGGTTTAGGTCATCAGCGTCTGGTGGTCACACATATGTGCCCTGGAAGTTATCAAGGAATGCGGCTTCTAGGTCTTCCCAACAACCAATTGACTCTGCTGGCAAGCTGTTGAGCCAATGCCGAGCTAGTCCTTTAAGCTTGAGTTGGAGGTATTTGATGGCGTGTAGATCATCACCGTGGGCCATGTGGATGTGAAGGAGATAGTCCTCGATCCAAACCGCGGGATCTATTGTGCCATCGTATGATTCAATGTTTACGTGTTTGAAACCCTCGGGGGTTTGATGATCCATTACTTCGTCTGTGAAGCATAGTGGGTGTGCGGCGCCTCTATATTGGGCTATATCACGACGCAGCTCAAATGAGCTTTGTCTACTATGTTCGGCCCGGCCGGAATTTTTGTATCCGGTGTGACGGCTAACATCATGTGTCGTGGGGCGCCCACGCGATCTGTAGATCGATCTTATTTGCCTTGCCTTGTCCTCCAATATGTCTCGCAAGTCCGGCGCATTTCCCCGCGGCTTTGTACTTTTTGAGCGACACCGGGGTGCGGCTTTAGTGGAGGGCCTAGAGGCCTCTCTGTCGCGGCCACGAGGTGGCCAGTCGGCTGCGTCATGCGCTGGTGATGTAGGTTTGGGTGCTTCCTCCTCTAATTGGGGTAGCAGCCTGCGTTTTGGGTAGCTCTTGGAGGGGCGATCGAGTTTATACTCTTCGGCTGCAAGGACTTCGGTCCATCTGTCCGCTAGCAAGTCTTGGTCAGCTCTAAGCTGTTGCTGCTTTTTCTTGAGGCTGCTTGCTGTGGCCATAAGCCTGCGTTTGAAACGCTCTTGTTCGACGGGATCCTCGGGCATGACAAATACGTTGTCGTCGAGGCTTGCTTCATCTTCGGAGGGAGGCATATAATTATCGCCCTCTACCTCTCTGTCTGTCGCTCTATCATGAGGGCTGGCTTCTCCCTCCTCCTGTGCTGAATCCTGCTGGAGGGGGTTGTCTTCGGCACTATCCGGGGTGTTATTATCTCCCGTGCCGGAATCGCCGTTTTTGCTGTGGCGGGATTTAGAGCGGCGCCGCTGACGCCGGCGCTTGGGCTGTTTCTTGGAGGGGTCATCCTCCGCTGTTCCATTGCCATTCCCATCTTTTGGGGTGTCCACCATGTATATGTCGTATGACGAGGTGGCCTTCCAGTGCCCTGTAGGCGTTGGTTCTTGGATGTCTCCTGCATCGTCGTCCATACCGTCGATGTCTTCGGAGTCGAAGTCGAGTATGTCGGTTAAATCATCGACAGAGGCTACAAAGTGGGTGGTGGGTGGGCGTTGAATTTCTTTGTCGTCTGTATCCCAACCTTCCTGGCCACAGTCCGGCTAGGGCTCTCCTGATAAAGAGAGAGACTTTAGTAAATTCAGGATGTCGCCCAAGGGCGAGTGCTGAAAGATGTCCGTGACAGTGGACTCCATAACCGGCACCCAATCGGATTTGATTGGCAGGGGTGCGGGAGGTTCGGAGTCCGGCACCTCGGAGTCACGGGCTTTGCAAAGGACAGGGATTGTGTTCGGCTCAATCGCCGTAGAGATCATAGCCCCCGAGGCGGTGTCCAGCCACTCGTCCTCGATCGGCGAAGTCAGCTCCGAGCTAAGGGTCGGAGCAGACGCTGGTGCGGCCTCAAGGGCACTGTTCGGTGGCAGAGCTAGATCATACCCATCGAGACAGTGCGGCACACTTGGCTGTGGCTCGAATCCGTCGAAGATCAAGTCTCCACGGATGTCAGCCGTGTAGTTCAAACTCCCAAATCTGACCTGATGGCCAGGGGCGTAGCTTTCGATCTGCTCCAGATGGCCAAGTGAATTGGCCCGTAGTGTGAAACCCCCAAATACGAAGATCTGTCCGGGGAGAAAAGTCTCGTCCTGGACCACGTCGTTGTTGATGATCGAAGGAGCCATCGGGCCTAAAGGTGACGACACAGAGGAACTCTCAATGAAAGCACCAATGTCGGTGTCAAAACCGGCGGATCTCGGGTAGGGGTTCCCGAACTGTGCGTCTAGGCGGATGGTAACAGGAGACAAGGGACACGATGTTTTTACCCAAGTTCGGTCCCTCTCGATGGAGGTAAAACCCTACTCCTGCTTGATTAATATTGATGATATGGGTAGTACAAGAGTAGATCTACCACGAGATCAAAGAGGCTAAACCCTAGAAGCTAGCCTATGGTATGATTGTTGTTCGTCCTACGGACTAAAACTCTCCGGTTTATATAGACATCAGAGAGGGCTAGGGTTACATAGAGTCGGTTACAACGGGAGGAGATCTTCATATCATATCGCCAAGCTTGCCTTCCACGCCAAGGAAAGTCCCATCCGGACACGGGACGAAGTCTTCAATCTTGTATCTTCATAGTCCGGGAGTCCGGCCAAAGGTCATAGTCTGGCCATCCGGACACCCCCTAATCCAGGACTCCCTCAGTCGCCATGGCCCTCCTTTTATAGGCAAAGGGGTTACCACAACGAAAAAATGGTAATTATGCACTAATTAGATAGCCAATTGTGTAATCATAAATAACACTGGCAGTTAGGATAGCAAGCATTAAATGCACCGATGTATTTCATGTCGCGGGTGTAGCCCGGAAAGCATTGCCGCGTCATTTTGATCATCTTCTATCTGCATGTGTGACACACGTATGAATGGGTGTCACACATTGATAATCTTCTCTCCAAATGACTGCCACGCGCTAAGTGACAACCACTTAGCCTCCCGCGGGCTCGACGCCGCATTGATTGGTGACTTGCATTGCGATGCGGTGGTGCGGTGGAGTCTTGGCGAGTGAGTGGAGCTCCGCTGGACCCGGCAGGCCTGCCGGGGCGTATCTGCTTCGTCTTCAGGGAGGCCTCGACCTAGCCAGGCTCGCCTGCCCGTCATGGGAGGTGTCTCCCTTAGTGAAATCTTGTCCTTCTAGTTGGCCTTGTTATTCTTGATCCTCCCATTGATTTCTCATAGACCTCTCACTTGGCTTGGCCTTGGTGTGTGTGCTTGGTGAAGCTTGTTTCCTAGCCGTCGTGTTAGAGGCTCGCTATCTGTGCACAAGTCAGGGGGAAACATACACCCCTGTTTGTGTACCCCGACAGAAGCCCCCGAGCTTGAGCCATACATGTCGCCGGGCACGTTTGGTTAGGCCCCAAGCAGTGCGCGGAAATGTGCCGAGGGGATGCTGCATGCGCAGTGGTTATGATGACCAGTCAATCCGATGTCAACTCAGCGGAATTACCACAGCTCTTGGGGTCGTGGTACTCGGGGTCGAGGAGGACGGGGGGCACCCTGATTGCCCCTTTGCCGGCCTCCCACAGTCAACTATGGGGCCATCTGGCCCCTTGTGGTTCAGTAGGGGCAGTCACATTGAACAAAGAGCAAACATAGCAGAGCAGCACGGCAGAGGTGACACCGATTGTTTTACCCATTTTCGGACGCCGCGAGGCATAAAACCCTACTCTTGCTTTGGTGGATCGATGGAGGGACCGTAGTGTTGTGGTGTGCTCGAGTCTGGCAAGGTTGCCTTGGGAAGAGAAGCTACGTGCGTAAGGATTCAAGAGGGTCCGAATCTTTTCTATTGTCTCCATGGCCTTCCTTTTATAGGCCAAGAGGTTACCAAAATGGCGAAATGGTCATTATCCACTGAATAGATAGCCAACAGTGCTATCATACCTAACTCTCGCAGCTTGGACAAAACACATTAAATGCACCGATGTATGTCATGTCTTGGGTGTAGCCCGGCAAGCCTTGACGTATCGTCCTAGTCATCTTATATCTGCCTGTGTGACACGTGTCTAGACGGGTGTCGCACATTGATGATCTTCTCTCCAAATGACTGGCACACACTAAGTGACATCCACTTAGCCACATGAGGGCTCGACACCGCATGGTTACTTGCGTTGCGATGTGGTGGAGCGGTGGAGTCTTGGCGGGAGAGTGGATCTCCGCTGGCCCCGGCAGGCTTGCCGGGGCGTATCCGCTTCGTCTTCTGGGAGACCTCAAAATGGCTAGGCTCGCCTGCCCGGCAAGGGAGGTTTCTCCCTTAGCTAAATCTTCTCCTTCTGGTTGGTCTTGGTATTCTTGATCCGTTCTTTGATTTTCCAAAGATCTCTCACTTGGATTGGCCTTGGTGTATGTCCTTGGAGAAGCTTGCTTCCTTGCCGCTGTGTCGGAGGATCGCTATCCGTGCGCTGTCATATCTACTTTTCTAACACTTTTCCTCTTGTTTTGGACTCTAATTTGCATGATTTGAATGAAACTAACCCGGACTGACGTTGTTTTCGGCAAAACTAGGTGTTGTTTTTCTGCAGAAATAGAAGTTCTCGGTATGGAACGAAAAGTACAAGGATTTTTTATCCAATAAAAGAGAATATCTAGATCCTAGAACCACCGGAGAAGGGCACCTGGGTGGGCACAACCCACAAGGGCGCCCCACCCCCTCCAAGCGCGCCCAGGTGGGTTGTCCCCACCAGGTCCTATTTTTCTAGAAAAAAATCAAGGAGAAAGAACTATCGCGTTTCACGAGACGGAGCCGCCGCCGTCTCCTGTTCTTCATCGGGAGGCAACATCTGGAGTCTGTTTGGGGCTCCTAAGAGGGGGATCTTCGATCTTCGTCATCACCAACACTTCTCCATCACCAATTCCATGATGCTCCCCACCGGGAGTGAGTAGTTCCTTCGTAGGCTAAGTGGTCGGTGAGGAGTTGGATGAGATTCATCATGTAATCGAGTTAGTTTTGTTAGGGCATGATCCCTAGTATCCATTATGTTCTGAGATTGATGTTGCTATGACTTTGCCATGCTTAATGCTTGTCACTTTTGTCCCGGGAGCCATGATTTCATATCTGAACCGTTTATGTTATCACCATTATATCCATGTTCTAGATCGGATCTTGCAAGTTATAGTCACCTACTACGTGTTATGATCCGGCAACCCTAGAGTGACAATAGTCGCGACCACTCCCGGTGATGTCTGTAGTTTGAGGTTCATGTATTCACCGTGTGTTAATGCTCTGTTCCGGTTCTCTATTAGAAGGAGGCCTTAATTTCCCTTAGTTTCTAGTGGGACCCCACTACCATGGGAGGGTAGGAAAAAATATGTCATGCAAGTTCTTTCCATAAGCACGTATGACTATTTACAGAATACATGCCTACATTATATTTATGAATTGGAGCTTGTGCCGTCTCGCCCTAGGTTATGACTATCTCATGATGAATATCATCCAACGAATCACCAATCCAATGCACATGAATTTACCTTATATTGTTCTTGCTAAGTTATTACTGCTGCTACTGCTATCGTTACTGCTACAAAACTACTGCTATCACTGTTACCGTTAATGTTGATGTTGTCACTGTTACCAAAACTATCATATTACTATGGTATGGATCACTTTCCTGCAGATAATTAATCTCTAGGTGTGCTTGAATTGACAACTCAGCTGCTAATACTTGCAAATGTTCTTTGGCTCCCCTTGTGTCGAATCTATAAATTTGGGTTGAATACTCTACCCTCGAAAACTGTTGTGATCCCTATACTTGCGGGTTTTCAAGACCTTTTTCTGTCGCCGTTGCCGGGGAGCATAGCTATATTTGTTGAGTCACTTGGGATTATTATCATATTATCACTATGAAGAATCTGAAGGATGCTAAGACTAAGATTTTTCCCTCTAAGACGAAGGGAGGTAAGGAACTGCCATCCATCTCTGCTTTAGATTCACCTTCTATTATAAATAAACTTGCAACACCACCACATGTTATTAATTCTGATATGTCGCAAGTTGTTGATTATGCTACATCCGCTATGAATGCTACTCATGATGATGCTAGTACCTTGCTTGATGATGATGTGCCACTAGGTGAATTTCTCGATGAATAAATTGCTAGAATATGACAACATGATATTGCTGAATATGATGATGAGCTTGAAACTGAAAATCTTGAGACACCTACTAGAACTAACCCTCCTAGATATGAATTGCCAAAGGTACCGGAAGGTTATGCTATGAGTGAGGCGGCAACTAGAGATATTCTTTCTTGTAAGGATAGAGATGATCTAGAAAAATTATTATGCAAGTATAAAGAAAGATCTCTGAATGCTCAAATGAAATGTGATCCTAAGTTTGCTACTTCACCTATCTTTTTTGATGATAAGGATTATGAATTCTCTGTCGACCCAGAGTTAATTACTTTGGTTGAATCTGATCCTTTTCATGGTTATGAAAATGAAACTGTTGTGGCACATCTTACTAAGTTAAATGACATAGCCACCCTTTTTGTTCATGATGAGCAGATTCGCTATTACTCTATCCTCAAATTATTTCCATTCTCATTAAAGGGTTATGCTAAAGCTTGGTACAATACTCTTGCTCCTCGTTGTGTGCGTAATCCCCAGGATATGATTTATTACTTCCCTAAAAAATATTTCCCTGCTCATAAGAAACAAGCTACCTTTCAGGAAATATTTAACTTTGTGCAAATTGAAGAAGAGAGTCTCCCACAAGCTTGGGGGAGGCTTCTCCAATTGCTTAATGCTTTCCCTGATAATCCTCTTAAGAAAAATGAAATACTTGGTATCTTCTATAAAGGACTAACAGATGCTTCTAGGGATTTCCTAGATAGTTGTGCTGGTTGTGTTTTCAGGGAACGAACTATTGGGCATGCTGAAGAATTATTGAATAACATATTGAAAAATTATGATGATTGGACTCCTCCTACAATACCGATTAAACCCACTCCGAAGAAGACGGGTATCTTATATCTCATCCCCGAAGATATGCTAGAGGCAAAGAAATCTATGAAGGAAAAAGGTACTAAAGCAGAGGATGTTAAAAATTTACCACCTATTGAAGAAATACATGGGCTTGAAGCACCACCACCACCTCAGGTGCTAGAGGTAACATCTTTAATGAAATTCAGTGTCAGTGATAATCCTCGTAATAGACATCCTAGCCAATGCATTTATGAGTTTGACAATTACATTAGAAAGCAAGTTCACTTCAATGCAAATGTTATGAAGCAATTGAAATACAACTCTGATATGATTGCTCGCTTCAGTGACTTGTTATTTAGAAAATAAAATTATGTTAGAGGTGTAGGAAAGCATGCCTCTATGGTTCAAACTCAATTAGAACAAGTTGCTAAATCTCAAAGAGAGTTGCTTGATGAAATGAACAATAATATAAGTGACTTTGCTATTATAGTAGCAACTAGAGGAGGTAAAATGACTCGGGAACCACTTTATCCTGAGGGGCACCCAAAGAGAATTGAGCAAGACTTTCAAAGAATTAACACTGATGCACCTAGTCCTTTTGAAAAGAAAAAGAAAAAGAAAAATGATAGGACTTTGCATGCCTCTATTGAACCTGAAATAGACAAACCTCCTGATAATAATAATGAAGTTTCTACCTCTGATGCTGAAACTCAACCTGGTAGTGAACACTCACCTTCTGATAATGCAAAAGATAATGATGAGGTTCATGAAGACACTCAAACAAATAACAAAGAACCATACAATGATGTTGAGATCGAACCAGCTGTTGATCTTGATAACCCACAACCCAAGAATAAAATATATGATAAGAGAGATTTTGTTTCTAGAAAACACGGTAAGGAAAGAGAACCATGGGTTCAAAAGCCTATGCCCTTTCCACCTAAGACAACTAAAAAGAAAGATGATGAAGAATTTTAGTGCTTTGCTAAAATGATTAGGCTAGTGTTTTTGTGTACTCGCTTGACTGATATCTTAAAAATGCCTCCCTATGCAAAGTACATTAAAGACATCATCACCAATAAGAGAAAAATACCGAAAGCTGAAATCTCCCCTATGCTTGCTAATTATACTTTAAAGATGGAGTACCTAATAAACTTGGATATCCAGGTGCTGGTGTTAGTGTTATGCCTTTCTCTTTATATAAAACACTTGATTTGAATAAACTCACACATACTAAAATATCTTTGGAAATGGCCGACAAATCAACTTCCACACCTCCCGGTTTTTGTGAGGATGTGCCCATTGTATTTGCTAATGTTACTATTCTGGCTGACTTTTTTATACTTGGGATGCCCGAGGACGACAACATCTCGATTATCCTTGGTAGACCCTTCTTGAATACTGCCGGGGATGTTATTGATTGCAATAAAAGCAAGGTATCTTTTCATATTAATGCTTATGAGCATACGGTGCACTTTCCAAAGAAACAATTCCAAGTGAATGGTATTAATGTTATTGAAAAATCTTCGACTATCACTATTGGAAGTTTTCAACTACCTCCACCTATTGTTAAAAAGAAATATGAAATGATTATTGTTGGGGACAATCATGTCCCCGTTGAGGTAACTTAGTGATTCATGAAAGTTCTTTGGTTTCATGCTAATCAAAAGTGGTTGTTAATAAGACTTGATCAACCTTACTAATGGATCATTTGTGAGAGGTATGACATTGATGAATTTAGTGAGCACTACCTTCTATCCCTAGCTTTTCTTCCTTGCTTTTCTTAGTTAAATAAAATAAAATGACATGCTTTGTCTATTTTTTGAGTTTTCCATGCAATAAAAAATGACCCAAAAATAAGAGTTCTCAGAATGCTCTCAAAATTTAATATGATTTTTTCTGAATATTTTAGATTTTTTTGGTGAAAATAATACCAGAGGGAGGTGCACCAGTTGGGCACAACCCACCTGGGCGCGCCAGGACCCAGAGGCGCGCCCTGGTGGGTTGTGGTCCCCACATGGGACCCCTCACTTACTTCTTCATCCCACATCACCACATTCATCCAAAAAATCGCCATTGCTCTCTCTCTCCCGTGTTCTTACTCCCGAAACCGTGGATTTCGAACTCTTTGCTCGAAGCTCAGTTTCCGAAACCGTTTCGGGGAATTGTTTCTTGGTATGTGACTCCTCCATATGTCCAATTAGTTTTCGTTTTAGTGTTATATATTTTCAATAATTAGCTACTCTTGGTGCTGCTGTAGATGAGCTTGCATGTTGAATTCTTAGAGTTCTAAGTAGTTTGAATGCTTGCTATGGCCTCTATACATCCCTATGAGTAGTTGCTTACAATCTTATGAAGTTTTGTTGAGAAAAATTTTGTGGACTAAAAATTTCAGAATTTTGTTCATAGGAAAAAGATGAGTTTCTTTAGGAAGTTTGCTTCCAAGAAGAACTCCAAGGGAGTTTTGGGGGAGTCATCTAAAAATGATCTCCACACTTGGAGGTTGGCGGAGTTATGGCTGTGCGAATGGCCGCATAATCCGTTCATGGAAGGTCTGGAATCCTTCAAGAATTCACACAATATGTTGCTAATGCCGGCCTCACCGACTTCATTGCAGCTGAATGCGAACAGTATCATCTCCTCACAAATTCCTTTGTGCAAAACTTTCATTTCCATTCTAGGAATAATCCCCCTGAGGTGTCATTTAATGTATATGTTGAAAGCCATCAGATACCACTTACTGAATTTTCTAACATATGCATGCTTCCATCTGATGGTGATTTGGTAGAGCCTAGGCCCGTGGAGTTTGAGGGTTTTTACAATACTCTGACGGTGGGGGATAAGAGAGGAGTATCGAGTGTCTTCGCTGCTAGCTTGCATTTTCCTACTGTACATTATTTTACCCTATTAATTGCAAAATGCTTACTTGCTAGAGAGAAGGTGGGTGCACTTAGCGCCCCAGACATTGTTGTTTTGTGTCGCGCACTTTATGGTGACAACATTTATAGCTTGGGAGCTATTGTGGCACGTCACCTCCACCTTAACATATCCAAGGGTAAAATACATGGGGGCATTTACACTACTCGCTTGGCAACTCACTTTAACGTGCAGATACGCCAACATGACCATAGTTTGCCCAAGGTTTACTTAGATAGAGCAGCTATGGAGGACCACCAGTTTATTGCTGCTGATTACCCTGATATTGATATTCCTTATAACATAGTTTTTAGTGAGAAAACTCGTGATATTATTCCATTGCATGCACCTCCTTTCTTTCATCATGTTGCCATGGGCGGATACAAGATTATGCCTGAGAACATTATCGCTTACCGAAACAACCTCGCTGTAGCACAGGAGGAGCCTCAACAGTGGAACCCTCAGGTACCCGCTCCCCAGCACTTCGACGTTGGACCTCACGACTAATACAACAAGTGATTACCAAGTTAGGCCAAAAGCCTAGGCTTGGGGGAGTACGTATTTCCACCAACATTACATTCATGCTCACACATTTCATTCCAGTTGTCGTTGTTCATACTTTTTCATTGTATCATCCATGTTAAAACTTTGAGACAATCCAAAAAATATGTTTCTTGCTTCTTTTTGTTTTTTCTTCCTAGTTCAAATTGTTGTAGCACTAAAAAATAAAACCCCAAAAGATTTCCTTGTTCTTCTTTTACTTGTTGGAAGCTTTCCCGTGTAAATAGTTTTTCTCGTTTTTTCTTTTGTCTTTTCATTTGCCTGTTTACGAAAAAACCAAAAACTCCAAAAATATTTCGGTGTGTTTCTCTGAATTTCTTTTCTTATTATTGAGTCATAACGAGGAGAAGACCACGGTGAAAATGTTGAGTGGCTCTCGTTTGCATTATTGATTGATCTGACAAAGAGACCATATTACCTTGTCTTCTCCTTTTGAATAAATTGTTTGCAGATTCCAGCTTAGTCGATGACACTCTTGCACTATTATCATTTTTAAATCGTTCGGTCATGCAAGTGAAAGGCAATAATGACGATATTCGATGAACTAGCCGTGGCAGAGAGAAACGGGAATGACCTCGGCTTGTTCGGTTTTTATAAATATTTTTAACCTAGTATCCACGATTCAGCCCATTATGATCGAACATGTTTGCAATGACAATTAGAGAATATAGTTTCTCATGCCATGCATAAGTAGCTAGGAGTGGATAATGATTTGTCTTGGATGTCAACATTGTGTTAAAATGATTGTGATGTAGTATGATGATATGTCATCCTCCTCTGAATGTTCGAGTGGCTTGACTTGGCACATGTTCATGCATGTAGTTGAATCAAAACAAACATATCTTCTATGATATTTATGTTCTTTGTGTTCATATCCTACTCATGATAGTATCCAATGTTACTTATGCATAATACATGTTCAGGACCATGTTGCTCTCTAACAAGCCGCTTCTCAACCTATTTGCTAGCCTTCGCCTATACTGAGTGGGAACTCTGGTTGTACATCAAAAACCTAAAACCCAAGTTATTCCAGATAGTCCACCATACCTACCTATAAGCAGTATTACCCTGCCATCCTAAGTAAATTTGCATGTGCCACCTCTAAAAAACTTCAAATAAATATCATTTTCGTGTGCCTGGATTGTTCATAGAGCGACATGAGGTAGTTGGTATCTTCCATACTAAGTGGGTTATTCTCAGGTTGGGTGTTTATTCACTCACCATTGCACGAGAAAAGAGCGGTAATAGGGATTCCCAGTCCCAAATTGCAAAAAGAACTTGTCAATAATCAAAGAAAAACTCCGATGGAGCAAAAACCTTTACTTTACCACTTTTGAACAGCTACTAATTTGTTTAGCATGGAAGATATTGATAACTAATGGTCACGAAGTAAACAAGAAGGCTGCATGTTTCAAAATTTCATTTACCTCTGTTTTCAAAACTTGAGCTCTGGTAGCTCTACAGATCACTGCTTCCCTCTGCGAAGGGACTATCTTTTTACTTTTATGTTGTGTCATCACCTTCTCAAATAAGCGCCAAAACCTGAAAGCACTGTTATCATGCTGATGCATTGTGTCAAGCTAATGTTGGGTGCATCATGCACTACAAAAAACATACACTTCTGTGATGATACGTGTTCGTCACAGTAGGTCACGTTTTTTTGTCATGCATGTACATCCATGATAAATTTATGACAGAATCAAGATAGTCATACCTGTGTTGTCGTACAAGTGTTCCATGACATTACCAAAATTATCATCACGGAAGTGTCCACTTCCATGACGATAAATCGCGTGTCACAGAAGTGCTTTCGTCAAGGGTGACCGACACGGGGCATCCACCGTAACGGAACGCCGTTAAGCTATCGGGTCGGGTTTTGAATCCGATAACCCATTAACAGCCCCGACCAATGGGGATTTTCCATGTTTAAAATCATCATTGGCTGGAGGAAACACGTGTCGGCTCATCGTTGGGACAGATGTCATGCACTCATTGGACGGAAGGCACCTATGATACGTCGACACATGGCACGGCCCAATAGAGGCCCATTCCTGTGAAAAGGTCATCCCAATAAAAATTAGCAGGCCAGCCCATATAAGGCCTACTTGTGTCAGGTCCATTTAAGCCCACGGCCCATACGAGATGTGCCAATTCGGCCCGTCAACAGCCCGTTAAAGATTTGACACCATTGCAGCCCATCATCAGTTCGAGCCCGTTAACAGCCCTGTATATATTTGGGCTCAATATCGGCCCGGTGAGATTTTGGCCTATTAACGTCCCATTTATTGGATGGGCCAATTTTCAGGATGTACATCTTTTGGCCTTTTAGCGACCCATTTAAATGTTGGGCTAATTTCTGGCCCGGTGTGTCTTTCAGCCTGTTGACGGCCCATAAATCTGATGTGCCATTTGTTGTCGGACCTGAGTTTCGGCCTTTTAGCGGCCCATTTAAGTGTTGAGCCAATTTCTGGCCCGGTGTCACTTTCATCCTGTTGACGGCCCATAAATCAGTTGGGCCATTGGTAGTCGGACCTAAGTTTTGGCCTTTTAGCGACCCATTTAAGTGTTGGTCCAATTCCCGGCCATGTGTCCCTTTCGGCCTGTTGATGGACCATAAATGAGTTGGGCCATTTGCAGTCGGACCTTAGTTTTGACCTTTTAACGGCCCATACCCTTCATGGTCCAATACCAGCCCGGTTTCTCTTTCGGCCTGCTAAAGGCCCACAACACAGTTGGGCCATTTACAATACGACCTGACTTTCAGCCTCTTAGCGGCCCATGGTCTTCATGGTCCAGTACAAGCCCGCTGTCTCTTTCGGCCTGCTAAAGGCCTAAAGTATAGTTGGGCCATATGTAGCCCAAACTTAGTAACGGCCTGTGAAATAAATTGGGGCCACCTGTTGCCCGCTTCGATGTCGGCCTGTTGACGACCCGGCATGTAAGAGGGCCGGCCATTAACTTTCGGCCTAGTTACGGCCCATTAACTTAATGGGCCCACTAAAGTTCGTATACGTCTTTAGGCCAAATTAGATAATTTGAGCCCATTACGACGAGCAATTATGCACAGGACCAAAACCGATCAAGCAAAGGTACGGCATATAGGGAATAACGTTGCACATCCAGCATATGTTACAGGAAATTACATCCACTGGGCAATCAAAGATTGATGCCAGTGCAAATAAATGAGCAGAACCTAACCATCTACAACATCACAATCTACAACCTCAGCACAGATGACACCCACAAGCATGTGGGCAAGTTTTTTCTGCTTTGCTACACTGTCTCTGAAAACATTGATCAATTGTTGTGTCGCACAACTCTGCACCTCTGATTCATCCACCATTTCCATCATTGCTTCAGCCATTAATTGGTTCACAAACATACATTTATTCCATTGCATTCGAGATAGAGGATACTTAACATATTCAGATGGCGATTTTGGCAGGCTTGTATTATTGATAGTGGAGAGTGTCTCGACCACTACATCATAAAATAAATTAGGACCAGAACCAAAAAGATTAATCATGAGTTATTGCCATATTACCTGGCCTAGATTTACTGGAAAAAAATAATGGGGTTGCCTTGCTATTTTCAGAGTTTGTCTTCTTATCTTCAGCAGCCTGCACAAAATTAACACACTAGCATTGCTATCATTGGCCAAGTCATATAATAGGAAAGCAACATTGACACAACGAACGTTTGGGCAACTAGCCTACACCAAATTAAGACAATATGGCACAGCTATCATCAGCCAGATAAGGTAGTACAAAAGTAACATTGACACAATGAATGAATGGGCAACCAGAGAAGCACTACAATTCAATAATGTGCGTGATATGAGATAGTACATTCATGCAGCTCAGTATGCAAAACTACCAGGCAGTTTTCCTTACAAAAATCAACATTGGCGCCTTTAACATTTTGCTACAACTAATTTGATGTAAAAATATAGTGATATACAACAGGTACTTACATCAGCATTGGAGCACAGAGAATTCCGGCAAGATATTTTCCTCGAATACGATCCCAATGGAGGAAGTCTTCTATCGTTTAACCTTATTTAAACATAAAAGAAGCCTAGCCGACCCTCCTCCTCGGAGCTCCCCCGAATCAGGATGTTCCTGGTCATTCAATCGCGTTGAATCTGGTCAACCGAGCAGCCAGGTCTGTCGGATCCTTACCGCTGATTTCACCTCGCGGTTGATTTTTGAGGTCCATAACTGATGGGCTCGGGGTCCCTTTCGATTGGCTAGGTGAAACTTTACTGGGTGAAACTGCCCTTTCCCCACTCGCCTCGTGCGCCTCGCTCATTTGCTGGCACACTTCGGCCCCCACAGTGCAAACCTAACTCTCTTTCCCCTCGACCCCCACAGCGCAGCGCATCACCACTCCCTCCTCCCTCATCAGCCGCCGCCAGGTCTTCTCGCTGGGGTCGAAGAGTAGGGGATCCGGCTGGATCCGAGGCGTGCGGGCGTGGTGGCGGTCATCTTTGGCAGCGGCGGCGGCGGGCATCTCCGGCAAAAAGCGATGGCGGGGATGCTCGATTCGCCATGGACCGGTCCCTGCAGGAGAGAGAAAGAAAGAGAGGAGGGAGAACGCGAGAGGAAAGAGGAGAGGGAGGTGCGACGGCGGGCGGGAGAGGGTCTCCGGCCGGTGCGAGACATTCACGTCTCTCGTCCTCTCCTGCTCTCGACCACCACCGTGGCCCTCCTTCTCCCCTTCAATTCCCTGTCTCCTCTTCTCTGGAGTTACCTGAGTGGTCAACACCGAGAAAGATGGGGAATACAAAGCCAGCGAGGAAGACAGCTTGACTCTGCCGCCGATACTGACCGGCCAATTCTGTCGGGCGCCGTCATGGGAGGAGGCGAACCATCGAGGAGCAGCACGGGAGGAGATAAAGATAAGCCGCCGGACTCCCTGTTCACTTGTGGTTGCATCTTGCCCGTGAGCTCCTTCTTCTTACAGCCAGCTTGGCCCTTTTCTTGCCATGTTTTGGGTGATGCAGCGTATCAAGCAGGCGAGGGCGAGGATCAGATGCGGTAGCAGCTGAAGGAGTCATGGAGAGGGGGCGAGAGTGGGCAGCGGCTGTCGGCCAAGAAGGAAGAGGCTGGGACGAGGACCGGAGGAGGAGGTTCTCATGGTGGAGCATAGGAGGACGGAGGCGGAGTGCTGCTGCAACAGCTGTGGGACTGGGCGAAAGGATGTGAGTTTTTGAATTTAAGAGCTGGAAACTCCACAACTTGAGCAAAATATTGTTAGTGATCGCTTGTTTGCTTGACACATAACATTATTGGATCTGTCACTCTATATGGTTGATTGTTAATTGTGTGCTTTTTTGTCCATATTTTGCTCCTGTAATTAATCATTTCCCTATCCATTGCAGGAAATTATTGTTTACTTTAGATTGGGGCGCTGGAGCCAATGAAAAAAGATCACTGCAGCTTTGAACGTGGGCACAAGTCAAATGAAACTATTGGATGGAGCAATTCAGTGCGGTGGGGTACAGGGGCTCGTGCAGGAGTATATATAACAGCAGAGTTCATCTCTGTTTTGCTGACAATCCACACTGAAACTGTTGAAAAGTAGATAATCAGCCAATAAACAGTAAATCATCACATCTATTTGCTTTCCTGGTATATGGGGCCATTATTATTCTGGTACTTCTAAAGAGTCATTATTCTTATGGTACTTCTACATTTGCATATCTTTGTGTTCAGATGGAAGTCACCTGGCAAAGGTCTAACGTTTCAGATTTAATGTTATATACATGCCCAAGAGTAATACGTTATATAATATACTCTAGATTGTATTCTTATTTAGTTTTTTTCATGCTTCTTGTTTCACTGGGCTATTGCAAAGACGACATATCCACTTGGAGTTGGATATTATTTTGATAACCATATCTAGCTATTTTTACAAAATAATATCAATTAACTTGCATCGATTCAATGCTAGAGCGGTAGTCATGAAACATTGCCACTGCGCCACAAGGCGATTAAAATCATGGAAATTGATATAAAAGTTACTTGTGATTTCTATAGTCATGTAATCACAAACCATAATGATAAAAAAGCCAAATCGTTTATTTTATTGGAGAACACATCAACTATATGGAGAATCAAAGGTGAATGTAAATGAAACGCTCCATGTACGTTTAGGCTCCAATATAAGATTAAAATAGTGGATAAATCATTGTACCATATTCAATTAGAACTACAAAGAAGAAGAGAAATGGTTGAATAGCAAATTCTGACCGGCCAATTCCGTCGGGCACCGTCATGGGAGGAGGCGAACCATGGAGGAGCAGCATGGGAGGAGATGAAAATAAGCTGTCGGACTCCCTATTCACTTCTGGTTGCATCTTGCCTGTGAGCTCCTTCTTCTTACAGCTAGCTTGGCCCTTTTATTGTCATGTTTTGGGTGTTCCTTCCTACAGCCAGCTTTGCCATTTTCTTTGGAAGTAGTAATTCAACTCAGAAAGCATAAATAATTTGAGACTGCTTCTGTCCTCCCTACAATTTGTTGAAGTCATCATTCTTTTTTCTTTTTTTCTGTAGTTTTTCCTCATCTTTTACAGTTTATTTGGGTTATTTCATTCTCTGGTACTTGGGCATATTGGTTGTCTTGTTGTCTCCTTTTACTAACAGTATTTCCTATTCAGTGTATGGGAGAGGTTACTAGCTCACATATATAGTTTAGTTATTAAGTTTCTAAATAAGTTCAGCCTCAGAGCTCGGATTTTGTACGCTTCAAAATTGGAGTGTGACTTTTGCTTGCTGATTGATTCAGTTATGGTGTGGATGCCTACTACTCAAAATGATTTTATATCGTATCATAAATTTCAGGAACCGTATCACAACAAATCATTGGCATTGCAGCTTCAGGGACATGTATGATGCAGCTTCAGGGATTTTAGTGTATACAAGCCATCCTACTCGCTGCCCTCCTCAGCTACTCAGATAGTTATTCCTTCTCATTATCAGTGAATAAGTTGGTTACAGAACATGGTTGAAGATTGTAGTACATAGAGATTGCCTGGCAGACTAAAATAATTAGGAGCTTCTGATTGGACCCTTCAAGCAATAGTGTTGTCAATATATTAATTATTGGATTATGTTACTATACTCTTAGAACAGCTTCCTGATATATGTATTTATAGGATTCTCTGATATTTGATGCAAAATATTGATGGTCGGGTGAATGCAGTGGACTCATCGAGATTGAGGGCACCAACAGCATATGCCGAGGGCGTCCATCGACAACCTGCCCAATGTCCGGATTCACCGAGGAGTACAGCTAGAGACACTATTGGTTGCCTGCAGGCCTGTGAGTACTTGCACTTGGACCTTTTTTATGAGCAGTACTAAGTAATCTAATGATATGCTCCTTGCAATCTAAGGAAAAAAATAAATCTAAGTCATTTCCGATCCTAAGGTCTGGGTACTAACTATTTGTGTTTATGTCTACAAGCTTTTGATTTTCTGTCTGGTCTATCTTTTATTTGCAATGTTGGACACTCTTTCCTTTTCTTGTGAATAATGTTTCTGTTTATTATTATTATCATCCTCTATGGTTAATCACACATTTCATTGTTGTGCGTCGGAGTCTATGGTGTACTGCATGCAACATGATACAATCCGCAATGGTTAATAAAACTAAATATGATAGCAAATGAAACCTATTGTGATGCATTGAACTATGATGGACACATAACAAAAGGCGTACAATAACTTCGAACGTTATTCCACTGACGAGATGTGTCAAATTTATTGTACAATATGTTCTAAATTTATTCCACTGACAAGATGTGTCAAATTTATTCAATGTTTTTTGTATTGTGGTCAATGCAGTCCCAGGACAAACATTGGAATATTCATGTGTTATAGGCCAATATAGATTTCTCAATGTATCATTTTTGCACTATTTGACTGCTGAACAATATTGCCATGCTGATCATTTCTCATGTCTTTGCAATTTTTGGTCTTTGTTTTGATTTCGTTGTGTGGTGTGCTTTTATCTAGGTGAGTTGAGTTGCTGCTTCGTTGGAGATGTTGATGTTGTTCGAGACGCCCGCTGGATTCACCCTTTTCAAGGTTCTGAATTAGGGCAAGCTCGACAAGGTTGAGGTGAGTGTTCGTCACCACCTCAGATCTTGGTTTGGTTTGGATTACTCGTGTTTTTTTATTTTGACTGCAAAATAACTTCTCTTTTCAACACACTTAGTACATGATCTAGCAATCACATTATAATAGAGTAAGTGAGAAAAAGCTCTTTATTTAAATGACCAAGAATCCGTGGTGTGCTCCTGAACTGCAAGGAACACTCCACTACGAAACTCACTTAAGCAGGCTGATAGATCGATGCTAATTCCGTTATTATTACTTTTTATTGCTTAAGCGCCGAACAAGCACTCTTGCATTGGAGATGCCCTGATTAGCTTCTTCTACAAATTTGTCCCAATGCAATTAGCAGGCTAGCATATTAGAAAAATGAAATTTTGAATGACATATAGCAGGATATGCATGCATTCCTACTCCTATCTTATATGGACAAATAGATCTAACAGCTGGCTTGCTTGCTTGCAGTGGTACAGGTATGATCTTCATGGAGCTAGCCATCATTGGATTTGGTAATACATAATCACTTATTCAGAGAGCCCAAGGTGAGAAGGGACGAGCATCTAGAACACCACCACCTACTAATCAGGGAGCTACTATCTGTCTTTGAATGAGTTACTTAACAAGAGAAGGCAGGTAGCAGTAGAACACGTGCGATCTCAATGTTTACTAATTATCTATTTCTGAATTTATTCGTTCCCAGCTGCTCTGAATCTGGGTGTTTTGCTTGCTGCTTTGTAGGAGTTTCCTACCTTTCTTCTGCAAATCCGGAATGCCTTTATGGCATGATCATGTGAAAAAGGACCTTGATGCAGTAATGGATTTGATTATCACTGGTTACTCTGTTTTCACGAATTACTATCCAACTGTAAGTTTGTTCTATACCCTAAGGCCCATGTAAATCTGATAGAAGATTAGTCTATTTAATTTTAACTAAATAGGATAATATTCTTTCAGTCGCTTGAATCTGTCCAGACCTGAAAAATACTTATGCTTTGAAAGCTTGATATATGAGTATGTAATTTTACAAGTATGTAATAGCCGACAATGTTAAATTTCAAATGTACTCGAGCCAAGTTTTCGGTGTTTCATTGCAACCAAAAGAATTAGTAATATTGTTTTGATGAAAACATGGTCGCACTTGTCGGTGTTGTATAATAGGATTTCAAATTAGTGGCATAGGAGTTTTTTCCCTAAGATCCACAATGAAGTTGATTGAAAGTCCATTTTCCCTAAGATTCACTATGAGAATGAAAAAGATTTCTGAAAACTGTGTCACCATAAATGTCCATCATGGTCCATAGCAGTCCCATGCGGAAATAAATCCTATACTACCGAGTCGTACGGATCCGATCGTGAGACCCACTCCAGCGCTCGCCAACTGTCCATGCGAATCTTAATGCAACAGGCGTCTCCTTCCCCGCTTCCCTGTTTCACTCCTTATCTCCTCCAACGCACCCAAAATCCAGCCGTTGGTCATGCCATTCTCGCCACCGCCTGACGGCACGGCGCACCCGCACCACTTTCCCCTAGGAGCCTTGCCGCCAATGGTGCCGGGCGCGGTGGTCGCCCCAGCCTCGTTCCCCCTTCACTGTTTGCAAATCCAGATTGAAA
Source organism: Triticum dicoccoides (assembly GCF_002162155.2). Classification (NCBI taxonomy): domain Eukaryota; kingdom Viridiplantae; phylum Streptophyta; class Magnoliopsida; order Poales; family Poaceae; genus Triticum; species Triticum dicoccoides. The sequence continues at coordinate 297,375,563 of NC_041383.1, read as the reverse complement.
CTCGAACCATTTATTCTGCTAGATATGCTTGTACTGAAATTATTATCTTATACATTGACAGAGCATGGAAGAACCAAAAGGTAGTTGATCAGCAGGATGGCAAGAGGAAGACAAGAACCAAATTAAAGTTTGTTGTTGTGCATGTCTGTATCTATCAAGATTCAGTGCTATGTAGAAATGTCCCTGAGATTTGTTTCACTCAACGAGACCAAACAATCAGGAACACAAGTAGGATAGTTGATGCTTTTTTCATTTTTCTTCTGATAAAAAGGAATCTTCATCTGCCAAGAATAAGGCCTACAAGCATGTATGCCTAATTACCTATATGCTGATTTAACGAGCTCACATACATGTCCATTTCTGAAAATAGTTTTACCATCCTCAAACATATAACTTGTGTGTTGTTGCTTTCCATTATATTGAGAAAAACATAAGTATCATTGGACATTTTATTCATTCAGGAGCTCTAAATGACATTGTTGTATTGGCAACATATTCAGTCATTTCGGATCATCTTTCAGAGTCATTCTGGACTGTTCATGCCAAATTGTTGGTGTGTGATGTAAAAAACTGAAAAAATGGCAGTTCATGTTTATTTTTCTTCTGAATTTTGTTCCCCTATAAGATGTGGCCTACTCTATACTCTTGGGATAAATGAGCTGTGACATTTGTTGTTGTCCACTATTTTCTTTGCAATTTCCCTGGTATGTTGTCAACAATTTGGCATGAACATTCCAGGCTTGTCAGAGACAAATTCATAAGGTTTGACAATACATGTTGGCCAATTGTCAGGTAACAAAGCAAGCATATAGTTACAGAACAAAAGGATATAGTCATTTTTATGTTCCAACAAGTAAATGGCAGCGACAGAGTGGCACCCAGCCAACAAAGGATTTGAGGCCAATCAATACCCTTATGCCAATATACATGGTTCAGTTTTGGACCACAACAGTTCACATTTTTGTTACTGAAAACCCTCAGGGCCTCACCTATCCATGATGGTTGAAAGAAGTAGTAGAGAAAGATACCACACAGGCTGTTACAAAACTTATTGCTGGACCTATACATCACACATTGATCTTCACATCCATGCCCTCGACAATAAAGGGGATCAATCGCGTGATGGATGGGCTGGAGTTTGTTTCCATGGCCGACTACGTAGCGTCACCAGGATGCCGGATGGATAGCCGTTGTGCCAGCTCCGAGGTACCGTGCAGTTCGTCGCCATGGCTGACTTCGCGCGTGATGGAGCAGATAGATGGTTAGCCCGTGGTGGTACATCAGGGATGACGTGCCGCACGGCTGCCGCGATGCCGTCAGGCGGTGGCGAGAATAGCATGACCAGCGGCTGGATTTTGGGGGCGTTGGAGGAGATAAGGAGTGAAACAGGAAAGCGGGAAGGAGACGCCTGTTGCATTAAGATTCGGACGGGCAGTTGGCGAGCGCTGGAGTGGGTCTCACGATCGGGTCTGTACGACCCGGACGTATAGGATTTTTTTCTGTCCCAATGCCATATTAATTTCAGAAGAATAAATTCTTATTCAGATGTTCATTGTGTTTTTATGTACTGCTATATCTAGAAAAGCAAGTTTCAGCTAAAACCAGAGCCGTGGTTAAGATACTCTTCGCACCTAGGATATGTGTATATGTTCAGATTGCTCTCTGCGCCATTTTGTTACCCAGCTGACGAACTGAAAAAGAAAGGAAGGGGATAGACAGTCTTCGCTGGCTCGCCCCCTGCCGCTTTATATTCAGCTCCTTACGGACCACATGCATCGCTCTATGTGGGTTGGGCTAAATAACATATGGGCTATCCTAATATCTCCTGATCCCTATATCTCCGTATATGCACAACAAAGACATATTTTTTCTTAGGTTTCTTATCTTTTCCCCTCTTTATTTGCAGGAAAAAAATGCATGGCCAGATTTCTCATCATGATAACCATGTTTCCAAACTTGCTAAAAAAATACAACCATGCCAATTTTACTCTCTCATCATAGTGCCCATATTTTCAAACTGAACATATGCATATCATGTAAAGTTTCCCTTTTCCCAGACTATTATTTAACAATGTAATAAACATGTTTAAAAAATAGCATGACTTAGTTCAAGGTTCTTGCAGCATGAAATTATTTTCATCGACAACATGTCTTCAGCAGGTCTCTGCGCCATTTGGCGCAACGGGTCAACTAGTTTTCTAAAAGAGAGATGAGTAAGAAACATGTAGAAAATATGATCAGAATGCTATAAAATTTCATGATGCGAGGATATGCACACGCTTCTTAGAATGGAGCTGACATTCTTTTGCTAGATTGGAGCGGACTAGTTCTTTGGCCACTGGAATCTGCTTACTATCAGTGGGAGTTGGGTTTCTCTATGCTGGAGCAGTATCTTTGAAAAATGGAGTTGGTTTATTATCTCCCGACGTTTGGATCTTTTGCAAAGACCTGGTTGTAACCCTTCAGATTCTAACATAGCCGTCTTCCCCTTGCATGCCTTATATAGAAGAATGATCATTCAGTTATAAAACATGCTACAGCAGAGATGGAACAGGCACTGAAGAATAGAAAGGCATGACATATTGACATGTATTCCCTCCATCCGGAAATAAATGGACGGGTCTAGGCGTATTTCAGTTCTAGATACATCCAGTTTTATCCATTTCTGCGACATTTAATCCAGACGGAGGGAGTATGATGTAAGAGCTAGGGATACGACAGGACAACACAGTAAAAAAACACTGAAAAACCCACAGTAGAACCAAAGTATTCAAACCTACTGATATGAGATAGTACACTCATGCAGCTCAGGATGCAAAACTACCAGGCTGTTTTCCTTACAAAAATCAATATTGTGGCCTTTAATCATACATTTTGCTACAACTGAATTTATATCAGATAAATGTTGGATTCACGCCGATTAACAAAATACATGCTGATGTAAAAATATAATGATATACAACAAGTACTTACATCTACATTGGAGCACAGAGAATTCCTGCAAGAATCTTTCCTCATAAACGATACCATTGGAGAAATTCTTCTATCTAGTAAGCTTATTTTCTAAAAGAGAGATGGGTAAGAAACATGTAGAAAATATGATCAGCATGCTATAAAATTTCATGACGCAAGGATACGCACAGTTTCTTACAATTGAGTTGACATATTTTTGCTGGACTGGAGCGGACTAGTTCTTTGGCCACTAGAATCTGCTTATTATCAGTAGGAGTTGGGTTTCTCTGTGCTGGAGCAGTATCTATAAAAACTGGAGTTGGTTTATTATCTCCTGGCGTTTGGATCTTTTGCAAAGGCCTTGTTTGTAACCCTTCAGATTCTAACATAGTTGCCTTCCCCTTGCATGCCTTGTATAGAAGAATGGTGCTTTAATTATAAAACAGGTGACATCAGAGAGATGGAATAGATACTGAAGAATAGAAAGGCATGACATATTGACATGTATTCCCTCCATCCGGAAAAAATGGATGGGTCTAGGCGTATTTCAGTTCTAGATACATCCTTTTTTATCCATTTCGGCAACATGTAATCCGGACGGAGGGAGTATGGTGTAAGAGCTAGGGCAACATAGCAAAAAAACACTAGTTGAATGTAAAACTATATGCTAGCGGAATACGTACAGAAATAACTAAGGCAACATACACGTGTATGATTGGGAAAATAAGATGGCATTGCAACAGAGCACTAGAACAACACTTCAATGTAAAAAACATGGTATGGCAGACAGATGAAGTACATACTGATGAATAACAATGCATAAGATATTCAGAAGCATGATGTCCAAATTAAGCAGATGGCATTGCGATAGAGTAGAATGACAATACTTGAATTTGAAAACATGTTATCATGAATGGAATAGGTACTGAAAAACAGGAAGGCATGACATATTTACATGCATGATCAACATGCTAAGCACATGGCATTGCAACATAGTAGATACACTCCAGGACATTATATGCATGTTGTACCCATATCACATGCCAAGTTAGAGAAAGGACCTTGTGGGGTGAAGAGGATTCATCATCTTTCTGCAAGTCTTCTGAAAAACTGCCTTTACATGTTCCATCATATTGGGTATCATTGACATCAAGTTTATTGGCCTTTACATTGCTCCGTGAGGTTCTTGTGGATATATTAGTGTGTGCAATTATATCTGACATGCATGGAAGACAACTAGTGGTTAGATTTATGTAAATGAGTGCCTGTAGGAGACGGCATAAATAGTAGGACTGGGGTTAACTAGCAGCAACAGGTCTCATAAACTAAAGGGAGAACACAGATGAAAGCTACAGAATATGTATCGTTTGTACTCGAGATTAACTAGATGGCACACAAAAGTATTAAAGAACAACATATGTAATACTAGAAGTGGTATAATACTATAATCACCAGCCTGTGGGATAGCATTGGATGATGGATGATAACTATGGAACAGCGTTACCTAAAGAACAAGTATCTTAGCTGAACTATGGAACAGCGTGAACTCCTGAACAAGACCTGTAAGAGATCAGCATGAATATATAGTGAAATATGATGATCTATTTTCCGTGCTTAGATGAATAACGAAGCCATAAATGTTGCACACAAGTAAGATCAGGGTACAACCTATCTGGCTGCCATCCATGGGAGTAAGCATCATGTGCTGACTTGTCGATGGCCCTGCAATTGTTGTGGCTGTCCATGTCGGGCACACGCATTTGATGCAGGGAACTGTTGAGTGGGGACTGTAGCTCCCTTTTGGTGTATGCTTCCCTTGTTGGAGCAGCTGCAGTGAGTCGGAAGATGGTGTGTCTAAAGATGCAGATAACACATAATGTTAAGAACGACATATCTCTTTGATCTGAAGAAATACACTAAGAGATCAACAGCAAGGTACGAGAGTGGTCACCCGTCTATTGACTGAAGACTAAATTGGGGTCACACGATTTTATTTTATTTTGGTACTGTCTGATCTACGCCGAATGGCTTGATGACCGTCTTGTGCCTCCCGGCTGACACTGTTCAGAATCTTCCCCGAAGAGCCAGTGACCAACGACAGAGCAGCCTGCCTCCGCCGTCCGTGGCCCCGGCCAAAACCCCGCTCCCCGCCCCACCGCATTGCCGTGGTTGCGCCGCCCCCGGGTCAATCCACAAAGACTCCTCGTCATCCAGATCCGGCGGCGGCAGTACCTTCAACCCAAGCAACTCTAAAATATAGCCATCTAAGCACTGCTTCCACGGCGAACTTGCGGCCCCGCACCCTTACGTTATACACCAACCAACCGGCAGCCTAGGAGCTCCGCCGCCTCGAGGGGTGTTGCTCCCCATTGGGAATCGATTGGCCTAGAATAAAAATTCAGACAACTGACGCCTAAATAAAGTGATTTTAGATGAGGGTGCGACCTATCTGGCGACATGGTGATGTAGGCAGGTCCAGCTATCGAGTCGGTGAGGCCAGCACGGTTGCGGTGGCGACCGGCGGCAGGGAAAGAGCAATGTCACGACGGTCGATGGCTACGCGGAAGCAGCACTAGGACTCTGGACAGATTCGAAGTTGGAGCCGCTCCGGCACCGTGAACAATGGCGGGGGTGAGTCGGCTCTAGTATGGTTCACGCGGCCGTCGTCGAGGCAGCACCAGCAGCACGGAGTAAGAGGCACACGGCCCAGTGCACGACGGCAATTGGACAGTGTCTCCGGCATTAGGGAGGAGGGCGGCTGTGAAATTGGTGCGGTGGGGGGCGCCATGGAGGTGGGGCTGAGGTTTCGCGGCTTGGGAGAAGGGAGCTTCCTAGGGAGAAGGTGATTTGGCGCCCATGAGGTATGAATGGGGGCGGGCGGGGGGGAATTGGGAGGGGAGTGGAACCATGTCTTACGGATGCATTTGTCTAAAATGTGAGGGGGAGTTACAGTTCTACCCTTGCCTATAGGCTTCTCGGCTTGGGTCTGTGTACTGAGGGTCGGGGATAGTAGAGTAACTTTGCTTCTCCCCAAATAGTGGGCGGGAGCGATTTCGGGCGAGGAGGGCATGTTTTGAACTATAGTGGGCGCGAGCGATTTCGGGTGAAGAGAACGTTTTTGAAATAGTGGGCGCGAGCTATTTCCGGCGAGGAGAGCGTGTTTTCCGACCATGGTTTATGAATTATTCGGCACATGTCATTTCGACCGAGGAGAAGGCGCGCTTGGATGAAGTTACGAACCTACCCTCAATGTACAACGGGCCAATTGATGCGTGTCCCACATAGGACGGTAATTTCGCGTCTCCCATTTATTTTCTCGGGCGAATTCCACCGAGCCGAGAGGATGTTTAACGGTTCGTTCAAATTTTGGGAGAATGAGCATCCACGTCTACCTTACCAAGTCGATTCGAATGAAATTTTGAAATATTAGCTTGCCACTTCTTTTTTAGATGGAGAGATGATGCTCGGGAGTAATGTGGTTTTACATGCTCGTTGCTAGCGATTTACTATATGACAAATAGTTGACCCACTCAAAAACGCGAATCAAACCCAAAATGAAATATCTCGATTCAATGAACTAGCTCGTTCAGTAGGTCAAAATAGTGAACTAAATCAAAAATTGAACACCTCAATCGAGTAGCATGTTGTACAGTATTATAGTACTCCATGAACATGTTGAAAGTCAAATTAATGAACTTGTTTGATATACGCATATATCTGTTCATGTGTGGATTGGAGACAACATGTTCTCCAATTTAAATATTTGAATGCAAGTTTATATCGAAACATGGTTTATATCAGTCTTTGATGCATAAAACGCGACCTCCCCCTCTCCCGGACTCCTAATCTCTCTCTCTCTCTCTCTCTCACTCTCTCTCGCCGACAATCTTCAATTCTATCGCATGCATCCGACACAAAAACCTTGTTGGTCCCTCTCCCTTTCTCTCCATCTCTCTCTCTCTCTCTCTCTCTCTCTGTGTGTGTGTGT
>NC_041383.1:297308068-297368212 GCF_002162155.2 Triticum dicoccoides | reverse complement strand
ATCTATAGGTCTCTCTCGCACACTATGAATGATACTCTAGCTAGTCCAAGCTAGATATCTTGGGTGCACTCATCGTACACACACAAATTCCTTGGCTCTTTGCCCGTAACTCTCTCACGCACCACTATGTCGTCTCGGAGCTCTCCCCCCCCTTTCTCAAACTCTCCATCCACCTGGGTCACACATACACATGCATATCTCACTCGCACTAGATAGGCCCATCTAAAACTCTATCTCTCTCCCTCGTTCTCTGTCCATCTCACAGGCACACACACACACAATCTCATGCCCAGCTAGCCAAGTATGATGGTATCTCACTCAATTGTAGGCACACGCAGTCCCCCCTATATGTATATGACTAGCTAATCTTAGTCTCCATCACAAATATGTGCATGGTCTATCTCGATTTCTCTCTGGGCATCTTTCTATCGCACACACACTCCCTCGATCTCCCACCCATATAGTACCCTCACGATCTCGAGGGGATCTCTCTATCACAAACACACCCTCTCTCCCTCCCCATGCGTCCATGCCATCCATGTGTCCCTCTCGACCTTTTTTCCTTGTTGGCCAGACCTCTATTGGACATGTGCTACAGGGGCGTCTCTCTCCGTTGCAAACAATCACACACTAGCTATCTTAGTCTATGTCCTCGCCTCGCTTTTCCATCTCAGAGATGCATGCGTGATATGTTCGCATAAGAAACGAAAAAACACACTCTCTCTCTAATTTATCGTTTGTTGTCACTTTCTCTTTCACACACACACTCCTTTTGCACACTTACTCATTCTCCTTCACACGCACTTGATTTGTCTCGACTGAGGCACTCTCCTCCGTCCATAGCATATAGATTTATTGGAAAGTCAAACATCACAAAGTTTGACCATGTACATGGAGAAAAACAATTACATCTAGTACGGCAAACATATACCATTAGATTCACCATGAGATGTAGTTTTGTATGATGTATATTTGGTATTGTAGATATAAATAAAATTTGCGTAAATCTGATCAAAGTTTCCAAAGTTTGACTTCTAAAAAATTTACATGCACTGCATTATCGAGCGGATGGAATATCTCTTTCCCCCTCTCAGCTATCTGACACACCACTCAGCCTTATCGGGGCTCCTCAATCCCTCTCAATCTTTATTGGTCAGTTTGGTTCGTGACCTGACCCTCATGCCTTGATGGCCGGTACTGCCTGGTGTGGACGTGACATGTAAAATATTTCTGCCTGGCCAGGCTTGTGTGGTGCTGAAGCATTTGGTTCATGCCTGGGCTAGGCAAAGCATCAACGTCCCAGCAATCAATCCATGCATCAATTATTTAATGCTAATATCCATCCATGTTGCTGTTAGCCTCGTGGCCGCACTACTAGGCACGGCCAGGCGTTCGAAATCGGTCACTTGGGCCAGGCTACTTGTAGTGTCTGGAGTTCAGCCAGGCTAATTAAAGTGCAAGGGAACCCAGCCCAGGCGGGCTTTCTTTATTACAGGGTAGCAACCAAACAAGCGTGCATGAAATCCAGCCACAACCCCAGGCCACGCAAAAGATGCTAACGAAGCAAGCCAAACTGGCCATATATCTCCCTGGTTCACACATACACATGTCTCACTTGCGCTATACATATAGACCCATCCAACACTCTCCGCCCTTGTTCTCTCTCATTGTGGCACGCACCCCCCTAAGTACCATAATCCCTCACTCCATCATAGGCTCTGTTTGGATCCATGGGTTAGAGTTAGTTTGGGTTAGTTTGGAGTCAACTAACCCAAAAAGATCCAAACAAGAGGGTTAGTTTAGGTTAGATGCATCTAACCCATCCAAAAAAACTAACCCATCCAAGAGTTGCTTATTTGGGTTAGTTCTTCTTGGGACCACTAATAAACACTTTTTTCTCTCGCTCTCCCCGCAGCAGATCCCTCCCCACTTCCTCGAAGCTTCTCGTCCTCTCCCTCCCTCCCTCTCACACCGCCCGTGAAGGCGCGTCGCCGTATCCGCGCTCCATCTAACCCTACCATCCAATCACCTCTTTACTTAGAGTTAGTTCAGGGTTAGTTCAGGGTATGAATCTAACTCTAACCTCTAACTGAGTTAGAGTATCCAAACAGGGCCATAGGCGCAAGCACTCCCCCCCTCCTAAGTATGATTATCTCTTACTAGCATCAGGAACACACGTATTGTCTCATTCCATCCATACGTCTATCTCGATATCTCTCGGGTCATCTTCTATCGCGCACACACCTTGTCACTCGATCTCCCACCCATGTAGTCCCATCACGATCTCCAGGGGATCTCTCTATGACAAACATACACTCTCTCCTCCCCATGTCTGCATTTTCTCCGTACGTCTCTCTCGACCTCTCTCCCTTGTTTGTCAGATCCCTCTTGGCCACGTGCTAGGGGTCTTCCTCTCTCGGCTCCAAACAACCACACACTATCTCCTCACCTTGCCTCTGTTGTCGAAGATGCATGTGTGATATGTTTGCATAAGACACGCACGCTTTTTCTCTACTTTTATCGTGTGTTGTCCATGTCTCTTTCACACACGCACACACACTTTTTTCACTCTCTCTCTCTCTCTCTCTCTCTCTCTCTCTCTCTCTCTCTCTCTTTCTCTCTCTCTCTCTAGGGACTCTGCCACGTCCATAAGCATATGGATGTTTTGAAAAGTCAAACCTCAGAAAAGTTTGACCAAGTATATGTGGAGAAAAACATTTACATCTGGAACGATCATTAGATTCATCACAACATGTACTTACTTCATACTATCATTTATCTTTGGTATTGTAGATATAAGTAATTTCTTTATAAACTTGGTCAAAGTTTCAAAAGTTTGACTTAAACAAAATGTTGTAACTACATTATCAAACGAAGGGATTAGCTCTCTCTCTCTCTCTACTATCTCTCACGGGCCTCCCCTCTCACTCGAACTCTCCATACCGACGGATTATACGCTCACTGTGTCAGCGTATAGCTCTGTATATTGTTTAGTTGACCTGTCAACCAATCCACATGCTGTGTTGTCAGCTCGTGTTCTGTATCTTGGTGTGCTGGCCCATGTGGCAGTGGGTGAAAATAAGTAAACTAGAGGCCCATCTGACACGCGATGAAGTAAACAAAGTTGAAACCACTCAGGGTAGCACCCCGCACGCTAGTAAATTGAGGGCGCATTGAGGACAAACTTCTTGCGCGCGAAGGGCACAGTCAAGCACAATTTACCACTGCGCGGCAGCATGCACAGAAGGACGCACACGCGCACACCCAGCACACAACACACACCAGCACACGTGTACACCGGTGTCGCTGCCGGTGGAGATGGACAGTGAGGCAGCCAACAAGCGGAGGCGGCTCGAGCCAAAACCGCATCCTGCGAGCCTGGACTTCATCAGCAGCCTCCCCGACGACATGCTGCTCGTCATCATCGGCCTCCTCCCCACCAAATCTGCCGTGCGGACCGCCCTGCTCTCCCAGCAGTGGCGCCCCTTCTGGCGTTGCGTCCCCCTCAACCTCACTGTCAATAGCTGCCTCTGTGACAGGGATTGCAAACGCATGGCCGTAGTCTCCGAGATCCTTTCATTGCACCCTAGGCCAGGCAGACGCCTTGACATATGCATGTTCAGTACCAACTGCAAGGTCCAACCCAAGTTCGACGAGTGGTTCTTATCCCCCGCCCTAGATCAGCTCGAGGAGCTCAGCTTTGAAGCTGGACGATGTCGCTCTCTGCTGCCATCTGCGCTCCACCTCACGCCAACGCTGCGCCGCACCAGCTTCATCTCCTGCTATCTTCCCTAGATTAATGTTGCGCCCGCCCTTCTTCTCCCTCAACTCAAGCAGCTCAACCTCTTCGACGTTTTCATCTCGAAGAAGGCTATGGAGCACCTGCTCCGCAGCTGTACTGCGCTCGAGTACCTTCGTCTTGAGCAGATCCACGGGTTCATTAGCCTCCACATCGCCTCGACGAATCTCCGATGGATTTATGTGTCTTGCTGGCCCGCAACAAGACATCAATTGGGAAGAGATCATTCCAGCTGTTCCATGTTATGGTCATTGAGAATGCGCCTTTCCTTGAGAGATTCCTTGTATTGGATCTAGAAGGTCCAACAAAAATCAGGGTCATTGACGCGCCAAAATTGACAGTGTTGGTGTACTCGTCTGCCAAATTCTCCGAACTCTTTATTGGATCCATAATCGTTCAGGTACAACACTCATCTTCTTCTCTGTCTTCTTGAAATTCACATTTTTAAATTTCTTCTTGATGTATTTACGACCGTCTTCTAGAAAATGATTCCCACAAGCTTGACCCAGTCCATGCGCACAGTGAAGATCTTAGCACTAAAATCTATCGGCCCCAATCTAGATCAAGTTGTTGGATTCCTTACATGCTTTCCGTGCACGGAGAAGCTACTCATCGAGGTGAAAATTCTTTCCAATAAGTAAACGGTAATCACAACGAAGCTCAATTTTTTTCTTACCAAATTACGATGACAAGTGTAGTGTTCAAAACTGCATCTACGCACTGCATCGAAAGAAATGTTTTTAGTATTTTTTCTCACGTGATCACCTGCATCATTTTTATGCTGTACTACTATAGTAGCCTAGACTAGTCATAGTGGAATGTAACTTAGACTACTCCAATAACTCTATGGTTACCCTAAGAGCAAGTACTACCTCCGTCCTGGTTTACTCTTCCAATTTTGTAGTATCAAAATTTGACCATAGATTTAACTGACAAAATGTTAATGCATGTCACTAAGAACTATATCGTTGGATTCATATTTGAACATAATTTCAAATGGTGTAATTTTTAGTGACATGCGTTAGCATTTTCTTAGGTAAATCTATGGTCAAACTTTTATACTAAATACGAGGTAGTATTCCCTCCGTCCCAAAATTCTTGCCTTACATTTGTTTAGATACGGATGTATCTAACACTAAAATGTAACTAGATACATCAATATTTAGACAAATTTAAGACAAGAATTTTGGGACAGAGGGAGTACAAAAGTGGGCTATGTAGGCCAAAACATGTGCCAAATTCACTTGTGATGCATTTGGCATCGATGCCCCTCCATTGCTCACCTGGTGCCCCAATCTGGATCACCTACTTTGCTCCGGTGCCAAATTAACTCACGCAATGAAAAAACACTGCGTGGGAGAGAGACAGGACTGAGGCAATAAAAAAACACTTGTTTGGGAGAGTGAGAGGCTGGTGTAGTTGGTTTGATTGATTTGTTCATACATGTGGGTCTGTGTGCACAGTGGTGCCAACTCTCTCACATCACGGGAGCGGTGCCAAAATCTTTTGATTTGACATCGATGCGTGTTATGTGGCATACTTTTGCGAAATATGGCATCGGCCACATAGTGGAAGGCAACAAATGCCCAAGCTCTTCACGTGCTCCTAGTTAAATGAGATGAAACAGAAAGAGAGAGAGAGAGAGAGAGAGAGAGAGAGAGAGAGAGAGAGAGAGAGAGAGAGAGAGAGTGAAAAAATATCACTAGCCAGCCAACCCTATCGTATGAGCGAATGATATTGGTACCTCTTGATGACACGGCAATCTTATGCAGCCAACTTCTCTAATATGTTCTCTTCTTTTGCAGATAAAAAAAGACCCGAAAGTGAAAAATGTGCTGCACTATAACAATCTCATCGAATGCCTTGATCTCCATCATACAAAAATTGATTTGATCGACTACCGAGGCAGCACATTTGAGATTAAATTGGCCAGATTCTTTGTTCTGGAGGCAAGTGTGCTCAAGGTAAGGAGGTTTGGCGTTCTCTGGCGCAACAATGAATGGCGTGCTGATCACCGCACGCGTCTAAGCCTAAATGACAAAGTCTCCGCAGACCCTGAATTTATTTTTGAAACATCAAGTGGCTAGAGACTCGAAAACTTATTTGCCCATTAGTAACTTGTCAGGGCGGTGGATTTTACTTTGTACGATAATGCTGCATCCACCTAAAGTAACGAAAGTTCTTACGTAAACTTCCTAGTAATTCCCTCTTCCTAGGTGCATCATTACTCCTAACATTTGTAATATCAGTTTGAAACTTGTAATATTGCCGTGTCCTATTCCTGCTTTTTCAAAATCCTGCGAATCAAAGAGGTCCTGAGTTGGTGATGATGTTGTGCCTCCCATGTTTCACCAATATCCATCGGATCTAGATCTGACGCATACAAACCAAGCTTCTCCATTTTTGCAAAAAGATGCCCGTACTTGTTCCTATTTACAAACAACTCCTTGTATCTCACAATCAGCCTTATCTCCTCCCCACCACATCAAGAAGGCGGTGGAAAAATCTGGCGCGATGGCCGCTGCCGGAGCCGTCCACCCCCAATCTTGGTGTTCCGTGCAATGCACGGGCATCTACGCACGGGAAATTATGTCGAACAGGGCTAGTTGTAAGCAGGCTAGCTCCACAGCCATGATGATAGTGACTACAGACGGTGAGGCTGACTATGGTATGCCGAACACGGCGCCTATACTCAGGCGTCATCTCCGGTGCAGGGTCTTGTCACTTCACTGTGAGGAGCAGCACGTAATAATTTGATCAACGAGTAGTATAGTGCTAGTACTAGTAGCACCACCATCTGGAATTAGGAGTACTAGCACGTCCATCTGGATTTTAGTATTTGACTAGCAATATCTAGTAGTAATGCATGTCACAAAAAATGTACTACTCCCTCGGTAAATAAATACATGGTGTTTTATTCCTATCGGCGAGAGAACTTAATGTTTTTTTGCTAACTACTAATAGGATTACATGCAATGAACTAAACACTGCATGTCATGTTTGGTAGTCTCAATTCATTGAAAGCATGCACGGCCCACATCTCTCATTGGTTGATATGTCACGAAATAAGTAACAAGGATGGAGTTAATGCACCGTGCCTAAGGCTAGCCATAGTGGGGGTACAATAAGTAGTATCATGCACTTGGGACTCGCAAACATGCTTATGTGGCAGGCAATTAAAGAAGAGAGAGATGGTTATAGTAACATAGGTAGATACCGTAACATAATAAATGTGATGCTACTATGTGTCATGCATGGCAATAAATGAGACCACTTATGATACTAATCTATGACACTATGCACTATAAAAATAGTAACATAGACAAGTAACATACGCATGTTACTAGTCTAAGTTACTCTCCACTATGACCAGGCTAAGTGTTTTGGGATTATTTGGTTTTCGTAATGTGACTTACACAACATTTTTGTTTACATGCATTAACATTTTATTAGTTAAATCAAAGGTCAAAACTTGGCGCAAAATGCAAAGGGGACCAATAAACCAGTAAACATCAAACTTCTCTCGTTTGGCCCCAACTAGACGTCCGGTGAGATGACTATACTACACCGGCACGCAGGGGGACGCAGCTTCATTGACTTACGACAACTGCCTTTGGGTGAATGACACCTGGGCCCAGGGGGTGGCTGGCCCACCTATCATACGGCCAAAGGCAGGTGCAGTAGAGGGCCGAGGAGTAGTACAAAATCCTACGCACCTATGCATGCTAACTAAGGGCAAGAGTGATCACTCGAATCGCAAGATCAGTTGACCCATGGAGGCGATGAGCGAGAGCATCAGCCAGCTGTGCCAGATTGTCCACGACGTCGGCCTGCGGCCCGGCAATGAGGAATGTCTCTAGGTAGTATTGCTTGAGGCCGCCAAGACGAGGGGCCGCTTGGACGACAGCTCCGTCTCCTTGTTCGACGAGGTCCTCGACAAGTTCACCGTCGTCAAGAAGCTCGCGTACGACTTTGACGTAAGCCTCCAGCCGACGCGCCCAGGCTCTACAGTGCCCGCCACCCTCAATGGCCACTATGGTGACAACCTCTTCGACGCACTGGTGGCCCTGCGACTGCCCGCCGTCACGCCGGAGAATGTCCACCTCGAGGTCGCGCTCGCCGCGCAGCGGCCGGTGCAGCAAGACACCATCGACATAATCACCCACGTCTATGCGCAAATCATCCACAAGGACTACTACATGCAAGAGGAGGACGATAGGACGCTGGCCTTCTTGGACCGCAGGGCAACCTTGGACGACACTGTTCAGAAGCACGTTGAGCTTGCCGCCAACTCCGCTGCTCCTCAAACGTCGGTTGGTGACCCGGCACACTAGGGCATGAGGATGTCGTTGATGGATCCGTATGTATTTTTATCTTTCTGTCAAATCCATGTAGTAGTATATGATACTACAGTAATTATCTTACCTTTCGCATCAACTTCATAATTTTCGTACGTACTCCATGCATGAACGGCGCCAGAACCAAACTTCTCATTACTCTAGGCAAAATCGTTATTTTCTATCTATCGATCGCGCCATGGAGCAAAACCAAATTTTACAAGTTACGAGTTCAAAAGGGAAAGCCTGCCGTGTTTGCGTCGCACCCCCACACGGTTGGTCCAGCATGCCGCTCAAGCGGGAATGCGTGCGGTGTTGCATTTTCACTTACAAGTGGGACCGCAGTTGAGCAAACCGACTATCGACAAACCCCCACCCCGCCCACCGTGCAATGGCTGAGAAAACAGGAGGGAGAAGAAATGACTGTAGCATGGACTCCAAGAAAATTGGTGTCAGATGGGACTCGTGTTGGTGGCGTGTGCCGTATTGCTAGACATGAATGCTAGTTATGGCCCATGCCAGCCCACTATATCGAGCCTATATCGAGGTACGTAGAACAAATTTCCTACAGTCCGTGCTCAGCCCTCCTCTATCTCTCTTCTCAGCCAGCCAGCGGACGCGCGGAGCCCATCGTCTGTTTGCTCACATGCGGTCCCACATGTCAGTGAAAACGCAAGCGGATCCACTGAACCTGCACATCTTTCGCCTCGACATGCTGGTGATGAAAAACAAATCCAAGAAAGATCTTCGGTGGACGCTTTTGGAGTTACTCAAGAGTAGTTAGATTATATTTACAGTTTAACCCAAGATGCACATCTCGTGGCTTCAACTACCACTCTATTTTCTTTCACGACACGACCTGGATGCTGGATGTCCCACGTGTCGGCAAAAGGAGGAAGAACCCGACCAAATCTTCGGTTGTGCTCTCGGATTAGACTAGTTGTGGTAACTTAAAATTTTATTGTGTACTCCCTCCGTTCCAAAATACTTGACTTCCATTTGTCCAGAAATGGATGTACCTATATACTAAAACATGTCTAGATACATATATATTTTGACAAATAGAAGGCATGTATTGTGCAACGGAGGGAGTAGAATGGATGCAAGTTTTTGTATTGGGAAGAAGAGTACATCCATATATTGATAGAGCACAATTTAGTAGATGTTCTATCACTTTTAGCTAGCACAAAGGCTATAGATGAGATTAGTGATACTCCTACTTGGTATGCGTGTTGCTGCTTAGACGCAGAGAAAAACGGACCGAAGGGATTACTAGAATAGAGGCTAGACATGAGACTAGATGCGAGGAAGCAACGTCTACTTCTTTACACTCGAAGAAGAAAGAAGCACGCAAGATCGAGACTCCGCAGATCAACAATGAATGCATTGAGAAGGCACTAATCCAACTTATAGAAGTAGTAAAATGTATTCTTGTGGTTCTTGTTTTCTTTGGTCTTGCTTTTCTAGTCAAAATTATCATTGGAGTTCGTGCAAAACGGAGGTCTGTTTGGGGTCGTGCGTTGCAGTTGGCCTTACAAGTGGGACCGCAGTTAAGGAAACCGACTATCGGCAAACCCCCACCTCGCCCGCCGCACGATGGTTGAGTTAGAAAAACGATGAGGTTGAAGAGATTGCTCTAGCACGAACTCCAAGAAATATGGTGTCAGATGGAAGTCGTGCTGGTGGCGTGTGCCGTACTCCTGGACGTGAATGCTTGTTCTGGCCCATGCCATCCTACTACTCCTACTACTTACTATATAGTACTACTAGTATCGAGGATTCGAGGTGCTGGTTACGTAGTACAATATGGCTACAGTAAAAACACCCGCATGACACGCGAAGCATGTGAAGCTAGTACAAATAGTGTACTACTATTGTTGATTGGCCTCATCCGATAACCTGTTGCAATGAACGTACAATTATGTATTCGGAAAAAAAAATTGCCTCGTCACACCACTCACTCACAGAAGCGACTCGAACGCCATTCATAAATTTAGTAAGTTTATCATAGGCATATCATTTTATTACATACAACAGGTCATCAACCCACATCGACAACGAGGATACATTATAAATACTAAAGTTTTCACCACACAACAAATAACAAGCAATGAAATGAACTTCAACTCAACCATTCCTCGGCGTTGGAAACACTTGCTTTGAACCACAAGTGATTCTCTGGGACGAGCCATCCATTGTCGATATGAAGACCAACGCAGGACTGATCATCCAGGCTAAAGCGACCTACTATATCAGTACCAGGGTAGGGAACCACCCAAATTTCCGAGGTATAGACACAGTTGCTTCTCATAAATGGTAGTAATGTTGTGTCAACAGCAGTTGGATCGCCCACCATCATTGGATAGTTTTGTCCAAGGAAGAGCGAGTTTTCTCCAAGACTATCAATTTTGTACCAGGGTGAAGGAGTTGGCGCTAGCACACTAGTATCCATCCTGAATACCATGCAACGGGTGTTGGAATAGGTCCGGAGAGTGCGACCATGGGAGACTACACCTGCTTCCTTAGCAGTAACATCATCAATGGGCTGTATACACACGAGAAGAGGTGATCCATCAGAATTAGTTGCCAGGCGCCAAATAGTATATGGGCATTGCTTGTCCTCATGCTCGTGATCATCACCATCGTCATCTCCCCCTTGGTTATAAAAATCTACAAGTATATGTGGTGGAATGTTTGCTGCACCTTGGAAACACAAGAAGAAGGTTAATTAGTAAAGGGAAACTTGCTAACCCTCATGCATGTGGATGAAACAATTATAATTACGGTGGAAGACAAACGTACTGAAACAATGATTCCATGGAAAAACTGTGCCATGATTGGTGGCAGCAAACACAAGGCCCTTGTGTTCAATTGCATCACAGTACTCATCCGTGTACAGAAACTGATTTTTGAGCAATATCCATCGAGTCAAACCAGCAAGGACGGCAACAAGCTTGTCGAAGATAGCAACAACTTCATAGTTGTTGTAATTCCAAGAGCGGTTGGGAACTCGAGAAATTGCTATCTTCCATAGAAGACAGTCACCATGATTTTATTTGAACATGCGTACAATACCGGTGTGCTCAACCTCTGGGCAGTCTGCTGAGCTTTTTGGAAGTGGAACCCGGTCACGAGTGTAAACATTCACAAGTTCCCACTCGCAGTTGGACCCAATGTAAACAACTCAATCTCCATTTGCGCCTGCGCAAGCCTTGCCCTCAAGCGATGGCATCTTAACATCATACGTATCATTATCAAGCGGCATCAACTTGCACAGGGCGAGGCCTCCGTCATGACGGCGCCAGTCATCAGGGTCACGGCGAAGAAGATAGGGGAGATCAAACCGCTCCTTGACTCTTGGGTTCCTTGTAATGATGTTATTAGTTGAGTCAAGAATGGGCTTGAACGAACCTGCCATGCTAGCCGAGGTGATGACATCGCACCGATCAATGAGTTCCTCCACCATGTCATCTTTCAGATCGGGGCAAGAATAACGGGCTTGTTTCCGTTCTGTTCCCTCCATGGAGAAGACGATCAAACAATGGCAGAAGAAAGGGTGAAGTGCTGAAGGAAAATGGTGGAGGGAGAGGAAGAGCGTGCGACATCAGTTCCAAATCGAGAGGGAAAGGCGAAGAGTCGGTGGATGGTTGCCAGTTTGCGACGGTTCATGAAGGGGCGCCCCGGCCTACACATCGGTTCAGAAATACTCCTACTACTCGCCGTCGTCTCACTGATATATTGGAACGGGACCACATGTCAATGAAACATGGTGTGTAATTTCTCGTGCAAAATGCGATCTGGCCACGTTGGCCCGAGGTGTCGCATTAGTTATCGACCTTTATTTTTTTAATGGTGTGCCGTTCAGTTTTGAAGCATGACTAACTGGGACTGTACGCAGAGAAAATATAAACTACTCTATCACTACTCCACCTCTAGTACTAGTAGTATAAAAAAGATATATAGGCTGGAGCTTCAGCGCTTTCTTGCCAAGGGCTGCCCACTTGCTTCTCACACTACCACCCTCTCTCCAAATCTAAAAAAGACGCCCCCTCTCTCCCTCCTCACCGGTGGTTACAGATCCGCCGGGGAAGAAAAGGATGTGCAGCGTTGATGCACTCGTCATCGGCGAGCGAGGTCACGCACTGACAACAAGGCCGTCCTCTCGGACCTAGCGCCCGCGCTGGATGGCCTTCGTCCCCAAGCTCGCTGCCGTAATGTGTGCGGAGGATGACGACCACGAGCGAAGCCACTTCCCGCCGACCCTCAGGTATGCTACCTCTTTTCGAACCATATCCTCGCTCTATTGCCCCATATGGCACGTCGTTGCATGTGGATCTTTTTCCACTCCACCATCTTCCCAATTTGCTATCCTCTACTCTGCTCGCCAGGCAGACGAAAACCATAATTTGCACTATTAAAGGAAACCCTACTTCATGTAGACTAATCCATGTCTGGGTTGAATAAGGAAAGGAAGGGAGACTATACTGTCCAAGAGAGTATGCGTCAAACCCGCATCTAGGTTGAAAAGGGGAAAATCAGTAGCTAAGGAACGAGTCTCATGTCTCTTGGTTGAAGAAGGGTAGAAAGGCATGACAACGCAATAGAGAATGACCAGGTCGATCGGTTTGCTGTCCTCACATAGGAAAAAGGTGGCTAAAGAGAACAAAAATGGGACGTAATCCACATGTGCTGCATGTATATTTGTTGCTCTGGGCAACCATACCTCCCTCACCACTCTTCGTCCGTGAAGGTACATCGTACTGGTGCGCCCACTGTCTGAATGGGCTCCCATGCTCTTATTGCCACTTTTTTTGCTGTTAGTATAACGCCACCAGTCAAGTCAAGCAATGCTACTGCTAAAGTGATGCCACATTTAAGTAATACCGCTCTCAGTCTAATGCCACCGATAAATTTAAGCAATGCCATTTAATGTCACTGTATTATTTCAGGGTTAGCTGTTGATTGTGCATGTATTAAAGATTTTTCAGCTAAGGCATTCTAATGCTGTTGCACAGCCTGTAATAAACTAACTACTCTACCGTTGCACTAGCCACTGGATTAGTGTATATTTGTAGTATTCGAATGGTGTTGCATTAGCGTATGGACGTAAATAAAGTGTGGCAAGCTTTCCCAGATATGTGCTCAAGAAAACTACTACCTATTTTTATAAATACTAGACGTTTGGGTACTTTAAATTGAACAGCGAAAACGTCTTATATTAAGGAACAGAGGGTGTAGAGTTCACTCAAATTATCCTGGTAAAGCTAGTCACACCTTTGTTAAAATTAATGTTCATTATGTTATCGGAGGAGGTCTGTATGTTTGTCTCTAATGCCTGTCGACTACATACCCGACATCATGATGTAATGTTAAGTCATTTCCTATTGTACAATGTCACTGAATTGTCAAGGCGGTGATGACATTTTATTTTAGTAGAACTTCACAAAATTTGCTTAAAAGAAGAGGAAAGGTCAGGAATGGCTCAGTTTTTCAGAAAAAATTATGTATGCCTTCCTGACATCAGCCGCTGTTGCTTTATTTATTCCTTCATACAGGTGGTTAGAAACAGTCTTGCTACCTTTTCCCATTAAGAAATTGGAATGCTTATATTTGTGAGTCTATGCTTCAACTAGTGCCACTTTTATAGTAATCACACTTTCTATATCTATGCAAATAGGGATGCTCGATTTTAGTGGAACTGCACAAAAAGTCCAACTGGTTCAACATTAGGAGCATGTTTTTTTCCAAACCTTTATATCCAATTGGTGGCACTATGAGCTGTTCATTAGGAAGGTACATGGTTTGCTACTATCTTGCTACTCTTTTTGTACTGTCATTAGATAGTAATACTAGTGGTTTCCATGTGAATTTATTGGCAGGGTGGACCTACATTGGAGGTGCAGGACAGGATTCAATGATTGGATGCTCAATTTCGGTTGTATCGATTTCACCTCTTCTATCACTGCGAACATGGTGTGGTATATATTTGCTAGTTGCTTGATATTTGTGTAGACAGAGATGTCTACCCGTTGCTATTTGGCAAACAAACAAAGTGTCTGCAATTTTGGTTGAACTGCACAAAAGAATAGTATAGTCACTACATGCAGTGCCATTTGAAAATAGACACAAAGATTGGATAGTCACTTCATGGACTGCAGAAAAGTAGTACTGTACTATTTACTGGCCAACACTAGGTGCTTCATTGCTTTGGTCTGATTATACAATGGGCATCATTTTCCCTAAGTTAAAGTTTGTATTCCGAAAGTAGTCTCGCGGTGTGATCAATAGAAGACCAAATCATATTGCAGTGGATGTTCCTCCATCATGTGTGGTTCATTCTCATGGTTCCAGCTGTTGGTGAAACCACTCACGTTTGCAAGAGGAATTGTAGACTTCACAAACAAATTTTTCTTTCAGTCTGTACTGAATGTTGGCCAAGAGAAGCATCCATGTTAGTAGGAAGAACAAATATTTTTTCTAGACCTTTGCTTTCGGAGCTACATATTTCTATATGATCTGTGAATCATTCAGATGCATTAACATGTAGATCTTATGTATGGGAATCATACTAGCTAGTTTTAGTTGCGAGTCTTTCGACGCAAGATCCGAAGTGGCCGATCTTTCCTTTTGGAGCTACATATTTGTATATGATCTGTGAATCATTGAGATGCATTAACAGTTACTTATTTCTGTTCACTCAGTGTTTACAAGTTACTGATCAATCACTAGCTAGCCTACAAATGCGCTCCTGGCAGTTTTATTTGCGACGCAAGATGCGAAGTGGCAGTTTTTTGAATAAAAATGCCTACCTCTAAAGAACCTGACAAGCTACACTATCGATCCTACACGGATAAAAATGCCTACCTCTGAAGAAACTAACAAGCTACACTATCGATCCTACACGGATGAATAGCGGATCACACACGTACTACCTCCTTTTCGGTTTGCAGGGCTCAATTCAAGAAACAACCTACTCGATCCTACACGTATAAATAGCGGATCACACACGTACTAGTACCTCCTTTCTGGTTTGCAGGGCTTAATTCAAACCTCTCACCAACCAAGGTGCTCCCACCGTCCGGGTTTATTAGTCCCGTGAGCAAAGCAGCAAGACCAAGACATGGCAATAATTAACGGCATGCAGAAGTTTAAGCCTAATTAATTCCAGCGATTTAAGTGGCTGCATGCGTGCCCTCGGCTGCGACTCGTTGCATGCTGCTTCGCATACTGCCTGCGAGAGATTCTGAGTGCCTGCATGCAGCCGGCTGTAATTAAGGCAGCTAACTGATGTGACAAAAGATACGCTTTAATTGTTGCGAGCTTTTTAAATCCGTGAAATCATTATTGACAAGGAGGGAGATGATTCGAGTGCACTCGTTTGACCGCCATGCCGGCGTGCGACCCAGACGGGATGGGACGGCACAATTATAATTTCAGTTTCCCTAGTTTTCCACGGCAAGCTGGCGCACTAAGCCATTATGCATTGAATTCCGATGACCTTCGCGCTACCTTCCCCCTATAAGTACTCTTTCCCGGCCTTCTCCAGTGCCACCATGACCCAACTCACCATATCCTCATAAGCCCCCACCGGACCAACGTCGCTCGCCACGTCCGCCATGCCCTCGCTCGTCTGCGGTAGGCGACGCCGGAGGCGGTCACCGCCGGAACTAGTGTTCTGTTTTTCACCAAAAGGCAGATGGAGGGAGGAGGCATTCTATCTCTCTTTAGATGGAAATGCGCAGGTCGAGGAGTTGTTGGAGCGCGACCGCATGGCGGAGGAGCGGGAGTTGTTGGAGCGCAGCCGCCTGGCGGAGGAGCAGTGTATCGCCGATTTGTGCCGCCGGCGGGACATGGAGCAGCAGCGCACCAACGCTCTGAGTCGCGAGTAGAGCGCCCGCAACTGGGCCGACTACATGGAGGCCGGCGCCTGGCAAATATCCCTGGAGGCTCTCGAGCACGCACGCATTTGCGACGTTGATTTTTACTACCAGCTCGTCAAGTGGGTTTCCCGCTTGGAAGCCGAAGCTTCGGTGGACCATGCCGGCATGGAAAGGGCCAACGCGCGCGAGCAACACGCCCTATCGCACCTCTGGCAAGTCCGAGGCGAGGCGCAGGACGCCGGTGCCGGTGTTTAGCGTGTACCACAGAGGGCGGCCGCCATCGTCTAGTTAGCTAAGAGTAAGTTAGTACTTGTCTAGTGGGAGTAGATAGTTAACTTGGCTATGATGGTTGTCAACGTGGAAGTTCGGTACTCTATATGTGGATCAGACCTGTTACTTTGCTCTGAATGTTGAACTTTCCATTTGAACGTATGGAATGGGCTGTTATTTTTTTAAATGGGTTGTATTTGTCCTCCACGGGTTTAGAGGCTGACTTGTGGGCGTAGCAAGTTGACGCGTACACAATCAGGAGATGATTGTACGTGGAGAGAATGACAGCAGGGACCCCCCAAGGTCATGGAAGTACGCAAGCAAGTGCCTCCTTATTTCAAGCCAATAAAAAATGGCTCCTCCTAGTGGATTTCTGACATCTTGGTCCCATGCCATTGTCAACATAGTCAATAAACGAGAGAATTGCACAACGAGCGGCTGACACCAGGGACCCAGCAGCTCGCCCATTTATTTTTGTTTTGGGTTAATATGATAAATGCCTCCGAGAAATGCCACTGCAATTTCCAAACTTTGAAAAATGCCATTTCATGCCATTTCTAGTGGCATTTTTTGAAGTATGGAGTGGCGTTTTTCAAAGTTTGCAAACTGCAGTGGCGTTTTTCAAAGTTTGCAAAAATTGCAGTGGCATTTTTCAAAGTTTGCAAATTGCAGTGGCATTTTTATGAATCGCCATAATTGGAGTGACATTTATCTAATTTGTGTTTGAGACGGAAGCAGGGTGTCAACTGGGCTGTGTGGGACACTCTGGCCTGTCTAGACAGCCTTTTCTTTTATGTTTACTATAGACCAGCCCAGTAGTTTTTTTTCTTTCTGAAAATGGCTAGCCCAGTTTTTTTGTGATTTGTCAAGTAAGTCGCTTTATCAGGCCTGTTGGGCTGCAAATCTTTCAAGACGAGGAGAGCTTCATTCGGCTGGCCGAGACAATGACCCATCAGTAATGAGAAATGGGCTGTACATTTTGAAAACACATCAAACCGGCAATTAGTTTCAAATATCTTTTTTTTCATTTCGAGATTTTAAATTGCATTGATTTTTATGTGTGGACAATTTATTTGATTTTATATTAATATACATTTTAAAATCACTCTGAATGTGACTCGAAATTTCGGGATTAAAAACAGTTCAGACCGCACCGACATATGCAAAATTTCATATAATTTTTTAACCGTGGCCACAATAAGGGCTGTAATGCTAACAAAAAGAATATGGGCTCCAAAAAAACCCATAAGAATTATCAAATGGGTTGTAAACTATTTGAAATAATGGCAGATGGGTTGTATGCTGTTTTCCACAGATTTGAGGCTTTCCACAAATGGCCTATATACTGTTGGATGTCCAATCAACGGCCGTCGTGCTTCTTCATTCTCCGCTCTTCTTGCTGCAGCCGCTCAAACAAGCACCGGCCGGACTGCCTGCTCCCTCCTCCCAACGGCCGGTTGTGCTGCCGCGCAGGCCTCACCGCCCCACCGTACTCCCATCGTGGGCCTAGCCATTCCTCTACTCACGCACAGTCCCACACCTGCTGTTATTCTCCGGCGACGGCAGATGAACCAGTAAACCCTCATACGGTCGTACTCCCCTCCGTGTGGGAAACAACTGCCGAGTCTTCCCTGCCTCCTTGTCGTTCCCTTCCTAGGCCTCGCCGTCGTCCACTGCCCTGGTGCTCTTGGCGTGGCGTGGCCAACGTGGTCAACGACCGACATCCATCTGAAGTGGACTGTACATGGAGAGGCTGACAGCTGGGTCCACGGCCGCACGCAAGGAAATGCCTCCTTATTACGCGCCAAATAATGATTCCTCCACCCGACATCTGAGACCCACCAAAAGGGCCTCTCTTTTTCGCGAAAAAATGTTACCGTCGCTGACAGCTCGGACCTACCAGCTATATCTTCGCACGCAAGGAAGTGCCTCCTTATTACGCCCAAAAAAAAGAATACTCCCCATACGATGTCCACTAAGTGACGGGGCCTACTAAGTTGACGGGGACGAAGGGCTTTGTCAACTTAGTCAATATGCACGATTCTAGCTCAAATGACCGTACGATGTCCATCCAACAGCCGTAGTGCTTCTTCAACCTCTGGTCTTCTTGCTCCAGCCGCCCAAAGCAGCGCCGGTCGTGCCGCCTGCTCCTGCCTCCCGTGGCCGGCTGTGCTGCCTCGGAGGCCTCACCGCCTCCATAATACTCCCACCGCTGGCTAGGCCATCCCTCCACTCCACTCACCCACACCCCCTGTTATTTTGTGGCGACGGCAGCGCAGCCGAATCAGTGAACCCTCGTACTCCTCTCCGCGTGGGCATCTACTGCCGCGTCTTCCCCGGCTCCGCCTCGTCCCCTTCCTAGGACTCGCCGTCGTCCACCGCCGTGGTGCTCTCGGTGCAGCGTGGTCAATGTGGTCAACGACCGAATTCCATCGGAAGAATACTGTACATGAAGAGGCTGACAGCTGGGTCCACGGCAGCCGCAAGGAAGTGCCTCCTTATTAAGCAGAAAATAATTATTCCTCCACCTGACAGCAGGGACCCACCGGATGGGCCACCAGTATTTCGTAAAAAAACGTTTGCCCCTGACTACTGGGACCCACCCGATGAGCCACCGTATTTCGCGAAAAAAAGTTCCCCCTGCTGTCAGCTCGGACCCATCGGAAGTGCCTCCTTATTACGCACAAAAAATGAATACCCCCTGCTAGCTGGGACCCACCTTTGTGGGAGGCTTACTTCTGGGCCTACTAAGTTGACGGGGACGGAGGGCTTTGTCAACTTAGTCAATATAAATGATTCTAGCTCCAGTGACCGTACGATGTCCATCCAACGGCCATAGTGCTTCTTCAACCTCTGGTCTTCTTGCTCCAGCCATCCAAAGCAGCGCCGGTCGTGACGCATGCTCCTGCTTCCCGTGGCCGGATGTGCTGCCGCGGAGGCGTCACCGCCCCCTACTATTCCCACCGCTGGCCAGGCCCTGCAGCGACGACAGCCTCACACCGCAGCCAAACCAGTGAACCCTTGTACTCCTCTCCGCACGGGCTTCCACTGCCGCGTCTTCCCCGGCTCCCCGTTGTCCCCTTATTAGGCCTCGCCGTCGTCCATCGCCCTGGTGCTCTCGGCGCGGTGTGGTCAACGTGGTCAAGGAACGACTTCCATCGGACGTGGACTGTATGTGGAGAGGCTGACAGCTGGGTCCACGGCCGCAGCAAGGAAGTGCCTCCTTATTATGCGGAAAATAATTATTCCTCCACCTGACAGCGGGGACCCACCGGACGGGCCACCATATTTCACGGAAAAACATTTCCCCCCTGACTGCTGGGACCCACCAGCTGCACCTTCGCACACAAGGAAGTGCATCCAGGCAAAAAAAAATTATTCGCCCCCTGACTGCTGGGACCCACCAGCTACATCTTCGCATGCAAGGAAGTGCGTCCAGGCAAAAAAAAGATTCGCCCCCCTGACTACTGGGACCCACCAGCTACATCTTCGCACGCAAGGAAGTGCGTCCGGGCAAAAAAAAACCAATTCGCCCCCCTGACTGCTGGGACCCAACAGCTACATCTTCGTAGGCAAGGAAGTACCTGACAGTCGGGACCCACCTGGTCGAAGCGTACGTAGCATTGTCATTCTGGTCGCGAACGTGTACGTACATACTGGTCGATGTAGAGGCGCGCACGTAGCATGTACATATACGTACAGCGGCGAGGGTGCAAGAAAGAAAATACGGCCACGTACATACACGCGCATACGTACATGGCTGGGTCAGAACGGAGAAACAACGTCGTCGTCGTGTTCATGGGGAGCCAACCGGCTGGGTCGAAATGGAATGCGTGGTCGTGTTCATCGGGAGGGCTTGGACGGAACAGGGATGGAATCGAGGCCTGGCGTACCGCGCAACGGAGGAAACGGACCTCATATGTTCGGAACGGGGTCCTATTGATCGGGAGGGGTGTGGTGTACCGCAAAACGGAGGAAACAGACCTCGTACGGTCGAAATGGGGGTCCTGTTGATCGGGAGGGGTGTGGCGTACCGCAAAACGGACGAAATGGACCTCCAACGGTCGAAACGGGGGTCCTTTTGATCGAGAGGGGTGTGGCATACCCCAAAACGGACGAAATGGACCTCCTACGGTCGAAACGGGGGTCCTGTTGATCGGGAGGGGCGTGGCATACTGCAAAACGGACGAAACGGACTTGTGTTGGAGTGCTACGGTCGAAACGGGGGTCCTGTTCGTCGGGAGTGGTGTGGCGTACCGCAAAATGGGACTCCATGGGTTACTGTTCATCTCCACCGTCGACCTCCTCCGGCCTCCACGGGCTACCGTCGACTCCTCCAGCCTCCACGGGCTCCTGTTCATCCAGCCTCCACCGCGCGCTACTCCACCGACTACTGTTCAACCACCCCTCCACCGTCTACTGTTCATCTAGCCCTCCACTGTGTACTGTTCATCCAGCCCTCCACACCACGGGGTCCTGTTCAATCACCCCTCCACGGCCACCCCTCCACCATCTACTGTTCATCCAGCCCTCCACACTACGGGGTCTTGTTCATCCAGAGGCAACGCCACCGCTCACTGTTCATCCACCCCCCCCGCAACGCTCACTGTTCATCCAATCGATCGGCTTCAGTAAGCAGCAATAGCGAAGGAATCGCTCCATCGGGTTCAGTTAACAGCCATCGATCGATCACTCGGGTTCAGTAACGCGTAGCCTGTAGTGCAATCACTCGGGTTCAGTTAGAGCCCAATGCCTCGCTCGGGTTCAGTTTGAGCCAACGCCTCGCACATGTATGAGGGAAACGCGCATCGCTCGGCCCCCGACCTCCCATCATAACCGGCAACTCCCCGAAATTTTCCTCCCCCTTGCTTCTACCATAGTTTTTTCTGTCATGGACGGCCTAAAGAATGTCATGCAGCTGCGTCTCCGGCCCGCCCAGGATGAAAAGCCCATTTTCTGTCATGATTTTTTGTCATAGAAGTAGGAGCCCACCACATCTATGATGATATTGGGTTTTGTCACAATTATCGTCATAGAAGTGTCATATGTATGACAGAAAAAAAATTTCGTTCGGCCCAAAATGTCACGGATGTGTCTTTTTTTGTAGTGATGACTGGATCTTTTCAACCATCAATTACAATGTTTAGTCACTGCTTGAACTTTGGGGGCGCTCTACATTTATGTTTTGCGGTCTCAAAAAGGGCTAGCGAGATACCACTATTGTCATATTGTATATGGTAGTTTTGACAACATGTTGCTGTTTCAGATTTCTTATTATTGCTCGCTAATTGATTATGTCATTGATATGAGTTAATATAATTTTTAAGAGTTATTATCGACATGATTAGTTATAATCTTTGTTGAAAACCTGGGTGCTGTTTAAGCTTATTTATGGAAACAAGAGCAAAAGAGCTCGGAAAAGTTTTTGTTTTTCACTTTCAGTTTATCAACTGAATTGCTTGAGGACAAGCAAGGTTTAAGCTTGGGGGAGCTGATACGTCTCCATTGTATATACTTTTCCTAACGCTTTTCCTCTTGTTTTGGACTCTAATTTGCATGATTTGAATGAAACTAACCCAGACTAACGTTGTTTTCAGCAGAACTACCATGGTGTTGTTTTTGTGCAGAAATAAAAAGTTCTCGGAATAGAACAAAACTTTGCAAGGATTTTTATACAATAAGAGAGAATATCTCGAGCCAAGAACAACCGGATGGGGGCACCTAGGTGGGCACAACCCACCAGGGCATGCCACCCCCTCCAGGCGCGCCCAGGTGGGTGATGACCCACAAGTGTAGGGGGTCTATCTAGTCCTTTCGATAAGTAAGAGTGTCGAACCCAACGAGGAGCAGAAGGAAATGATAAGCGGTTTTCAGTAAGGTTTTCTCTCCAAGCACTGAAATTGTAGGTAATAGATAGTTTTGTGATAAGATAAATAGTAACGAGTAACAAGTAAATAAAGTAAATAAAGTGCAGCAAGGTGGCCCAATCCTTTATGTTATGTAGCAACGGATAAGCCTGGACAATTTCTAATAATGAGGAAGGAGCTTCCGAGGACACATGGGAATTATCGTCAAGCTAGTTTTCATCACGTTCATATGATTCGCGTTCGGTACTTTGATAATTTGATATGTGGGTGGACCGGTGCTTGAGTAATCCCCTTACTTGGACAAGCATCCCACTTATGATTAACCCCTATTGCAAGCGTCCGCAACTACAAAAAGAAATATTAAGGTAAACCTAACCACAACATTAAACATATGGATCCATATCAGCCCCTAACGAAGCAACGCATAAACTAGGGTTTAAGCTTCTGTCACTCTAGCAACCCATCATCTACTTATTACTTCCGCATGCCTTCCTCTAGGCCCAAATAATGGTGAAGTGTCATGTAGTCGACGGTCACATAACACCACTAGAGGAAAAGACAACATACATCTCAGCAAAATATCAAACGAATACCAAATTCACATGACCACTGATAGCAAGACTTCACCCATGTCCTTAGGAACAAACGTAACTACTCACAAAGAATATTCATGTTCATAATCAAAGGAGTAATAATATGCATAAATAATCTGAACATATGATCTTCCACCAAGTAAACCAATTAGCATCAACTACAAGGAGTAATCAACACTACTAGGAACCCACAGGTACCAATTTGTGGTTTTGATACAAGATTGGATACAAGATATGAACTAGGGTTTTGAGAGGAGATGGTGCTGGTGAAGATGTTGATGGAGATTGACCCCCTCCCGATGAGAGGATCGTTGGTGATGACGTTGGTGATGATTTCCCCCTCCTGGAGGGAAGTGTCCCCGGCAGAACAACTCCGCCAGAGCCCTAGATTGGTTCCGCCTCGTGGCGGTGGAGTTTCGTCCCGTAAGCTTGCCCATGATTTTTTCCAAGGTAAAAGCTATAATATAGCATAAGATGGACACCGGGGCCCACCAGGGGGTCCAGGAGACAGGGGGTGCGCCTAGTGGGGGGGCGCCCTCCACTCTCCTGGACAGGGTGTGGGCCCCCTGGTGTATTTCTTTCGCCCAATAATTCTTATTAATTCCAAAAAGGTGTTTCGCGGAGTTTTAGGATTTTTGGAGCAGTGCAGAATAGGTTTCCAATGTTTGCTCCTTTTGCAGCCACAATTCCAGCTGCCGGCATTCCCCCTCTTCATGGTAAACCTTGTAAAATAAGAGAGAATAGCCATAAGTATTGAGATATAATGTGTAGTAACAACCCATAATGCAACAAATATTGATATAAAAGCATGATGCAAAATGGACGTATCAACTCCTCCAAGCTTAGACCTCGCTTGTCCTGAAGCGGAAGCCGAAATCGAAAAATATGTCCACATGTTTAGAGATAGTGGTGTCGATAAAAGTAAAATACGAACATGAGGGCATCATGATCATTCTTATAATAGCAACATATATAGATTTTATCATATGATTTCTTATGCTCAAGTAACAATCAATTCACAATGTCAAGTATGATTCAAAAACTTCATTGGGAACTAATAAACTATAATCTCAGTCATTGAAGCAATTGAAATTTATCATAACATCCGAAAGAATCAACAATAGAGCTTTTTAGCAAGTTCACATACTCAACTATCTTGTAGTCTTCTACAATTGCTAACACTCACGCAATACTTGTGGTTATGGAGTTTCAGCCGGACACCAAGAAAGATAGGGGCTTATTGTGTTGCCTCCAATGTATTCAACTTTAGGTGATGTTAGCAATAATAGCCCATGCTAACTTACATCCAATTGGATATATATATATATATATATATCATGATCTTTCAAACACGAGGAG
This sequence comes from Triticum dicoccoides, assembly GCF_002162155.2. NCBI lineage: Eukaryota > Viridiplantae > Streptophyta > Magnoliopsida > Poales > Poaceae > Triticum > Triticum dicoccoides. The sequence goes on along the minus strand of NC_041383.1, from coordinate 297,344,107 downwards.
CTTGCCAAAGGATAAATGAAAAAGGAAAATGTGAGAATCACCTTGACTCAAGCATAAAGTAAAAACCATAAACTAAAGATAGGCCCTTTACAAAGGCAAGCAGAGGCTGTCATGTGCGTTTAGGGTTGATGCACAAAATCTTAATGCAAAAGAACGTCACTTTATATTGCCCCTTGTATGTGGACCTTTATTATGCAGTCCATCGCTTTTATTACTTCCAGAACAAGATCGTACAAAGCTTATTTTCTCTGCACTAATAAGTCATACATATTTAGATAGCATTTTTTATTGTTTGCAACATGACAACTTACTTGAAGGATCTTACTCAATCCATAGGTAGATATGGTGGACTCTCATGGCAAAACTGGTTTTAAGGATATTTGGAAGCACAAGTAGTATCTCTACTTGGTGCAAGGAATTTGGCTAGCATGAGGGGGAAAGGCAAGCTCAACATGTTTGGAAGGTCAATGACAATATACTTTAACTGAGATGTCAGAAAACATAAACCATTACGTTGTCTTCCTTGTCCAACGTCGACTCTTTTAGCATGTCGTACTTAATGAGTGCTCCCAATTATAAAAGGTGTCCAAGATAATATATTTATATGTGAACCCCTCTTTGCTTATGACTTCCTATTAATTGCAACAATGACCAAAACTATGTTCATCAACTCTCAACAATTTTTATGCCTCATACTTTCTATGTGTGAAGTTATCACTATTCATAAGATCAATATGAACCCTGCTATTCTTTCTACTTTCTCAAGATCATAGCAACATAACAAAGCCATTGACTCAACACTAATCTTTATTATAGATAGCTCACGGACTCTATTACAAAAAGAAATCACAAAGCAAAACTCAAAACTACTTGATAACAAAACTTCAGTCTACTAGATCAAGATACTACTAAAAGGATCGAACTAAATAAAACGGTAAAGATAGGAGTGTGATGATGATACGATACCGGGGCACCTCCCCCAAGCTTGGCAGTTGCCAAGGGGAGTGCCCATACCCATGTGATTATGTCCTCGGATGTGGTGAAGTAGGAGTTGTTGATGATGTAGGCTTGTCATCCGTCTTCCAAGGCATAGGCTCTCCATCATAGAAGGATGATCGAGTCTCCGGTATCCTTAAATCTGCAGCCAAACTCATCCTCTTGAATCTATATTCATTCTCACAATTTTGGTTTTGCAGGTCATAGATCTGGGCTTGGAGGTGCTCGATTTTCTCTTCAAGCTTGAAGATGGTCTCCCCAATGACTTTGGCATCCAGCTTGTGGTTGTTGGTGAACTCCGTGATCATCATCTGGTTGGCGTTGAGTCCACGCTCCACCATCCCTTGGCACTTGAAAACTTGCTGCTCCATGGCTTCGAGTTTTGTCTCCATGCTTCCAGTACGCCTTGGTCTTCCACATCGCAGATGTGCAGCACCCCCTCATGCATCTCAACGGTTTGACGGTGTTGCAGCACCTCCACGAGATAGGGGTTGATAACCCTCTCGAAAAACTTGTCCTTGGGAGCGCTTGGAGACGACATGATGCTCTAGATCTGAAACAGAAACAGCTCGAAACGAAAAAACAGGATATTTGCGTGATACGGTGGTCAAAACCTTTGGGAGTATATATAATGAATTTTTACCGACCAAAATACGTAATGTGCAAGAAAACGGAGTCCGGGAGGCACACGAGGTGTCCACGAGATAGGGAGCGCGCCCAGTAGGGGGGACGCGCCCTCGACTCTCGTGGAGGCCTCGGGTCCCTTTCGGACTACTTCTTTCTTCCAAAAATTCTTAAATATTCCAAAACTGATAAAAATTGCCATTGGAGTTGTTTTGAGTCGGTTTACTTACCGTACTACATACCTATTCCTTTCGGAGTCTGGAACGTTATGAAAAGTGTCCCTTATATATTCCTCCGGGGTTACGGTTTCAATATTATTAGTTTCAACATTGATAGGATTACTTGAAATATAATGTTTAATTCTTTGACCATTTACCACCCTCGGACTTGTGCCTTCGAAGTTGTTGATTTTTATGGCACCATAACGATAGACCTCCTCGATAACGTAGGGACCTTCCCATTTTGAGAGAAGTTTTCCTGCAAAAAATCTTAAACGAGAGTTGAATAATAACACATAATCTCCTACGTTAAACTCACGCTTTTGTATCCTTTTATCATGCCAGCATTTGACCTTTTCTTTAAATAGCTTGGCATTCTCATAGGCTTGAGTTCTCCATTCATCAAGTGAGCTAATATCAAACAACCTCTTCTCACCGGCAAGTTTGAAGTCATAGTTGAGCTCTTTAATAGCCCAATATGCCTTATGTTCAAGTTCAAGAGGTAAATGACACGCTTTTCCATAAACCATCTTATATGGAGACATACCCATAGGATTTTTGTATGCAGTTCTATAGGACCATAATGCATCATCAAGTTTTTTGGACCAATTCTTTCTAGATCTATTCACAGTCTTTTGCAAAATTAATTTGAGCTCTCTATTGCTCAACTCTACTTGACCACTAGACTGCGGATGATAAGGATATGTGATTCTATGATTGACATCATACTTAGCAAGCATCTTATGGAAAGCACCATGAATAAATGTGAACCACCATCAGTCATAAGATATCTAGGGACTCCAAACCTCGGAAAAATAACTTCTTTGAGCATTTTAATAGAAGTGTTATGATCAGCACTACTAGTTGGAATAGCTTCTACCCACTTAGTAACGTAATCAACAACAACTAAAATATGTGTATAACCATTAGAGGCAGGAAAAGGTCCCATATAATCAAAGCCCCAAACATCAAACGTTTCAATAACAAGAGAATAATTCATAGGCATTTCTTGACGTCTACTAATGTTGTCTACTCTTTCACATTCATCACAAGACAAACTTACGAGCATCTTTGAAGAGAGTAGGCCAATAAAAACTAGATTGTAGTACCTTGTGTGAAGTTCTATCTCCAGCGTGGTGTCCTCCATAGGATTCAGAGTGACACTTGCATAGGATCTATTCCTGTTCATGCTCAGGCACACAACGTCTAATAACACCATCTACTCCTTTATAAAGGTGTGGGTCATCCCAGAAGTAATGTCTTAAATAATAAAAGAACTTTTTATTTTGCTGGTATGTGAAACTAGGCGGTATAAATTTAGCAACAATGTAATTAGCATAGTCAGCATACCAAGGAGTAGTACCAGAAGCATTAACTACCGCTAATTATTCATCAGGAAAGCTATCATCAATAGGCAGTGGGTCATCAAGAACATTCTCTAACCTAGACAAGTTGTCTGCAACGGGGTTCTCAGCTCCCTTTCTATCAATAATATGCAAATCAAATTCTTGGAGTAGGAGAACCCATCTAATGAGCCTAGGCTTAGCATCTTTCTTTTCCATAAGATATTTAATAGCAGCCTGATCAGTGTGAATGGTAACTTTGGAATCAACAATATAAGGTCTAAACTTATCACATGCAAACACAACTGCTAAGAATTCTTTTTCAGTAGTATCATAATTTTTCTGGGCAGTATCAAGAGTCTTACTAGCATACTGGATAACATTCAATTTCTTATCGACTCTTTGCCCTAGAATAGCACCTACAGCATAATCACTAGCATCACACATAATTTCAAAAGGTAAATTCCAATCAGGTGGCTGAACAATAGGTGCAGTGATCAAAGCTTTCTTAAGTATTTCAAATGCTTCTACGCAATCATCATCAAAGACAAAAGGAATATCTTTTTGCAATAAATTAGTCAGAAGCCTAGAGATTTTAGAAAAGTCATTAATGAACCACCTATAAAAACCGGCATGACCAAGGAAACTTCTTATACCTTTTATGTCCTTGGGACACGGCATCTTTTCAATAGCATCAACTTTGGCTTTGTCAACTTCAATACCTCTCTCAGAGATCTTGTGCCCCAAGACAATGCCTTCATTAACCATAAAGTGACACTTTCCCAATTCAGGATGAGACTAGTGTCTTTGCATCTCTGCAAAACTCGCTCAAGGTTGCTCAAACAATCATCAAGAGAGGATCCATAAACGGAGAAGTCATCCACGAATACCTCACAAATCTATTCACAAAAATTAGAGAATATAGCCATCATGCATCTTTGAAAGGTAGCAGGTGCATTACATAAACCAAAAGGCATACGTCTATAAGCAAAAGTACCAAAAGGGAAAGTAAAAGTAGTTTTAGATTGATCCTTCGCTGACACAGGTATTTGAGAGAAACAAGAATAATCATCTAGAAAGCAGAAATGTGTGTGTTTGGATAGTCTCTCTAGCATTTGATCAATAAAAGGTAAAGGGTAATGATCTTTCTTAGTAGCTTTATTTAACTTACGGAAATCAATTACCATCCTATAACTTATAATAATTCTTTGAGGGATCAATTCATCTTTATCATTTGGAACAACGGTAATACCTCCCTTTTTAGGAACACAATGGACAGGGCTTACCCATTCACTATCAACAACTTGATAAATAATACCTGCCTCAAGGAGCTTTAGTATCTCCTTTCTTACTACTTCTTTCATCTTGGGATTTAGTCGTCGTTGAGGATCTCTAACTGGTTTGGCATCTTTTTCCACTGTAATTTTGTGTTCGCATAATGTGGGACTAATGCCCTTGAGATCATCCAGAGTATATCCAATAGCTGCTCGGTGCTTCTTCAGAATTCTCAATAATCTTTCTTCTTCTTGCTTTGAAAGGTTAGCACTAATAATAACATGATATATTTCCTTTTCATCAAGATACGCATACTTAAGATTTTCAGGTAATGGTTTGAGTTCAAACACGGGATCACCCTTGGGTGGAGGGGGATCCCCAAGAATTTCAACGGGAAGGTTATGTTTCAACATAGGTTCCTGTTTAAGGAACACTTCATCTATTTCCCTTCTTTCCTACATAATAATATCGTTTTCATGGTCTAGCAAATATTGTTCTAATGGATCAGTAGGAGGCACAACAATGGAAGCAAAACCAATAATATCATCCTTAATAGGTGGTTCCCTATAACGAGGTTGTCTATGAAACTTAGCAAATTAAACTCATGAGACATACCATATACACCAACGGTGACAGTATCTTTTTCACAATCAATCTTAGCACTAGTTGTATTCAAGATGGGTCTACCAAAAATAATGGGACAGAAATCATCTTGTGGGGAACCAAGAACAAGAAAATCAGTAGGATATTTAACCTTCCCACACAAAACTTCAACATCTCTAACAATCCCAAAGGGTTTAATGGTATCCCTATTAGCAAGCTTAATAGTAACATCAATGTCTTCTAATTCAATGGGTGCAATGTCATGCATAATTTCTTGATATAAGGTATAAGGTATTGCACTAGCACTAGCACCCATATCACATAAGCCATGATAACAATGATCTCCTATTTTAACGGAAATAACAGGCATGCCTACAATAAGTCTATGTATCTTAGTATCTGGTCTAGCAATATTAGCAGTCTCACCACAGAAATAAATAACATGCCCATCTAAATCATCATCCAAGAGATCTTTAACCATAGCAATACTAGGTTCAACATTAATTTTCTCAGGAAGTGTATAAGTCCTAGTATTACTCTTACGAACAATAGTCGAAGCTTTAGCATGATCTTTTATCCTAACTGGAAAAGGAGGCTTCTCAACATAAGTAGTAGGAACAATAGGATCACTATAGGTGATAGTCTTTTCTTCAACTATAATAGGTGCAACTACTTTCACTTCAATAGGAGGATTATATTTAAACCACTTCTCTTTAGGGAGATCAACGTGAGTAGCAAAAGATTCACAGAAAGAAGCTACTATCTCAGAGTCAAGTCCATACTTAGCGCTAAATCCACAGAAAGCATCGGTATCCATAAAATATTTAACACAATCGAACTTAGGTGTCATACCTGACTCCTTACCATCGTCAGAACCCCAATCTTCAGAGTTGATTTTAATTCTTTCCAATAAGTCCCATTTGAAATCAATAGTCTTCAGCATATAAGAACCAGCACAGGAAGTATCAAGCAGGTTGTGATTATCAAGAGAAAGCCGAGCATAAAAGTTCTGAATAATAATTTCCCGAGAGAGCTCATGATTGGGGCATGAATATAATATTGACTTAAGCCTCCCCAAGCTTGAGCGATGCTTTCTCCTTCGCGAGGCCAGAAATTATATATGTAATTACGACCACGATGAACAACATGCATAGGATAGAACATCTGGTGAAATTCCAACTTCAATCGCTTATAATTCCAAGATCTCGTATCATCACATAGCCTATACCATGTCAATGAATCTCCCTTCAAAGATAAACGGAAGACCTTTCTTTTGACAACATCATCGGGAATACCTGCAAGCTTAAATAATCCACAAACTTCATCCACAAAGATAAGGTGTAAATCGGGATGCAATGTTCCATCTCCTGCAAATGGATTAGCTAGCAGTTTCTCTATCATACCCGAAGGAATCTCAAAGTAAATATTTTCATAAAGTTCAGTAGGTTGAGGAGCAACTCTTTGCTCTTCTGGTCGGGGTAAAGATACCCCGAACAAGCCCCTCAAAGGATTAGTTTCCATAGTGACAAGTAACAGAAAATTTCAGCACACTATATAAATGTTTCCTTACCAAGTTGCACTCACCAAAAGCGCTAGACCCCCCGGCAACGGCGCCAGAAAAGAGTCTTGATGACCCACAAGTGTATGGGATCTATCATAGTCCTTTCGATAAGTAAGAGTGTTGAACCCAACGAGGAGCAGAAGGAAATGATAAGCGGTTTTCAGTAAGGTTTTCTCTGCAAGCACTGAAATTGTAGGTAATAGATAGTTTTGTGATAAGATAAATAGTAATGAGTAACAAGTAAATAAAGTAAATAAAGTGCAGCAAGGTGGGACAATCCTTTATGTAGCAACGGATAAGCCTGGACAATTTCTAATAATGAGGAAGGAGCTCCCGAGGACACATGGGAATTATCGTCAAGCTAGTTTTCATCACGTTCATATGATTCGCGTTCGGTACTTTGATAATTTGATATGTGGGTGGACCGGTGCTTGGGTACTTCCCTTACTTGGACAAGCATCCCACTTATGATTAACCCCTATTGCAAGCGTCCGCAACTACAAAAAGAAGTATTAAGGTAAACCTAACCACATCATTAAACATATGGATCCATATCAACCCCTAACGAAGCAACGCATAAACTAGGGTTAAGCTTCTGTCACTCTAGCAACCCATCATCTACTTATTACTTCCCCATGCCTTCCTCTAGGCCCAAATAATGGTGAAGTGTCATGTAGTCGACGTTCACATAACACCACTAGAGGAAAAGACAACATACATCTCATCAAAATATCGAATGAATACCAAATTCACATGACTACTAATAGCAAGACTTCACCCGTGTCCTCGGGAACAAACGCAACTACTCACAAAGCATAGTCGTGTTCGTAATCAGAGGAGTAATAATATGCATAAAGTATCTGAACATTTGATCTTACACCAAGTAAACCAATTAGCATCAACTACAAGGAGTAATCAACACTACTAGCAACCCACAGGTACCAATTTGTGGTTTTGATACAAGATTGGATACAAGAGATGAACAAGGGTTTTGAGAGGAGATGCTTCTGGTGAAGATGTTGATGGAGATTGACCCCCTCCCGATGAGAGGATCGTTGGTGATGACATTGGTGATGATTTCCCCCTCCCGGAGGGAAGTGTCCCTGGTACGTCTCCAACATATCTATAATTTTTGATTGCTCCATGCTATATTATCTACTGTTTTGGGCAATATTGGGCTTTATTATCCACTTTTATATTATTTTTGGGACTAACCTATTAACCGGAGGCCCAGCCCAGATTTGCTGTTTTATGCCTATTTCAGTGTTTCGAGGAAAAGAAATATCAGACGGAGTCAAAACGGAACGAAATCAACTGGAGAAGTTATTTTTGGAAGGAAAGCAACCCAGGGAACTTGGAGTCCACGTCAGGGGAGATACGGGCTGTCCACGAGGGTGGGGGGCGCACCCCCCCCGGGCGTGCCCCCCTGCCTCGTGGGGCCCCCGTAGCTCCTCCGACGTACCCCCTTCACCCATATATACCTACGTACCCTAAAACTTCCAAAACCGAGATTAGATCAGAAGTTCCACCGCCGCAAGCCTCTGTAGCCACGAAAAACCAATCGGGGCCCTCTCCGGCACCCTGCCGGAGGGGGCCATCATCACCGGTAGCCACGAAAAACCAATCAGGGTCTTCATCACCATGAAGGCCAAGGACCAGAAGGTGGAGGCCATGGAGGAGGAAGCATAAGGGGGAGAACCTCTCCTCCTCTCTTCCGGTGGCGTCGGAGTGCCATCGGGAGGGGAATCATCGCCACGGTGATCGTCTTCATCAACATCACCATCATCATCACCATCCTCATCTCTTTTACGCGGTCCACTCTCCCGCACCCTGCTGTAATCCCTATTTGAACATGGTGCTTTATGTCACATATTATGATCCAATGATGTGTTGCCATCCTGTGATGTTTTGAGTAGATATCTTTTGTCTTTGGGTTGATTGATGATCTAGATTGGTATGAGTTGTATGTTTTACTTTGGTGCTGTCCTATGGTGCCCTCCGTGTTGCGCAAGCATGAGGGGTTCCCGCTGTAGGGTGTTGCAATACGTTCATGATTCGCTTATAGTGGGTTGGTGAGTGAACAGAAGCACAAACCCGAGTAACAAGGATTGTTGCGTATGGGAATAAAGAGGACTTGATGCTTTAATGCTATGGTTGGATTTTACCTTAATGATCTTTAGTAGTTGTGGATGCTTGCTAGAGTTCCAATCATAAGTGCATATGATCCAAGTAGAGAAAGTATGTTAGCTTATGCCTCTCCCTCATATGAAACTGCAATGACGACTATTGGTCTTGTTAACAATTGCCTAGGACAATTCCGCACACCGATCCACCATTATTCCACACTCGCTATTTATATTATTCAGTATTATATTCTAACTTTATGATAACAGCACCTACTTTTATGTATTAGCTCTCCAATATCATACAAAGTTATCCTCTTCATGCCCACAACAAAGTTTTATTTCTTGTTGCTAGTTGGAAGCAAATGTCCGGTACATGTAGAGTCGTATCAGTATGGCTTGAGAGAATATTGATATTACCTTTAGATCCTTGTGGGTTCGACACTCCATACTTATCACTTCCACCTTTGGAAAGTGCTACGATGATTCCTTGCACTTGGGGATTATCAAGCTCTTTTCTGGCGCCGTTGCCGGGGAACAATAGCGTGGGGTTGATATTCTCGTGTGTGCTATTTAGATTTTGTTTTTCATTTTTGTTTTTGTTTAGTCGTGGGTGAAACATACAAAAAATATTAAAAATGAAAATACCAAAAATATTTACTTGCCTATCATGCCTAAAAAGTTTTTCAAAAAAGAGAAGTGATTGGAAGGTTTTGCATTGAAGAAGTGAGGGATCGACCTTGAGACTTGTGCTCATGCTCATTGAAACAATGTAGAATTTTTCATGGAAGTTTCTCTGTAAATAGTTATCCCCTTGTATATATTCCTTGTATTATAAAAATAATATGCCAAGCTTTGGGTTTTAGGATGATTAGATTGCTTGTTTGCTATGTGCAGAACAAAAACAGAAACTTTGGCTGTAGTGCATGAATTTACATTTTTAACTGGAAGGTAAAATGGTCCTGATTCTTCTTGCACATTACTTATGTACAAAATTTTCAAATTGTAAAATTTAGTTTATAATTTTAGGAGTTACAGAAGTTTGCCAAACTTCCAGATTACTACAGACTGTTCTGTTTTTAACAGATTCTGTTTTGCGTGTGTTGTTTGCTTATTTTGATGAATCTATGAGTAGTATCGGAAGGTATGAACCATAGAGAAGTTGGGATACAGTAGATTTAACATCTATACAAATAAATAATGAGTTCATTACAGTACCTAAAGGTAGTGATTTGCTTTATTACACAAACGGATCTCACATGTTTTTGTTAAAGTTTTGTGTGGATGAAGTGTTTGAAGAACGAGGAGTTACCGATGTGAGAAGAATAAAGAGAGACAAGAGTTGAATATTGGGGATGCCCAAGGCACCCCAAGTAAATATTCCAAGGATACTCAAGCATTTAAGCTTGGGGATGCCCCAGCTGGCATCCCATCTTTCTTCTTCAACGATTATCGGTATACCTCGGTTTTTGTTTTGTTCACATGTTTTGTGTCCTTTGTGTTTTTGTTTTTCCTTTAAGATCCATGCTAGCATAAGTTATCCCTTCAATGATTTATAGAATACTTCATGTGCTTCACTTAAATGTTTTAAGTATGATCTTATAGAATTGCTCTTTGTGCTTCACTTAAATCTTTTGAGTATGGTTTTATAGAATGCTTCATGTGCTTCATTTATACATTTTGAGCTTGGATATTGGTTAGTTGTAGAATGCTCCATGAACTTCACTTATACCTTTTGGAGTATGAATAATACTATCATTTAAAGTGGGTTTGGAAGAGTGTCAACTTTAGGAATTAGTGATCCCACTATTTTGGAAGATATTGAATCTTAGTGTGATATTTATGAAAGTGGATTTGGAAGAGTGTCAACTTTAGTTAGTAATGATTCCAGTATTTCGGAAGAGGTTCCAATTGATTATGAGAACAAAGTTTCTATCCATGATACTGCTGAAAATTATGATGAGGGAGGAATACATGCTTGTAGGAGTTGCAATAATATTAAGTTTTCTCTCTATGTGCTTAAAGTTTTGAAGTTATACTTGTTTTGCCTTCCTATGCTAGTTGATTCTTGTTCCCATAAGTTGTGTGCTCACAAAATCCCTAGGCATAGGAAGTGTGTTAGATTTAAATATGCTAGTCATATTCTTCAAGATGCTCTCTTTGTGTTTCAAGTCCTATCTTTAAAGTGAGCATCGTTGAAATCATCATGCCTAGCTAAAAGGCATTAAAGAAAAGCGCTTGTTGGGAGACAGCCCAATATTTACCCTTACTGTTTTTGTGTGTCTACATGATTAAGCTATTGTAGTAATCATGTTTTATATCTTTTTGTCGGGGAAACTGATCCACGAACACCTATGGGACCGGCGGACCGAGCCCCTTTCGGTTCGGCGGGGGGCGGAGATCGCACGAAGAGCAGATCGAGGCGAAGCACATGAGCAGTTTACCCAGCTTCGGAGCTCTCCGGAGAGATAATACTCCTACTGTTGCTTGTCCGATTGTATTGTGTTCTTGCTCGGGAGCGCTGAATGCTACAGTACACTCTAGCTGCTAACGAGACCGAGCATGTGTCTCTTCTCCCTTCGAACCCCCTCTACGTTGCGCATGGGCCTCCTTTTATATGTCCAAGGGGTCACCGACAGGTGGCAACGCAGACGAGGGTAAAAATGGAAAAGAAGTTGCGGTTGGTACACCTACTTGCACAGTGTATCCTACCTAACCCTGACGACAGGGGACAAAGGCATTAAATGCCCGTCTGTGTCGCCCAAACAGTGCAGAAAGGGACCGTCAGGGGCGCCACCGCTCGCCATGATGGCAGTCTTGTCAGCTTCGCATGCCACCGCGCACCGCTGGCTGCACAGCCTCTCGCCACGCGCGCCTGGAAAGGCCCCCAGGGCGACACGTTGGTGGATGTGCTGGAGCGTGGGTACAGGGTGGTTACTTGCCGCGACAAGCGCCTTGCCGCGGTCGTCGTCTTGTCGCGCCCGGAAGCTTGTCGCTCGCCAGGCCTTGAGATGCCTTGGTTGGTCTTCCCAGCAAGCTCCTCTTGCCGGGCCTTGTTGCCTTGCCGGGACGTGCGGTGCGTTGCGGCAAGTTCCTTGGGATGCCTTGATTGGCCTTCCCGGCAAGCTCCTCTTGCCGGGGCCTTATCTCCTTGGCTTGAATACTTCGTTCTTGAATGGCTCCAAGGGAACCACGGAGGACCTTGGCGGTCGCCCGGCAAGCCTTGCCGCGGGGTGCTGCAACTGCCCATGCACAAGTTAGGGATACTAGGGTACCCCTACTCTAGTACACCGACAGGAGCCCCCGGGCCTGGGCCACACACGGTGCCGAGCGCTGTTGGGCCACGCCCAAGACAGGGCACGGGCACGCGCGGCCTGGGTTACGCCGAATCTTACTCCGTATCCACCGCGCCCTCCCCCAACGGCACGCGTTGAATGCGGTATCGTGGGAGAGATCGTGGGTGGTTTTTATTCGGAAGGGCGAAACGTCCACTCCCTCCCTCTTTATAAGCAGGGGAAACAGGGGCAGTTTGCCCACTTCGCCGGTTGCTACTCCATTCTCGAAAATCTCCGCCGCTCCCCTCCTTCTTCTCAAAGCCGAAAGAGAGCAGCGCTCCGCCCCCCATTGCCACCAGCATCACCAACGCCGCCGATCTCCCCCACCACCTCCGCCATGGCTCCAAAAGCCGACAAGGGGAAGGGCGTGAAGTCGGCCGAGGCACAGCGGCTCGCGGCGCTGCGGAAGGAGCGGGCCATCTTCTCCCCTCAGCTCGGTGCAAAGGAGCTGAGGGAGTACTACTACCTCTTCTGGTCGACGGAGACGTGAGCGCATCCGAGCACGAGGGTACTCCCGGCCACCACTTCGAGACTGGCTCCGAACGGGTATCCCTTCTTCACGCTGTTCTTCTACTGCGGGCTCTGCCCGCCTTTCTCTGAATTCTTTTGCGATATCATGAACACCTACGGGTTCCGCCTCCTTGATTTCACCCCCAATGCCGTTCTGACCATGACAGTTTTCGCACATTTGTGCGAAAACTTTGTCGGAGTCCACCCAAACGTAGCCCTTTTCCGCCACTTCTTCATGCCTCGAGTCGAGAGAGGAGAGCCCCTTGCCGGAGGAATCGCTTGGATCTTGAGGGTCGGCAAGAAGGAAGCCTATCTGGAGGGAGAGCTCCGCAGCAAATGGGAGGAGTGGAGAGCAGAGTGGTGCTGGGTCGTCGAGGAGAACCCGCAGCCATTCACTGCCCTGCGCCAAGCCCCAATAGTGCGCGGCAACGATTGGAGCAACGTGGCCCCGGAAGACGACAAGCGGAAGATCGCCGTCACCCGGATCCTACGCCTCAGGCTTGCCGGGCTCACTGTGGGCGCAGTTGGCGCAGACTTCCTTCGCCGCTGCATCGCCCCCCTGCAGGAGAGGGGGAGACCTGCCTGGGAGTTCAAGAACTCGGCGGATATCATGAGGCTGCGCCCGGGCCTCAACTTCAACTTCACTGTTTTGGAGCTGGACGCGATGCTCCTGGAGCTGTTCAAGCGCGATCCCCAGCATCCGTTCATATTGCCGCGGGATGTCGTTCCGCTGTGCAATAATTCTTCGCTCGACCGCATCCGCGCAATGATGCTGTTGTGTGACTCTCACGGAATCGCCCCAACTTGGCAAGAACCTGCGGATGACGTCGTGCGGGCATTCTTCGACGACTTGGTAGAAGTGCCGGTCCGCGCTGATGAGCAGAAGAGCCTCACTTGCGACACCACCGATGCGGAGATGCAGCGCATCGCCACCAGGCTGGAAGAGGCGGCAGCAGCTGCTGCCGCGGGCGTGTTCGGGTTCACCGTGGAGGAGGCAGAGGCAGCATAGGCGGCAAGCCTTGCCGAGCGCGAGGAGTTTACCGGCGAGGAAGATCTTGCCGGCCCTGAAGCTGAGCCGAGCGAGCCCGGCGAGGAAGAGCCCGAACCTTCAGATAGCTTGCTGCAGGCGGAGCCCCTAGCTCCGGCAAGGAGGCGTCTCCGCAAGGCCGTGGACGTAGCGGGGCAGCAAACGGGTCAACAGCCGCCGAGCCGCGCGACACGCTCTACCGCGGCAAGCACCGTTGCCACAGGAGCGCCTCACGCCGCTGCGGCAACTAGAGCGGGGTCTTCCCGGTCCACCGCTGCTGCTCCTGCCAAGCGGGCAAGGGAGCCTACTCCTCCGCCTCGTCGCACCGGAGGCGAGCCGGACTTCGATCTCTCCGCGCTCAGCTCCGACGAGGAAGAAGAAGAGTAAGATCCCTTGCTGTTCTTGTTGTTCTTCAATCTTTGTTGGCTTTCGTCTTGTATCTGACTTGCTTCGATCTGAATCCATTCCTTTTCAGGATGCTGGCCCAGAGAGCGGCGAAGAGAGCCAAGGCCCCGGTGATTGTCATCGAATATGATCCCACCATGTCAGCAGGGGGTGTGTCTGAGAGCACCTTGACGGACCCGGCAACTACTCCCCAAAGCAGCCCCCAGCGCAGCCCCCAGCGTAAGTTTATAGTTTACTTCCTGCCACCAGGCGCGCATGGGTGCTCTTTTCTCTACTGATATCTTGACTGTTTGGATTTGTGTAGGAGCAGAACAACCTCACCAAGAATGCCCGGAAGCTGCTCCCGAAGTGCCATCTGCTTCGACTACGCCGCCAAGGGAGGAGTCCCCGGCAAGGGAGCGCTCTCTGGCAAGGGAGAACTCTCCGGCAAGGGACAGTTCTCCGGCAAGAGACGACACCAGTGATCCTCCGGCGGTTGAGACCGCGACCGCAGATCCTAGCACAGGTAATTTTCTTGCCTGAGAACTTCCCCTAGGATCTTCTTCTTCTGATTTTCTTCTTGTATATTTGCTTGACTTCTCTCCCCTTTCCGTTCGTCAGATCCCCCTGCCACGGAGCCGATGGAGACCGAGGACGCCGGCGAGGAGGGCGCGCGCGGCAGTGCCGACGACGCCGCGGCCACCGAAGAAGAGGCCGGTGCTGATGATCCCGCCGGCGAAGAGGCCGCCAAGGCTGCCGCCGCAGAAGCAGGCAAGGGATCCAGCGATCGCACTGACAGCCCCGAGGCCGCAGGAGCGCCAGGCGCTACGCCGACCGCCGATCCCTCCGCCGATGCTGCAGCGCCAGGCTCCGAAGAGCCCCAGTCCGGCGCCTACTGGAAGGCCGGCGACGGTATCTTCATCAAGCTCCCCTGGGCGTCAAGCTCCAGGGCGCCGGTCGAGGGAGAAACCTTGGATGGAGAGGTGCTCGCCTCCGCAAGGTTGCCGGTAGTCGACGCGCCAAGCAGCAGCAGCGACGAGCCTGAAGAGGAGTGGCTGCTGCGGAAGCTGAATTCGCTCTACCGTGCCCGACAAGCCAAGCTGGCCTCCCGAGAAGCGCTTGTCGCGAAGGCGGGAGTTGATATTGAGAAGCGCGCGGAGGAGCTCCGAGGCCTCAGGCAGGAAGCTCTCCGGTCCTTCTCGCGCTCACGCTTGAGAGCGGCAAGCTCCTCGCCACTCGCCCTGAGATCAGCCTCCAGCTGCGCTACCTTCGTCTCCAGCTCCTTCTTGGCGGCCTCGGCAGCTTCGGCAGCATCCCTCGCTTCCTTGACAGCCCCGCCAATTGCTTGCTCCCGCGCGGCAAGTTCCTCCTCGTGGCTGTCAAGGTTCACCATGCACTGAGCCAACTCCCCTTCTTGCGCAAATAAATTTTCAGCGACAAGCCGTTGCTTCTCTTCGGCTTTAGCCTTCTCGAGGAGGAAGGCTTTCCGCTCCTCGAGAAGTTGCTCCCGCTCCTCCGCCAGGGATCGGAGAGCCTCCTGCCTGAGACCGCGGAGCTCCTCTGCGCGCTTCTCAATATCCACCCCCGCCTTCGTGACAAGCGCCTCTCGGGACGCCAGTTTGGCTTGGCGGGCACGGTAAAGCAACGTCAGCTTCCGCAACAGCCGCTCCTCCTCAGGCTCGTCGCTGCTGCTGCTTGGCGTGTCGACCACCGTCAGCCCAGCAGAGGCGAGCACCTCTCCGTCCAGGATTTCTCCCTCGACCGGCGCCCTGGAGCTTGACGCCCAGGGGAGCTTGATGAAGATACCGTCGCCGGCCTTCAAGTAGGTGCCGGGCTGGGGCTCTTCGGAACCTGGCGCTGCAGCATCAGCGGAGGGATCGGCGGTCGGCGCAGCGCCTGGTGCTCCTGCGGCCTCGGGGCCGTCAGTGCGATCGCCGGATCCCTCGCCCGCTCTGCAGCGGCAGCCTTGGCGGCCTCTTCGCCGGCGGGATCATCAGCACCGGCCTCTTCTTCGGTGGTGGCGGCGTCGTCGTTGTTGCCGCGGCGCGTCCTCCTCGCCGGCGGCCTCGGTTTCCATCGGCTCCGTGGCGGGTGGATCTGACGACCGAATAGGGGAGAGAAGTCAAGCGAATATACAAGAAGAAAATTAGAAGAAGAAGATCCCAAGGGAAGTTTTCAGGCAAGAAGATTACCTGTGCTAGGATCTGCGGTCGCGGTCTCAACCGCCGGAGGATCACTGGTGTCGTCTCTTGCCAGAGAACTGTCCCTTGCCGGAGAGTTCTCCCTTGCTGGAGAGCGCTCCCTTGCCGGGGACTCCTCCCTTGGCGGCATAGTCGAAGCAGATGGCACTTCGGGAGCAGCTTCCGGGCATTCCTGGTGAGGCTGTTCTGCTCCTACACAAATCCAAACAGTCAAGATATCAGTAGAGAAAAGAGCACCCATGCGCGCCTGACGGCAGGAAGTAAACTATAAACTTACGCTGGGGGCTGCACTGGGGGCTGCTTTGGGGAGTAGTTGCCGGGTCCGTCAAGGTGGTCTCAGACACACCCCCTGCTGACACGGTGGGATCATCTTCGATGACAATCACCGGGGCCTTGGCTCTC
Source organism: Triticum dicoccoides (assembly GCF_002162155.2). Classification (NCBI taxonomy): domain Eukaryota; kingdom Viridiplantae; phylum Streptophyta; class Magnoliopsida; order Poales; family Poaceae; genus Triticum; species Triticum dicoccoides. Next base: position 297,327,505 of record NC_041383.1, on the reverse strand, counting down.
TTCGCCGCTCTCTGGGCCAGCGTCCTGAAAAGTAATGGATTCAGATCGAAGCAAGTCAGATACAAGACGAAAGCCAACAAAGATTGAAGAACAACAAGAACAACAAGGGATCTTACTCTTGTTCTTCCTCGTCGGAGCTGAGCGCGGAGAGATCGAAGCCCGGCTCGCCTCCGGTGCGACGAGGCGGAGGAGTAGGCTCCCTTGCCCGCTTGGCAGGAGCAGCAGCGGTGGACCGGGAAGACCCCGCTCTAGTTGCCGCAGCGGCGTGAGGCGCTCCCGCGGCAACGGTGCTTGCCGCGGTAGAGCGTGTCGCGCGGCTCGGCGGCTGTTGACCCGTCTGCCGCCCCGCTACGTCCGCGGCCTTGCGGAGACGCCTCCTTGCCAGAGCCGGGGGCTCCGCCTGCGGCAAGCTGTCTGAAGGTTCGGGCTCTTCCTTGCCGGGCTCGCTCGGCTCAGCTTCAGGGCCGGCAAGATCTTCCTTGCCGGCAAACTCCTCACGCTCGGCAAGGCTTGCCGCCTCTGCTGCCTCTGCCTCCTCCAAGGTGAACCCGAACACGCCCGCGGCAGCAGCTGCTGCCGCCTCTTCCAGCCTGGTGGCGATGCGCTGCATCTCCGCATCGGTGGTGTCGCGAGTGAGGCTCTTCTGCTCATTAGCACGGACCAGCACTTCTACCAAGTCGTCGAAGAACGCCCGCACGACGTCATCCGCAGGTTCTTGCCAAGTTGGAGCGATTCCGTGAGAGTCACACAACGTCATCATTGCACGGATGCGATCGAGCGGAGAATTATTGCACAGCAGAACGACATCCCGCGACAATATGAACGGATGCTGGGGATCGCGCTTGAACAGCTCCAGGAGCATCGCGTCCAGCTCCAGAACAGTGAAGTTGAAGTTGAGGCCCGGGCACAGCCTCATGATATCCGCCGAGTTCTTGAACTCCCAGGCGGGTCTCCCCCTCTCCTGCAGGGGGGCGATGCGGCGGCGAAGGAAATCTGCGCCAACTGCGCCCACAGTGAGCCTGGCAAGCCTGAGGCGTAGGATCCGGGTGACGGCGATCTTCAGCCTGTCATCATCCGGGGCCATGTTGCTCCAATCATTGCCGCGCCACTATTGGGGCTTGGCGCAGGGCAGTGAACGGCTGCGGGTTCTCCTCGACGACCCAGCACCACTCTGCTCTCCACTGCTGCAGAGCTCTCCCTCCAGATAGGCTTCCTTCTTGCCGACCCTCAAGATCCAAGCGATTCCTCCGGCAAGGGGCTCTCCTCTCTCGACTCGAGGCATGAAGAAGTGGCGGAAAAGGGCTACGTTTGGGTGGACTCCGACAAAGTTTTCGCACAAATGTGCGAAAACTGCCATGGTCAGAACGGCATTGGGGGTGAAATCAAGGAGGTGGAACCCGTAGGTGTTCATGATATCGCAAAAGAATTCAGAGAAAGGCGGGCAGAGCCCACAGTAGAAGAACAACGCGAAGAAGGGATACCCATTCGAAGCCAGTCTCGAAGCGGTGGCCGGGAGTACCCTCGTGCGCGGATGCGCTCGCGTCTCCGTCGACTAGAAGAGGTAGTAGTACTCCCTCAGCTCCTTTGCACCGAGCTGAGGGGAGAAGAGGGACCGCTCCTTCCGCAGCGCCGCGAGCCGCTGCGCCTCGGCCGACTTCACGCCCTTCCCCTTGTCGGCTTTTGGAGCCATGGCGGAGGTGGTGGGGGAGATCGGCGGCGTTGGTGATGCTGGTGGCAATGGGGGGCGGAGCGCTGCTCTCTTTCGGCTTTGAGAAGAAGGAGGGGAGTGGCAGAGATTTTTGAGAATGGAGTAGCAACCGGCGAAGTGGGCAAACTGCCCCTGTTTCCCCTACTTATAAAGAGGGAGGGAGCGGACGTTTCGCCCTTCCGAATAAATAAACCACCCACGATCTCTCCCACGATGCCGCATTCAACGCGTGCCGTTCGGGGAGGGCGCGGTGGATATGGAGCAAGATTCGGCGTAACCCAGGCCACGCGTGCCTGTGCCCTGCTTTGGGCCTGGCCCAACAGCGCTCAGCACCGTGTGTGGCCCAGGCCCGGGGGCTCCAGTCGGTGTACTAGAGCAGGGGTACCATAGTATCCCGAACTTGTGCACAAGCAGTTGCAGCACCCCGCGGCAAGGCTTGCCGGATGACCGCCACGGTCCTCCGTGTTTCCTCTGGAGCCATTCAAGAACAAAGTATTCAAGCCAAGTAGACAAGGCCCCGGCAAGAGGAGCTTGCCGGGAAGGCCAATCAAGGCATCCCAAGGAACTTGCCGTGACGCGCCACGCGTCCCGGCAAGGCAACAAGACCCCGGCAAGAGGAGCTTGCCGGGAAGACCAACCAAGGCATCTCAAGGCCTGGTGAGCGACAAGCTTCCAAACCCGACAAGACAACGGCCGCGTCAAGGCGCTTGCCGCGGCAGGCTACCACTGTACCCACGCTCCAGCACATCCACCAACGTGTCACCCTGGGGGCCTTTCCAGGCGCGCGTGGCGAGAGGCTGTGCAGCCAGCGGTGCGCGGTGGCATGCGAAGCTGACAAGACTGCCATCGTGGCGAGCGGTGGCGCCCCTGACGGTCCCTTTTTACTTTTTAGGCGACGCGGACGGGCATTTAATGCCTTTGCCCCTGCCGTCAGGGTTAGGTAGGGAGCACTGTGCAGGTGGTTGTACCAACCACAACCCCTTTTCCACTTTTACCCTTCTCTGCGTTGCCACCTGTCGGTGACCCCTTGAGCATATAAAAGGAGGCCCATGCGCAACGTAGAGGGGGTTCGACTCATTCGGAAGCCAGAAAAACACTTAGCTCTCTCGAGCAAGAACACAATACAATCAGACAAGCAGCAGTAGGAGTATTATCTCTCCGGAGAGCTCCGAAGCTGGGTAAACTGCTCGTGTGCTTCGCCTCGATCTGCTCTTCGTGTGATCTCCGCCCCCTGCCGAACCGAAAGGGGCTTGGTCCACCGGTCCCATAGGTGTTCGTGGATCAGTTTCCTCGACATCTTTGGCGCGCCAGGTAGGGGGCGTCGAGATTGTGTGAACCTGATCCGGCGTTCACACGAGTTAGATCTTTGTTTTCTTCATCGACATGCCACCGAAGAAGAAGACTTCGGCGGCAGCTGCTCCGTGCACGTCACTTCCACCACCACTGGAGCAAACGGGTGGTGGAGTGGACGCCGGCGGAAGAACGGACGTCGACGAGGAAGCTCACGATGCTGCCAGGTCCAAGGACAAGGCTGCATAGACCTCGGCGTCCGTACATGTCCCGCGCCCATCTCAGGAGGCGCAGGACCGACAGCGTCATGGTATTTGCAGTACCATACGTTCGTTGGGACAAGATCAAGCTGGTGGATCTCGGGGTGCTCAAGACCAACATGCACGCCAACGTGCTGGCACGAGCGAGACACGGTCGCCTGGACGGGATGCTGCTCCTTCTAACATAGTTAGAAGCCCGAGCATATCCCGCTCCTCGCACCGTTCGCCACTACCGCCCACCACTCCAGCAGAAGCTTTGGCGCGAGCTCAGCTGCTCCTGGATTACCCTCCAGCGGAAGACAAGATCGACCAATGGAGGGCCACCATTCAGAGTCTCATTGGCTTTGCCAACGGCGACACTCCGCGGCAGCCAAGTGCATCGCGGCCGCGGCAGGACTGCCAGGCACGAGCCGGTGGCGACGAAACCGGTGGGGGTGCAACCACCATGCACTCTCCACCCCGAAGGCCAAGATCGCCAACTCGCCGGATCCACCTCGACAGCGATTCCACCGCATCGTCAGATCCACGAGCTCGTCGCGATCAGCGCCATGTTCTTCACGAACAACAGCAAGAAGACGCTCGTACTCGCATCGAGCGCCGAAGAGAAGCGCGACGTCAATCCGACAAGCGCGCTGGGCCCTCTGTCGACATGCATGCGCCAGGGGAGCCAGGCGACGTGCCGTACGCGGTAGGTTGTCCTGCGTTCACTCGTGAGCTGCGGCAAGTCCAGTGGCCCATCACGAAGAATTTCAAGCCCGATGTACCAGAGAAGTACGACGGCAAGACGCATCCGTCGGAGTTCCTCAACATCTACACCATCGCGGTACAAGCTGCTGGGGGGCGGGACGACAAGATCCTTGCCAACTACTTCCCGCTGGTGCTCAAGCCCAATGTCAGATCCTGGCTCATGCACTTGCCGGACAGCTCCATATCCTCCTGGGCTGACCTGTGCCATCAGTTTGTCGGTGCCTTTACAGGCGGCCACAAGCCCCATGGCCAAGAGAGCGACCTTCATCTGCTCGCCCAGAAGGAAGGAGAGCCCCTGCGCAAGTACATTCAAAGATTCAGCCGCGTACAGCACAACATCCCAGACGTCCACCCTGCCGCGGTGATCAGCGCGTTCCATCAGAACGTGCGAAACCGCAGGATGCGGGAGGAGATGGCGATGTGCAAGATCAGAGACGTCAGTGAGCTATATGCCCTGGCCGACAAGTGTGCACGTGCTGAGGAAGGGAGGAAACTCCCCGGAGAGAACACAGGAGCAGGAAGATCTGATAGTGAGGACACTGCCCCGGCAAGGAAGAACCGGCGGCGGAACAACAGGAAGAAGAAAGGCAAAGATGTGCTAGTTGTTGAGCAATCCGGCAAGAAAGTCGAAGCTGGTAGCTCCGGCAAGGAGGTTGCCGCAGCTGTGGCGGTCGCCGACAAGCAGGACAGCACCAACAAGCAGTATTGCAAGATCCACCGCACCAAGGGCCACGACCTCCAGAGCTGCAAGAAGGTCGAGCAGCTTGTTGAACAGCAAAAGGCTGAATACGAGCGGCGTGACAAGGAGAAGGCCCAGGAAGGTGCTAGGGGAGCCAGCAAGAAACGTCCCGGCCGAGGAGGACGCTGCGGCAAGGCCAAGCAGCGGCAAGGATATAGACCTCCCCGCGGCCGCGACAAGGATGAAGATGACGACGACGATGAAGATATGGATGAAGATAAGACCGATGAGCAGGAGTTCCGGAAAGCCACAGAGGTCCTGTGCATTGACGGTGGTGCTTCTCTGCATACTTCACACCGCCAGCTCAAGCAGTGGGTGCGGGAAGTCAATGCGGCAGAACCACCCGTCGAGTCACGCAAGCCTCTGAAATGGTCCAGCACGCCTATCATCTTTGATATTGAGGACCACCCTGATCGCATAACTGTAGTCGGGTGCTTGCCGATGTTGGTTTCACCAACTATCCGCAACCTCAAGGTCACTAAGATGCTAGTTGACGGCGGGGCCGACTTGAACCTGATCTCCTCCGCGGTACTCCAAAAACTCCAGATCCCTGATAGCGAGCTCGAAGAGACCGGCACATTTCAAGGAATCAATCCGGGAAGGAGCAAGCCGAAGGGAAAGATCACGTTGCCGGTAACATTTGGCAGCGAGCTGAACTTCAGGACTAAGAGGGTCACTTTTGACGTTGCTGATTTTCCATTGCCTTACAATGGGATACTCGGCCGTCCAGCACTTGCCAAGTTCATGGCAGCTTCTCACTATGCATACAACGTACTGAAGATGCCAGGCCCGATAAGTGTTATCTCTGTCCATGGCGACAAGAAGGATGCTCTTATCTGCGCCGACAAGATCTACCGGGAAGCAGCAGCCGCAATAGATCGCAACTCACTTGCCGCTGAAGCTCCCGGGGGGAAGAAGAAGACCAAGTCCGGCAAGAGCGCTGATGCCCACTCCGGCAAGCGCACCTCTTCGGAGTGCTGCGCTACCGTCGAGGACGCACCATCCAGCTCCACCGGCAAGTGTAAGAAGACAATGGCAGCTCCACCAGAGACCAAGAAGGTGTCCGCCAAGGAGGACGGCACTGGTGGTACCTTCACCATCAGTGCCACTCTCGACCCTAAATAGGAAAGCGCGCTCGTTGCTTTCCTGCGGGCGAATGTCGACGTGTTTGCATGGCAACCGTCTGACATCCCCGGTGTTCCCAGGAAAGTAATCGAGCACCATCTTGCCGTTTGTCCTCATGCGCGGCCCGTCAAGCAGAAAGTCAGGAAACAGGCATTGGAGCGCCAAGAATTCATTGCAGAAGAGATCAAGAAATTGGAAGCAGCATGCCTTGTTAGCGGAGTGCTCCATCCTACGTGGTTGGCCAATCCTGTAGTCGTGCGCAAGGCAAACGGGAAATGGAGGCTTTGTATTGACTTTACCGATGTTAATAAAGCTTGTCCCAAAGACCCATTTCCCTTGCCGCGCATCGACCAGATTGTTGACTCCACGGCCGGATGTGACTTGCTTTCATTTCTTGATGCATACTCAGGATATCATCAGATCTTCATGGCAGAAGAGGATGAGGAGAAGACCGCATTCATTACCCCATGTGGCACATACTGTTTCGTACGGATGCCTTTCGGTTTGAAGAATGCTGGTTCAACATTTGCAAGAGTTGTCCAGGACGCTTTTAAACCGCAAATACACAGAAATGTGGAAGCCTACATGGATGACATAGTGGTCAAGAGCAAGGACAAGGCGACCCTAATTCAAGATTTAGACGAAACCTTTGCAAATCTGCGCAAGATCAACCTCAAGCTTAACCCCGAGAAGTGCGTATTTGGAGTCCCCTCCGGCAAGCTTCTCGGCTTCTTTGTGTCTCAATGCGGAATTGAGGCCAATCCCGACAAGATCAAGGCCATTGAGCAGATTGAAGCACCAAAGCGCGTCAAGGATGTACGAAGACTTGCCGGTTGTGTGGCTGCTCTCAGCAGGTTTATCTCTAGGTCTGCTGAGCGCGCCCTACCATTTTTCAAAATTTTGAAAAAGGCAGGTCCAATGAAATGGACTCCGGAAGCGGAGGCTGCGCTGCAGGACTTGAAGAAATACCTGTCCTCCACTCCAACACTTGTCGCACCTAAGCCACAAGAGAAGTTGCTGCTATATATAGAGGCAACCAATCAAGTGGTTAGTGCTGCGTTAGTAGCGGAGAGGGAGGCGGACGATGAGCCAGCAACCACGGCAGATGCATCCAGCGACAAGCAGAGGACTTCATCGGCAAGCTCTGGTCCCGACAAGGATGGATCTGCGCAGGCGCGTGAAGAGATGCATAAGAGAATGGTGCAGCGCCCAGTTTACTTTGTCAGTTCCCTTCTGCAGGGGGCTAGGTCAAGGTACTCTGGTGTGCAGAAGTTGCTTTTCGGCCTTCTCATGGCCTCGAGAAAGCTGCGCCATTACTTCCAAGCACATGAGATCACAGTTGTCACTCGCTTTCCGTTGAAGAGGATACTGCAAAATCCAGAAGCAACTGGCAGGATTGTCAAGTGGGCACTAGAACTGTCAAGCTTTGGCCTCAAGTTTGAGAGCACTTCAACTATCCAAAGCAGAGCATTGGCAGAGTTCATAGCAGAGTGGACGCCAACACCAGATGAAGAAATTCCAGAGACGAGCATCCCCGTCAAGGAAGCAAGCAAAGAGTGGCTGATGTACTTTGATGGTGCCTTCTCGCTGCAAGGCGCCGGCGCTAGCGTGCTACTTGTTGCACCCACCGGAGAGCATCTCAAGTACGTAGTCGAGATGCACTTTCCCAAGGAGCAAGCAACGAACAATACTGCAGAGTATGAAGGTTTGCTTGCCGGCCTCAGGATCGCAGCAGACCTTGGGATCAAGAAGCTCATTGTCAGGGGTGACTCACAACTTGTCGTCCGCCAAGTGAACAAGAGTTATCAGAGTCCGTTAATGGAAGCTTACGTTGATGAAGTGAGAAAACTAGAAGAGCACTTTGACGGCCTGCAGATGGAGCATGTTCCAAGAGCTCAGAACGACATTGCCGACGGCCTGTCAAAGTGTGCCGCACTTAAGTTACCTGTGGAACCAGGGATCTTTGTGCTCAAGCTGACTCAACCATCCGAAACGCCATCAACTGGACAGAGCAAGAAGAGGAAGTTGTTTTCTGGTGACTATTTTCCGGCAGAGCTTCCCGAAGCCGCCGCCAGGAAGTTCCTCAGGATCAACACCAAGAGTGCTGAGGAGCAGTCTGCTCCGACAAACCTTAGGCTTTGTTCCGTTGAAGCAGACGCTCCCGACAAGTTTTGCTCCGGCAAGCTTGCCGGGGAACATCAAGCTCCGGCAGAGCCACAAGTTCTTGCCGTAGAAGCGGATGTTCCCGCAGCAGCAGATGTGCCTTTAGTCCTTGTTGTCGAGCCACAAGCTCCAGCATGGGCACAGCAGATTGTCCATTTCCTTCAGACAGGAGAACTTCCCGAAGAGCAAGAAGAAGCGGAAAGAGTAGCCCGGCAGTCAAGTATGTACCAGTTTGTCGACAACACATTGTACAGAAGAAGACTCAACAGTGTGAAATTGAAGTGTATTCACCGGGAAGACGGACAAAAGCTGTTGGCAGAGATACATGGAGGCATATGTGGTCACCACATTGGCGCAAGAGCACTTGCCGGCAAAGCGTTCCGACAAGGTTTCTTTTGGCCGTCAGCCCTCCAGGATGCAACTGCACAAGTAACCAAGTGTGAAGCGTGCCAGTTCCATTCCAAGCAGATACACCAGCCAGCTCAAGCTCTCCAGATGATCCCTTTATCCTGGCCATTGTCGGTCTGGGGGCTCGATATCCTCGGCCCCTTCCCCCGAGCTGTCGGGGGCTTTGAGTACTTGTACGTTGCAATCGACAAGTTCACAAAGTGGCCAGAAGTGGAACCAGTGAGGAAGGTGACAGCACAGTCAGCAGTCAAGTTCTTCAGGTCATTGTTTGCCATTTCGGGATCCCTAACAGGATCATCACCGACAACGGCACGCAATTTACGAGCCGCACCTTCATGCAGTACGTCCAAGATCTTGGCGCCAAGGTCTTCTTCGCTTCTGTTGCTCATCCCAGAAGCAACGGTCAAGCGGAGAGGGCAAATGCTAAAGTGCTGCGCGGGCTCAAGACCAGAACTTTCGACAGGCTGCACAAGTGCGAAAAGAACTGGATTGAGGAGCTGCCGGTGGTTCTTTGGTCGATCAGGACGACGCCAAATCGAGCCACTGGCCAGACACCTTTCGCTCTAGTTTATGGAGCAGAGGCAGTTCTCCCCACGGAACTCGTATACGGGTCGCCTCAAGTGCTCGCTTATGATGAGCTTGAGCAAGAGCAGCTGCGACAAGATGACACGCTGCTCCTTGAGGAGGATCGTCTTCAGGCTACTGTACGAGCTGCTCGATACCAGCAAGCTTTGCGCCGCTACCATAGCCGCAAAGTTAAAGCCAGAAGCTTCGAGGAAGGCGACCTTGTTCTTCGGCGCGTTCAGTCCGCCAAGAATTCCAACAAGTTGACGCCGAAGTGGGAAGGCCCTTATCGGGTGAAACGAGTCACTAGGCTTGGCGCTGTCCGCCTTAAGACCGAAGATGGCATACCGGTGAGCAACTCCTGGAACATTGAGCATCTTCGTAAGTTTTACCCGTAGGGAGCGGTTGCCGGAACCCGTTCCGGCAACCACCTTTTGTACAAGTCTTGCCAATGTTGCATGTAATCCTTTGTACAAAGCCGGGCGCAGATCCCGTGCATAAGTAAAGCTCATGTGCTCCGCACATCTTGTCAATTTCATGCTTTTTACTTTATACTTGCATGCATTATCTGACACTTTGTGCAGCACCTACCCCCGGTAAGCAATAACGAGCCGTAAGGCTCCATGTCTTTATTTTCTCTTCTTTCTTTTTCTCAAAAAGGAAAGGAAGGTTCCCTCGCACACAAGTTTGCCGGGGGGAATGAAGAAGATAATGGTGTGGACCAGGCATCGTTCAAGGAAGTTTCGCCTTACCGGGAAGCAAACGACAGAAAAGCTAAGTTGCCAAAGTTTGAGCAATCAGTTTTAAATTTTTAAGTTATCTCCTCGAACGACCGTACTTTGTATGGAAAACCTGTGCGCGAAGGAACCAACTCGTAGCTAGTTGCGCCCTTACTTTGTTTCGAGTCCGCTCAACAATTTAAGTGAGCTGCGACTAGTTGCGACAAGGTTTCTTGTCGGAAGCGGCGTCGCCAGCAGGCTGCTGATGTCCCGCACTCAGCGCTCGCGGCAAAGGTGCCTGCGCCGACAAGTTCCCTAAAAGCGTAGGGTAAAAACATACAAAGGAAGGAAGCAAGTAAAGGAAATAACATAGCAATCTCTACCCAAAATAGAGTTATATTACAAGATAGCTTGTCGCAGCTCTAATAGATTGTTCTCGTGACATGACTAGCAGCGACAAAGAAAAAGAAACGGGCGGCCTAATCTACGCGATCGCCCTCAACCCTCTTGATCTTGCTCACCTTGTCCACAATGGGTGCGACAAGGGCCTTGAGCGCATCCAGATCAGCATCCGGCGGCAAGGATTTGAGGACGTTGGTGAGGTTGAGGCCTGGATTGCGGAAGGCCACCTTCATCAGCACTTTCTGGAGAGCCCCCGCGCAGATCCTGCGCGATTCGTCGGCCAGCTGCTTTGGGATCTTCTCCCGGAGTCGCTGGAGGTGCTGTCGCCACGCCCTTGAAGAACAAGCTGAGCTTGGCGCTGGGTTGGAGGTGCTCGTCGGAGGAGTACCCGAGATCCTCCACCCCCAGCTGTGCCAGCTCCCCGTCGATGGCGGCGGCAATATTCACCAGACCCTTAGTCCAGTGCTCCACTGTCTCCCTGAAGGCGTCGTGGGCGGCAGCAGCACTCGCCAGCAGCGCCTCGTCGGCCTTGATCTTCTCCGACAAGGCCACCTCCCGCTCCCTGGCGCCGTCCAGCGTCTGAGTCAAAGTGGCCAGCTTCAACTCAAGGTCCGCATTGGAGTCCTTGGCGGCGCTGAGCTCCTTGCTCCTCTCTGCGAGAAGGCCCTGCAATTCACCATGAGCGGCAGCATCGTTCTCGCGCTCACGCTTGAGAGCGACAAGCTCCTCGCCACTCGCCCTGAGATCAGCCTCCAGCTGCGCTACCTTCGTCTCCAGCTCCTTCTTGGTGGCCTCGGCAGCTTCGGCAGCATCCCTCGCTTCCTTGACAGCCCCGCCAATTGCTTGCTCCCGCGCGGCAAGTTCCTCCTCGTGGCTGTCAAGGTTCACCTTCGCTGAGCCAACTCCCCTACCTGGCGCGCCAAAGATGTCGGGGAAACTGATCCACGAACACCTATGGGACCGGCGGACCGAGCCCCTTTCGGTTCGGAGGGGGGGGGGGCGGAGATCGCACGAAGAGCAGATCAAGGCGAAGCACACGAGCAGTTTACCCAGCTTCGGAGCTCTCCGGAGAGATAATACTCCTACTGGTGCTTGTCTGATTGTATTGTGTTCTTGCTCGGGAGCGCTGAATGCTACAGTACACTCTAGCTGCTAACGAGACCGAGCGTGTGTCTCTTCTCCCTTCGAACCCCCTCTACGTTGTGCATGGGCCTCCTTTTATATGTCCAAGGGGTCACCGACAGGTGGCAATGCAGACGAGGGTAAAAATGGAAAAAAAGTTGCGGTTGGTACACCTACTTGCACAGTGTATCCTACCTAACCCTGACGGCAGGGGACAAAGGCATTAAATGCCCGTCTGTGTCGCCCAAACAGTGCAAAAAGGGACCGTCAGGGGCACCACCGCTCGCCATGATGGCAGTCTTGTCAGCTTTGCATGCCACCGCGCACCGCTGGCTGCACAGCCTCTCGCCACGCGCGCCTGGAAAGGCCCACAGGGCGACACGTTGGTGGATGTGTTGGAGCGTGGGTACAGGGTGGTTACTTGCCGCGGCAAGCGCCTTGCCGCGGTCGTCGTCTTGTCGCGCCCGGAAGCTTGTCGCTCGCCAGGCCTTGAGATGCCTTGGTTGGTCTTCCCGGCAAGCTCCTCTTGCCGAGGCCTTGTTGCCTTGCCGGGACGTGCGGCGCGTCGCGGCAAGTTCCTTGGGATGCCTTGATTTGCCTTCCCGGCAAGCTCCTCTTGCCGGGGCCTTGTCTCCTTGGCTTGAATACTTCGTTCTTGAATGGCTCCAAGGGAACCACGGAGGACCTTGGCGGTCGCCCGGCAAGCCTTGCCGCGGGGTGCTGCAACTGCCTGTGCACAAGTTAGGGATACTAGGGTACCCCTACTCTAGTACACCGACACTTTTGTTTCAATAAAGTGCCAAGTAAGACCTTTGGGAAGACTTGGGTAAAAGTTAATGTGATCTTGCTGTAAAAAACAGAAACTTTGCGCTCACGAGATTAGCTGTCATTTTTTACAAAAGAGTGATTTTGAGTTGATTCTTTTTGAAGACGATTAATAGACAAATTCCTCACGTCCACCTATTTATTCCATAATTTTTGGAGTAGCATAATTAAGGTTATTGTTCAGATCATTACAGACAGTTCTGTTTCTGACAGATTCTGTTTTCATTGCATAGTTTGCTTGTTTTCTAGTTTCTATGACTTATATTTCTCAATATAAATTGTAGAAATGATATGGTACAGTAGGCATTGTGTGAGAAAAATTATGAACCTTGTCTTTGACAGTACCCAAGTACATGGTTTACTCTTTATCATACTAACCTATCTCACGAAGTTTGGATGAGTTTTGTGTGATTGAAGTTTTCAAGTTTTGGGTAAGATATCGATATGAGGAGAATAAGGAGTATAAGGACCCTAAGCTTGGGGATGCTCGAGGCACCCCAAGGTAATATTCAAGGAAGACTCAAGCGCTTAAGCTTGGGGATGCCCCGGAAGGCATCCCCTCTTTCGTCTTCAAAACTATCGGTACACCTTACTCGGAGCTATATTTTTATTCGTCACATGATATGTGTTTTACTTGGAGCGTCATTTTCTTTTGTTAGTATTTGCTTGCTGTTATTCAGAATAATGTTTTGCATCTTTAGTTTCAATAAAAATGTCAAGGATAGACTTTACCGTGCTTATTTTGCTAGTATACATGTTGCTGTTTGAAAACAGAAAGTTTACTGCTGTTGCAAAAATTCCCTAGAAAAGTCAGAGCATGATATAATGTTGAAACTTTTTGCATAATGAGATCTGATAAATATACTACAGTGCGAATTTTCTCTCATAATTTTTGGAGTCAGGGAAGTATTGATACTCTTGCATTCTTTACAGACTATACTGTTTTGGCAGATTGCTGTTATGGTTGCATTGTTTGCATATGTTTGCTTGTTTAATGATTCTATTTGAGGACAGGAGTGTTAAATATGCAGAGGCATTTAGTATGCAATGTTGAGTAATAATTTTAGTAATTTTCTACAGTAGAAAATGATAAGGTTTTTCATTGGTTTATACTAACCTATCTCACGAGTTCTTGTTGAGTTTGGTGTGTATGAAGCTTTTTGAGATTTAGGAAACCGACGTAAAAAAGGAATTAAGGAGACACAAAAAGCTCAAGCTTGGGGATGCCCGAGGCACCCCAAGACATTATTTCAAGAAGTCTCAAGCATCTAAGCTTGGGGATGCCCCGATAGGCATCCCACCTTTTCTCTTCAACAACTATCGGTTAGTATCGGTTGAACCTAAGTTTTTGCTTCTTCACATGAGTTGTGCTATCCTTGCAATGTCATTTTATTTTGTTTTGCTTACTGTTTGAATAAAATCATTGTATCTGAAATATTGAATGAAAAAGAATCTTCCCATGGCTAGTTAATAATTATTTGCCTACTCAGTGCCCTTCACTCAAATCTTTTGGAGTAGTTTTTCATTTACTCTTGTGCTTCACGTATATCCTATGAGTAAATGGGGGAATGAATTGAATGTCATAAACCTGAATTTTTATATGTTTCATATGCTTATAACATGGTTAGTGATGACTTGACACATAGAAAGTATGAGGCATAAACGTTGTTGAGAGTTGGCAAACGTAGTTTTGGTCATCATTGCAATTAATAGGAAGTAATAAGGAAAGAGAGGTTCACATACAAATATATTATCTTGGACATCTTTTATGATTGTGAAGCACTCATTAAGTATGACATGCTAAAAGAGTTGACGTTAGACAAGGAAGACAACGTAATGGTTTATGTTTTCCGACATCTCAGTTAAAGTATATTGCCATTGACCTTCCAAACATGTTGAGCTTGCCTTTCTCCCTCATGCTAGCCAAATCCCTTGCACCAAGTAGAGATACTACTTGTGTTTCCAAATACTCGTAAACCCAGTTTTGCCATGAGAGTCCACCATACCTACCTATGGATTGAGTAAGATCCTTCAAGTAAGTTGTCATCAGTGCAAGCAATAAAAATTGCTCTCTAAATATGCATGACTTATTAGTGCAGAGAAAATAAACTTTGTACGAACTTGTTGTGGAAGTAATAAAAGCGACGGAGTGCATAATAAAGGTCCACATACAAGGGGCAATATAAAGTGACGTTCTTTTGCATTAAGATTTTGTGCATCAACCCTAAACGCGCATGACAACCTTTGCTTCCCTCTGCAAAGGGTCTATGTTTTACTTTATGTTTTTACTTTATGCTTGAGTCAAGGTGATCCTCACCATTCCCTTTTCATTTTATCCTTTGACAAGCTCCTTGTGTTTGAAATAACATGATATATATATCCAATTAGATGTAAGTTAGCATGGGCTATTATTGTTGACATCACCTAAAGGTGAATACGTTGGGAGGCAACAAAATAAGCCCCTATCTTTCTCAGTGTCCGGCTGAAACTCCATAACCACAAGTATTGCGTGGGTGTTAGCAATTGTAGAAGACTATATGATAGTTGAGTATGTGGACTTGCTGAAAAGCTCTATTCTTGACTCTTTCTGATGTTATGATAAATTGCAATTGCTTCAATGACTGAGATTATAGTTTGTTAGTTCCCAATGAAGTTTCTGAACCATGCTTGACATTGTGAATAGATTGTTACTTGATCATGAAAAGTTTTATGAGATAAGCTGCTATTATGACACATATTGATGCTAGAAAAAGTGATTGGAATTATCATTGATCAAACTTAAGCACTTACTAGCACTCCGCATCAAAAATTATCTTTTTATCATTTACCTACTCAAGGACGAGGAGGAATTAAGCTTGGGAATGCCTGATACGTCTCCAACGTATCTATAATTCTTGATTGCTCCATGCTATATTATCTACTGTTTTGGGCAATATTGGGATTTGTTATCCACTTTTATATTATTTTTGGGACTAACCTATTAACCGGAGGCCCAGCCCAGATTTGTTGTTTTATGCCTATTTCAGTGTTTCGAGGAAAAGGAATATCAGACGGAGCCAAAACGGAACGAAATCAACTAGAGAAGTTATTTTTGGAAGGAAAGCAACCCAAGGAACTTGGAGTGCACGTCAGGGGAGATATGGGCTGCCCACGAGGGTGGGGGGCGCGCCCACCCCCCCGGGCGCGCCCCCCCTGACTCGTGGGGCCCCCGTAGCTCCTCCGACGTACCCCCTTCACCCATATATACCTACGTACCCTAAAACTTCCAGAACGGAGATTAGATCAGAAGTTCCGTCGTCGCAAGCCTCTGTAGCCACGAAAAACCAATCGAGGCCCTCTCCGGCACCCTGCCGGAGGGGGCCATCATCACTGGTGGCCATGGGGGAGTATCCCGGAGGGGTCTTCATCACCATGAAGGCCAAGGACCAGAAGGTGGAGGCCATGGAGGAGGAAGCATAAGGGGGAGAACCTCTCCTCCTCTCTTCCGGTGGCGCCGGAGTTCCATCGAGAGGGCAATCATCGCCACGGTGATCGTCTTCATCAACATCACCATCATCATCACCATCCTCATCTCTTTTACGCGGTCCACTCTCCCGCACCCCGCTGTAATCCCTACTTAAACATGGTGCTTTATGCCACATATTATGATCCAATAATGTGTTTCCATCCTATGATGTTTTGAGTAGATATCTTTTGTCTTTGGGTTGATTGATGATCTAGATTGGTATGAGTTGTATGTTTTACTTTGGTGCTGTCCTATGGTGCCCTCCGTGTCGCGGAAGCGTGAGGGGTTCCCGCTGTAGGGTGTTGCAATACGTTCATGATTCGGTTATAGTGGGTTGGTGAGTGAACAGAAGCACACACCTGAGTAAGAAGGATTGTTGCGTATGGGAATAAAGAGGACTTGATGCTTTAATACTATGGTTGGGTTTTACCTTAATGATCTTTAGTAGTTGCGGATGCTTTCTAGAGTTCCAATCATAAGTGCATATGATCCAAGTAGAGAAAGTATGTTACCTTATGCCTCTCCCTCATATGAAACTGCAATGAGTCCCCGGCAGAACAGCTCCGCCAGAGCCCTAGATTGGTTCCGCCTCGTGGCGACGGAGTTTCGCCCCGTAAGCTTGCCCACGATGGGTTCCAGGGTAAAAGCTCTAATATAGCAGAACATGGACACCGGGGGCCCGCGAGGGGGTCCAGGAGATAGGGGGGCGCCCAGTAGGGGGGGCGCCCTCCACTCTCCTGGACAGGGTGTGGGCCCCCTGGTGTATTTCTTTCACCCAATAATTCTTATTAATTCCAGAAAGGTGTTTCGTGGAGTTTCAGGATTTTTGGAGCAGTGCAGAATAGGTTTCCAATGTTTGCTCCTTTTCCAGCAAGAATTCCAGTTGCCGGCATTCCCCTCTTCATGGTAAACCTTGTAAAATAAGAGAGAATAGCCATAAGTATTGAGATATAATGTGTAATAACAGTCCATAATTCAATAAATATTGATATAAAAGCATGATGCAATATGGAAGTATCAGTGGGTTGTCCCCACCTGGTGGCCCCGCAGACCCAGCAACCAATGCTATAAAATCCTATTTTCCAGAAAAAATCAGGGAGAAAGAATTATTGCGTTTCACGAGACGGAGCCGCTGTCGTCTCTTGTTCTTCATCGGGAGGCCAGATATGGAGTCCGTTTGGAGCTCCAGAGAGGGGGATCTTCGATCTTCGTCATCACCAACACTTCTCCATCGCCAATTCCATGATGCTACCTATAGGGAGTGAGTAATTCCTTCTTAGGCTCGCTGGTTGGGAGGAGTTGGATGAGATTCATCATGTAATCAAGTTAGTTTTGTTAGGGCATGATGCCTAGTATCCATTATTTTCTGAGACTGATGTTGCTATGACTTTGTCATGCTTAATGCTTGTCACTTTGGGCCCGGGTGCCATGATTTCAGATCTGAACCGTTATGTTATCACCATTATATCCATGTTCTAGATCCGATCTTGCAAGTTATAGTCACCTACTACGTGTTATCATTTGGCAACCCCGGAGTGACAATAGTTGCGACCACTCCCGGTGATGACCGTCGTTTGAGGAGTTCATGTTTTTCACCGTGTGTTAATGCTTTGTTTCAGTTCTCTATTAAAAGGAGGCCTTAATTTCCCTTAGTTTCTAATAGGACCACGCTGCCATGGGAGGGTAGGACAAAAGATGTCACGCAAGTTATTTCCATAAGCACGTATGACTATTTACGGAATACATGCCTACATTATATTTATGAACTTGAGCTAGTGCCGTATCGCCCTAGGTTATGACTGCCTCATGATGAATAACATCCAACGAATCACCGATCCAATGCCTATGAATTTACCTTATATTGTTCTTGCTAAGTTCATACTGCTGTTACTACTATTGTTACTCCTACAGAACTACTACTATCACTGTTACCGTTGATGTTGTTGTTGCCACTATTACCAAAACTATCATATTACTGTGCTGCTGATCACTTTGCTGTAGATAATTAATCTCCAGGTGTGGTTGAATTGGCAACTCAGCTGCTAATACTTGCAAATATTCTTTGGCTCCCCTTGTGTCGAATCTATATATTTGGCTTGAATACTCTACCCTCGAAAACTGTTGCGATCCCCTATACTTGTGGGTCATCAGTGCGCAACTCAGGGGAAACGTACACCCCTATTTATGTACCACGACAGAAGCCCCCGGGCCGAAGCCATACGTGTCGGCGGGCACGTTGGGTTAGGCCCCAAACAGTGTGTGGACACGTGCCAAGGAGATGATGCGCACACAACGGTTATGACGACCAGTCAATCCGCGTCCACTCCGTGGGATTACCGCAGGTCTTGGGGTCGTGGTACTCGGGGTCGAGGTGGGGGGGGGGGGCACCCTGATCACCCCTCCACCGGCTGTCTAACCTCCAATGGAAGGCCACATAGGAGACCAGCTATTTGAGTTCATCATCAGACTGTACAGGTCCTCACGCGACCGCCTCCGTCTTCCTACCCCATTTGCAAGGGTGATGGAGCTTGAACAACCGCATGCGTTGAAGCTGCACATGAGGGGCTGCTGCAATGGTAGCATGCGGGTGGATGTGGATTTCCCCGCTCCTCACATTATGCTCTTCCGATGCGGCTGGAAGACCTTTGCTCGCGCCCACAGCTTGCCGGAGGGACACGTCCTCCATTTTAAACTAATGGAGGTCGAACTGCTCTCCGTCAAGGTCTTTGGGTGTTCGGGTGCTCGCTTAGGGTGTTGTGCGGAGAGCTCGACCGACGACAAAAGCTCCTCCTCGAGCGGCAGCGACAATGAGGACAGTGGCAGCAGTGACGACGGCTCCAGCAGGGAGGACGATAGCTACGTCTCCGGATGATCCCCGGACACACCGTCACTATAAGCAGGGAGTTGGCGGCACCGCCATCTGCACCCGCTTCTTCTTCCCGGCAAGGCGATTTGCCGGGGTGTTGGGTGTGGATGGTGCTGCTGTCTCCTCTAGCAGCCGTCCAGCTGGGCCCCGTCTGGCTTCTCCGTGGACTCCAGCTTTGTTCGCCTTGCCGTGCCCTGCTCGCCCTGGTGGCGGTGACCAAGGGTCTGCCTAGCTACTGCTCCAGCCCATCACCTTCATCTGCGCCCTCCCGATCTTGTTAGGTTGTCCCCTGCAGGACCTGACAGGGTCAGGGGCACTGCTTTTGTCCTCTTCACCTCCCGCTGTAGTTCCTAGGAGGAGAGGGACAAGAAAGGGATCAGGAGGCACTTATGTTTTTCCAATATAAATTATATAGGCATTTGCCAAACTTTAATTGCAAAGATGTAATCTCTTTCCTTTTACCCATGTTCGAGCTCTATAAGATTTTTTACTTGTTTATCCACATATTAATGAAAAGGCATATTTGTTGAACACTTGTGCATGTGTTATGTCCATGCAGCAGAGAAAATGCCTCTATACTTTTTAAATAAACAAGCCCTTTCTGGCAAGCTACGTTGCTGGTGCTTTTCGTTGTCGCCGTAGGACTTGGCCTACCGGAAGCAACACTATGGGAAGGCACTAGCCCCCTATCGAACCCCTCTCGGAAAATTCTACTACAACCACCCTGGTCGATACGTCGTTCGAGTCACAGGGTGGGAGCACAAATGCCTCGAAGGTGACAAGGTTTCCCATGCGCAAGTACTTTTCAGAGGCACGAATGGATAGAAAAGGGGAACTTATCTGTTTGGGTTGCCGAGGATCGATATGCTGGCTTATTCCCTTCTCCTCCTTTCGGGGTCTGGTCTGTGGCAAGGGCCCTGCGGTTAGTGCGAAAGGATACATTGCACATATGACCTTATCTACATGACCATGGCATGTTTATGCGAATGCTATG
>NC_041383.1:297251376-297307744 GCF_002162155.2 Triticum dicoccoides | reverse complement strand
CTTCGTTTTATTAGCTGTGCTTAGGGTCTGCGCCTGACTTTGTACAAAGGGTTACATGCACATCGACATGCTTGTACAAAAGGGTGGCTGCCGGGTAGGGCCCCACAGCCGCGCCTTATGGGTAGAACTTGCAAAGATGCTAAATGTTCCATGAGTTTTGCAACTGAATGCCATCTTCGGTCTCCAGATGGACAGTGCTAGGTCTAGTGATTCGTACCACACGGTAAGGACCTTCCCACTTCAGTGTCAACTTGTTTGCGCCCTTGGCGGATAAAACACACCTAAGGACAAGGTCGCATTCCTCAAGGCAATGGGCATGAACCCTGCGGCTGTGATAGCGGCGCAGGGCTTGCTGATAGCGTGCAGCACGCGTAGCAGCCCGGAGACTGTTCTCCTCAAGGAGCATGGCATCGTCATGCCAGTGCTGCTCTTGGTCTACTTCATCATAGGCTAATACACGATGAGACCCGTATATGAGTTCCTTGGGGACCACTACTTCTACCCCATAAACTAGAGAGAAGGGAGTCTGGCCGGTGGCTCGATTTGGTGTCGTACAGAGGGACCAAAGAACCACCAGCAGCTTGTCAATCCAGCACCTTCCGCACTTTTGCAGCTTGTCGAAAGTTCTTGTCTTGAGTCCCTGTAACACCCTGGATTTTGCCCTTTTCTTTTTCTGATGATTTTCCTGGATTTCTAGTTTTGAATTTTTTTTCTGTGGCTATGTGGTTCTCAAACTAGGGAAGATCATGTCTTCCTAGGTTTTATAGTGTCTTGCCATCCTCATCATCATCCCAAGATCATGTCATTTTCATCCTTGACCTAATTCAATATTTTTTCTATGGAATATTCCTTTTTCAATAAAGGAATAACCCTTTAAACCCTAGGCTGTGAAGCAACCTATCTTTCTATCACTCCATAAATACCCAAATAATTCTCATAAATTCTTTGGATCCTATCTACCTCGAATATAGCAAAACCCTTCATCCATGTTCAAAAATCATCCACCAATAATTCTTTCCTATTCTGCCCTAAATTACACTTTGCAAAGAAAGAGCTATTTATCTTTGCTTGATTGCCTCCAAACTTTTTGGACATCTTTTCCTGTCCATATCATGGCCTCATGCAAAGTTACTCATTTGCCTAGTAATTAGTTTTCAGCAATTTTCCAAAGTTTCTGTCCAGGAAGGAACTTTGTTAAGGAAGTATATTCTACTCCTGTCCAAATGAGATGAAACTTTGCCACATCCTTCATTTGATAAAATCATGCCTCTCCACCAAATTTGAGCTCATGTAACTCATCCATGTGAGCCTAGCTTCTAATCTTTGTTTCTGGTCAGATTTTCACTTTATGAAGCAACTATATTTTATATTGCTTCATTTAAGCTGAAAATTTACCAGAACATTCTTATATCCATATCAACTCCCTCCACTAGTTTTTGGCTCAATTCATTAAACCATTTGCCCTGTGCAATTTTTCCAAGATTCTGTCCAGAGAGATGCTTTATGAAGCAAGTGCTATTTTGGCAAGTCCAAAAGGGATGAAACTTTTTGGGCATATTCATATCTTCAAATCATTAGGCCATGCCAAGTTTCAGCTCATTCCATACACTTAAGTGAGTGCTACTTCATATTTCCCAAATCTGACCAGTAGGGCCCTTTCAACAGCAAGTACCATCTAAACCTCTCCTCTTGGGATGATTTTTGGTCATCACAATAATCTTAGTGATTGATCATGATGTACCAAATCTCTGAGTCTTACTCCAGACATGTCAACCACATCACACATCAAACACCATGTTGTTGTTCTAGTTTGGCTCCTCCTGCAAATCTCTTCTTTGCCCCTAGACTCATTTGATTCTTCATTTGGACTAAGGGTAGCAGGTTCCATCTACTACACATGATTTGGATGATCATCTGGCACCGCGTAGGCCAGTTCACACGGTGACCATGGGGTGAACCAGCCAAAACTCATGCTCTAGCATGTTCTTGTCCCTGTTGTCATCGTTTCCCTCAGCGTGTCGACATCAAACCTTGTCCTAGCATCACTTGCCTGCCCTGCATCGCAGTGGTTTGGTCTCTATCATCACGTCCATGCCGCAAACTGGCTCTGTCCTCCATTCTTGGCTAGTTGGAGCTTGCCCGTGAGCACTAGATTCCTCCCCTGGGTCAATATATAGCACCTCCCAAGGTGTTTGATGACCGAAAATTATAGGGGCTCTATCGTAGTCCTTTCCATAAGTAAGAGTGTCGAACCCAACGAGTAGCAGAAGGAAATGACAAGCGGTTTTCAGTAAGGTATTCTCTTCAAGCACTGAAATTGTAGGTAACAAATAGTTTTGTGATAAGATAATTTGTAACGGGTAACAAGCAATGAAAGTAAATAAGGTGCAGCAAGGTGGCCAATCCTCTTTGTAGCAAAGGACAAGCCTGGATAGGTTCTTATAATGATAAAAGCGCTCCCGAGGACACATCGGAATTATCGTCAAGCTAGTTTTCATCACGCTCATATGATTCACGTTCGTTACTTTGATAATTTGATATGTGGGTGGACTGGTGCTTGGGTGATGTCCTTTCTTGGACAAGCATCCCACTTATGATTAACCCCTATTGCAAGCATCCACAACTACAAAAGAAGTATTAAGGTAAACCTAACATAGCATGAAACATACGGATCCAAATCAGCCCCTTGCGAAGCAACTTATAAACTAGGGTTTAAGCTTCTGTCACTCTAGCAACCCATCATCTACTTATTACTTCCCAAAGCCTTCCTCTAGGACCAAATAATGGTAAAGTGTCATGTAGTCGACGTTCACATAACACCACTAGAGGAGAGACAACATACATCTCGTCAAAATATCGAACGAATACCAAATTCACATGACTACTAATAGCATGACTTCACCCATGTCCTCAGGAACAAACGTAACAACTAACAAAGCAGATTCATGTTCATGATCAGATGGGTATTAGTATGCATTAAGGATCTGAACAATTGATCTTCCACCGGATAAACCAACTAGCATCAACTACAACGGGTAATCAACACTACTAGCAACCCACGGGTACCAATCTGAGGTTTTGGTATAAAGATTGGATACAAGAGATGAACTAAGTTTTGAGAGGAGATGGTGCTGGTGAAGATGTTGATGGATATTGACCCCTCTTGATGAGAGGATCGTTGGTGATGACGATGGTGATGATTTCCCCCTCCCGGATGGAAGTTTCCCCGGTAGAACAGCTCCGCCGGAGCCCTAGATTGGGTCCGCCAAGGTTCCGCCTTGTGCCTGCAGAGTTTCGTCCCGTAAGCTTGCCTATGATTTTTTCCATGGTAAAAGACTTCGTATAGTAGAAAATGGGCACCGGAGGGCTACCAGGGGGCCCACGAGGTCGGGGGCTCCCCCTGTAAGGGTGGCCGCGCCCCCCACCCTCGTGGCCAGGGTGTGGGCCCCCTCTGGTACTTCTTTCGCTCAATAATTATCATTAATTCCAAAAATGACTTTCTGGTGTTTCAGGACTTCTGGAACTGTGCAGCATAGGTTTCCAATATTTGCTCCTTTTCCATCCTAGAATCCCTGCTGCCGGCATTCTCCCTCTTCATGTTAAACCTTGTAAAATAAGAGAGAATAGCCATAAGTATTATGACATAACGTGTAATAATAGCCCATAATGCAATAAATATCGATATAAAAGCATGATGCAAAATGGACGTATCAACTCCCCCAAGCTTAGACCTCGCTTGTCCTCAAGCAGAAGCCAATATCGAAGAATATGTCCACATGTTTAGAGATAGAGGTGTCGAGAAAAAAATACGGACATGAGGGCATCATGATCATTCTTATAATAGCAACACATATATTTTGTCATATGATTTCTTGTGCTCAAGTAACAATCTATTCACAATGTCAAGTATGCATCATAAACTTCATTGGGAACTAACAAACAATAATCTCAGTCATTGAAGCAATTGCAATTTATCATAACGTCGGAAAGAGTCAATAATAGAGCTTTTCAGCAAGTCCACATACTAAACTATCATTTAGTCTTCTACAATTGCTAACACTCACCCAATACTTATGGTTCTGGAGTTTTAATCGGACACAGAGAAAGATAGGGGCTTATAATGTTGCCTCCCATTGTTTTACCTCAAGTGTAATGTCAACAATAATAGTTCATGCTAACTTACATCCAATTGGATAGATATATCAGGATCTTTCCAACGCGAGGTGCTTGCCAAAGGATAAAATGTAAAAGGGAAAGGTGAGGATCATCTTGACTCTTTCATAATGTAAAAGACATAAAGTAAAAATAGGCCCTACGCAGAGGGAAGCAGAGGTTGTCATGTGCTTTTAGGGTTGGATGCACGAAATCTTAATGCAAAAGAACGTCACTTTATATTGCCACTTGTGATATGAACCTTTATTATGCAGTCCGTCGCTTTTATTACTTCCATATCACATGATCGTATAAAGCTTATTTTCTCTGCACTAATAAGTCATACATATTTAGAGAGCAATTTTTATTGCTTGCAACATGACAACTTACTTGAAGGATCTTACTCAATCAATAGGTAGGTATGGTGGACTCTCATGGCAAAACTGGGTTTAAGGATATTTGGAAGCACAAGTAGTATCTCTACTTGGTGCAAGGAATTTGGCTAGCATGAGGGGGAAAGGCAAGCTCAACATGTTGGACGATCCATGACAATATACTTTAACTGAGATGCGAGAAAACATAACCCATTATGTTGTGTTCCTTGTCCAACATCAAATCTTTAGCATGTCATACTTTAATGAGTGCTCACAATCATAAAAGATGTCCAAGATAGTATATTTATATGTGAGAACCTCTCTTTCTTTATTACTTCCTATTAATTGCAACGACGACCAAAACTATGTTTACCAACCCTCAACAACTTTTAAGCCTCATACTCTTTATGTGTGAAGTCATTACTATCCATAAGATCAATATGAACTCATTTATTCTTTTTATTCTTTCTATTTTCTCAAGATCATAGCAAGATAGCAAAGCCCTTGACTCAACACTAATCTTTATTATATATAGCTCACGGACTCGATTACATAGAGGGATCATAAAGCAAAACTCAAAACTAATTCATACCAAAGATTTATTCTACTAGATCAAGATAGTACCAAAAGGATCGAACTAAGAAAACGGTAAAGATAGGAGTGTGGTGGTGATACGATACTGGGGAACCTCCCCCAAGCTTGGAGGTTGCCAAGGGGAGTGCCTATACCCAAGTGATTATGTCCTCGGAGGTGGTGATGATGGACTTGTTGATGACGTAGGCTTCTTCCTCAATTTACGCTTGAGGATGGAATTTTGCTCCCTTAGATCATCGATCTCCTGCTCAAGGCTTAATATCCTTTTGCATAGTTCCTGTTTGTTTTCCTGCAGGAGACGAAAGGGAATAAACTCGATCTTTGGTTTCTTTGCTCTGTCAGGGAGGCTTGACTTTTTAAACTCCACATGCATGTCCCCAGCTTGAGGTAATGGGGCTTCATATTCATCTGAGCTCGTCTCCCCCTTTCCCTTAGGCTCGCAGTCTTCTTCTTCCTCAGTGGTCCAGCCAGAGTGCTCCACGTCTCCATAGACCTTAGGGTCTGCAAGGTAACCAGCCACATAGCTTTCTCCCTCCGAATCCTCGGACGACATATTGCTCTAATATGCGGCAGAGACAACTTAAGACAAAAACAGAGGATTTTTGCATGATACGGTGGTCAAAGCCGCCGGGAGATTATGTAATTGAATTTTTACCGACCAAAAGAAGTATCGTGCAAGAAAACGGAGTCCGGAGAGCACACAAGGTCCCCATGAGGCAGGGGGCGTGCCCTATAAGGGTGGGCGCGCCCTCCACCCCCGTGGAGGCCTCGTGTCCTTCCCGGACTACTTCTTATTTTCCTATTTTCTTCAATATTCCAAAATGGAGAAAAATTGCTATTAGAATAGTTTTGGAGTCGGTTTACTTACCGTACCACATACCTATTCCTTTTCAGAGTCTGAAACATTCTGGAAAGTGTCTCTTATGTATTCCTCCGGGGTTACGGTTTCAACAATTAGTTTCAACATTTATAGGGTTACCTGAGATATAATGTTTGATTCTTTGACCGTTCACCACCCTCGGACTTGTGCCTTCGAAGTTGTTGATTTTTATGGCACCCGAATGATAGACCTCCTCGATAACTTAAGGACCTTCCCATTTAGAGAGAAGATTTCCTGCAAAAAATCTTAAACGAGAGTTGAAAAGCAACACATAATCACCTACGTTAAACTCACGCTTTTGTATCCTTTTGTCATGCCATCTTTTAACTTTTTCTTTAAACAACTTGGCGTTCTCATAAGCTTGGGTTCTCCATTCATCAAGTGAGCTAATGTCAAATAACCTCTTCTCACCGGCAAGTTTGAAATCATAACTGAGCTCCTTAATGGCCCAATATGCCTTATGTTCAAGTTCGAGAGGTAAGTGAAATGCTTTTCCATAAACCATTTTATATGGAGACATACCCATAGGATTCTTATATGCAGTTCTATAGGCCCATAAAGCATCATAAAGTTTCTTGGACCAATTCTTCCTAGATCTATTAACAGTCTTTTGCAAAATTAATTTGAGCTCTCTATTACTCAACTCTACTTGACCACCAAACTGTGGGTGATATGGAGATGCAATTCTATGATTAACATCATACTTAGCAAGCATTTTATGGAAAGCACCATGAATAAAATGTGAACCACCATCAGTCATGAGATATCTAGGGACTCCAAACCTCCGAAAAATAACTTCTTTAAGCATCTTAATAGAAGTGTTATGATCAGCACTACTAGTTGGAATAGCTTCTACCCACTTAGTAACGTAATTGACAACAACTCAAATATGTGTATATCCATTAGAGGCAGGAAAAGGTCCCATATAATCAAAGCCCCAAACATCAAATGGTTAAATGACAAGAGAATAATTCATAGGCATTTCTTGACGTCTACTAATATTACCAATTCTTTGACATTGATCACAAGACAAGACAAACTTATGGGCAACTTTGAAGAGAGTAGGCCAATAAAAACCAGATTGCAATACCTTATGCGCGGTTCTATCTCTAACATGGTGTCCTCCATATGCGTCGGAGTGACACTTGCGTAGGATCTGTTCCTGTTCATGCTCAGGTACACAACGTCTAATAACACCATCTACTTCTTCTTTATAAAGGTGTGGGTCATCCCAGAAGTAATGTCTTAAATCATAAAAGAATTTTTTTCTTTTGCTAGTATGTGAAACTAGGTGGTATAAATTTAGGAACAATGTAATTAGCATAATCATCATACCATGGAGCAGTACGAGAAGCATTTATGACCGCTAATTGTTCATCAGGAAAGCTATCATCAATAGGTAGTGGGTCATCAAGAACATTCTCTAACCTAGACAAGTTGTCTGCAACGGGGTTCTCAGCTCCCTTTCTATCAATAATATGCAAATCAAATTCTTGGAGAAAAAGAACCCATCTAATAAGTCTAGACTTAGCATCTTTCTTTTCCATAAGATATTTAATAGCAGCATGATCAGTGTGAATAGTTACTTTATAATCAACAATATAAGGTTTGAACTTATCACATGCAAATACAACTGCTAAGAATTCTTTTTTAGCAGTAGCATAATTTCTCTGGGCAGTGTCTAGAGTTTTGCTAGCATATTGAATAACATTTAGTTTCTTATCAACTCTTTGCCCTAGAACAACACCTACAACATAATCGCTAGCATCACAAATAATTTCAAAGGGTAAATTCCAATCAGGTGGCTGAACAATAGGTGCAGTGATCAAAGCTTTCTTAAGTATTTCAAATGCTTCTACACAATCATCATCAAAGAGAAAAGGAATATCCTTTTGCAATAAATTAGTCAGAGGCCTAGAGGATTTAGAAAAGTCCTTAATGAACCTCCTATAAAAACCAGCATGACCTAGGAAACTTCTTGTTTTTTTAATTTCCTTGGGACACAACATCTTTTCAATAGCATAAACTTTAGCTTTATCAACTTCAATACCTCTTTCAGAAATCTTATGCCCCAAGACAATGCCTTCATTAAACATAAAGTGACACTTCTCCCAATTCAAAACGAGACTAGTGTCTTCACATCTCTGCAAAACTCGATCAAGGTTGCTCAAGCAATCATCAAAAGAGGATCCATAAATTGAGAAATTATCCATGAATACCTCACAAATCTTTTCACAAAACTTAGAGAATATAGCCATCATACATATTTGAAAGGTAGCAGGTGCATTACATAAACCAAAAGGCATACGTCTATAAGCAAAGGAAATAATCTCAAAAATAAAAGCAAACCTCCTATAAAAACCAGCATGACCTAGGAAACTTCTTGTTTTTTAATTTCCTTGGGACACAACATCTTTTCAATAGCATCAACTTTAGCTTTATCAACTTCAATACCTCTTTCAGAAATCTTATGCCCCAAGACAATTCCTTCATTAAACATAAAGTGGCACTTCTCCCAATTCAAAATGAGACTAGTGTCTTCACATCTCTGCAAAACTTGATCAAGGTTGCTCAAGCAATCATCAAAAGGGGATCCATAAATGGAGAAATCATCCATGAATACCTCACAAATCTTTTCACAAAACTCAGAGAATATAGCCATCATACATCTTTGAAAGGTAGCAGGTGCATTACATAAACCAAAAGGCATACGTCTATAAGAAAAAGTACCGAAAGGGCAAGTAAAATTAGTCTTTGATTGATCGTCCGGTGACACACGTATTTGAGAGAAACTAGAATAACCATCTAGAAAGCAGAAATGTGTATGTTTGGATAGTCTTTCTAGCATTTGATCAATAAAAGGTAAATGGTAATGATCTTTCTTAGTAGCCTTATTTAATTTATGAAAATCAATTACCATCCTATAACCTATAATAATTCTTTGCGGGATCAATTCATCTTTATCATTAGGAACGATAGTAATACCTCCCTTCTGAGGGACACAATGGACATGACTTACCCACTCACTATCAGTAACAGGATAAATTATACCTGCCTCAAGGAGCTTTAGTATTTCCTTTCTTGCCACTTCTTTCATCTTAGGATTCAACCGTCATTGATGATCTCTAACTGGTTTGGCGTCTTCGTCCAATTTAATTTTGTGTTGGCATAGAGTGTGACTAATGCCCTTAAGATCATCAAGAGTATATCCAATAGCAGAACGATGCTTCTTCAGAGTTTTCAATAATATTTCCTCTTCCTGCTCTGAAAGGTTAGCACTAATAATAACATGATATATCTTCTTTTCATCAAGATAAGCATATTTAAGAGTATCAGGTAATGGTTTAAACACATGATCACCCATGGGTGGAGGAGGATCCACTAGGATTTCAACAGGCAAGTTGTGTTTCATAATAGGTCGTTGTTTAAAGAGTATTTCATCTATTTCCCTTCTTTCATTCATAAACATATCATTTTCATGGTCTAGCAAATATTGTTCTAAAGGATCCGTAGGATGCACTGCAATAGAAGCAAGACCAATTATTTCATCCTTACTAGGCAATTCTTTATCATGGGATTATCTACGAAATTTAGCAAAATTAAACTCATGTGTCATATCCCCCAGACCAATAGTAACAACATCCTTTTCGCAATCTATCCTAGCATCAACAGAATTCAAGAAGGGTCTACCAAATATAATGTAACCTTCCCACACAAGACTTCAACAAGGGTCTACCAAAAGCTATCTCTGGGGAACCAAGAACAAGAAAATCAGTAGGATATTTAACCTTCCCACACAAGACTTCAACATCTCTAACAATCCCAATTGGTGAAATAGTATCTCTATTGGCAAGCTTTATTGTAACATCAATATCTTCTAACTCAGCGGGTGCAATATCATGCATAATTGCTTCATATAAGGAAAAAGGTATTGCACTAGCACTAGCACCCATATCACATAAGCCATGATAACAATGATCGACTATTTTAACAGAAATAACAGGCATGCCTACAGCAGGTCTATGTATCTTAGCATTGGGTTTAGCAATATTAGCAGCATCATCACATAAATAAATAACATGCCCATCAATATTATCAGCCAAGAGATCTTTAACCATAGCAATACTAGGTTCAACTTTAATTTGCTCAGGAGGTGTATATGTTCTAGCAATACTCTTATGAACCACATTTGAAGCTTTAGCACGATCCTTCATCCTAACCAGGAAAGGTGGTTTCTCAACATAAGTGGTACGAACAATAGGATCATTATAAGTGATGATATTTTGTTCAACTATAATAGGTGCAACTACGTTTACTTAAGTGGGAGGATTATATTTAAACCACTTTTCCTTAGGGAGATCAATGTGAGTAGCAAAAGATTCACAGAAAGAAGCTACTATCTCAGAGTCAAGTCCATATTTAGTGGTAAATTCACAGAAAGCATCGGTATCCGTAAAAGATTTAACACAACCAAACTTAGGTGTCATACCTGACTCCTTACCATCGTCGGAACCCCAATCTTCAGAGTTGCGTTTAACTCTTACCAATAAGTCCCAGTTGAATTCAATAGTCTTCAGCATATAAGAACCAGCACAACAAGTATCGAGCATGGTGCGATCATTGAGAGAAAGTCGAGCATAATTTTTTTGAATAATCATTTCTCTTGAGAGCTCATGACTGGGGCATGAATATAACATTGACCTAAGCCTGCCCCAATCTTGAGCGATGCTTTCTCCTTCGCGAGGCCATAAGTTATATATGTAATTACGATCACGATGAACAAGATTCATAGGATACAACTTCTGGTGAAATTCCAATTTCAATCGTTTATAGTCCCAAGATCTTGTATCATCACATAGCCTATACCATGTCAATGCGTCTCCCTTCAAAGATAAAGGGAAGACCTTCCTCTTAACAACATCACCAGGCATACCTGCAAGCTTAAATAATCCACAAACTTCATCCAGATAGATAAGGTGTAAATCGGGATGCAATGTTCCATCTCCTGCAAAGGGATTAGCTAGCTTTCTCTATCATACCCGAAGGAATCTCAAAGTAAACATTTTCAGTAGGTTCAGTAGGTTGAGGAGCAACTCTTTGCTCTTCTGGTCGGGGCAAAGATACCCCTAACAAGCCCCACAAAGGATTAGTTTCCATAGTAACAAGTGACAGTAGATTTCAGCACACTATATAAATGTTTCCTTACCAAGTTCCACTCACCAAAGGCGCTTCACTCCCCGGAAACGGCGCCAGAAAAGAGTCTTGATGACCCATAGGTATAGGGGATCTATCATAGTCCTTTCGATAAATAAGATTGTCAAACCCAATGAGGAGCAGAAGGAAATGACAAGCGGTTTTCAGTAAGGTATTCTCTGCAAGCACTGAAATTGTAGGTAACAGCTAGTTTTGTGATAAGATAATTTGTAACGGGTAACAAGAAATGAAAGTAAATAAGGTGCAGCAAGGTGGCCCAATCCTCTTTGTAGCAAAGGACAAGCCTGGACAAGTTCTTATAATGAGAAGAGCGCTCCCGAGGACACATGGGAATTATGGTCAAGCTAGTTTTCATCACGCTCATATGATTCACGTTCGTTACTTTGATAATTTGATATTTGGGTGGACCAGTGCTTGGGTGCTGTCCTTTCTTGGACAAGCATCCCACTTATGATTAACCCCTATTGCAAGCATCTGCAACTACAAAAGAAGTATTAAGGTAAACCTAACCATATCATGAAACATATGGATCCAAATCAGCCCCTTACGAAGCAACTTATAAACTAGGGTTTAAGCTTCTGTCACGCTAGCAAACCGTCATCTACTTATTACTTCCCAATGCCTTCCTCTAGGCCCAAATAATGGTGAAGTGTCATGTAGTCGACGTTCCCATAACACCACTAGAGGAGAGACATCATACATCTCATCAAAATATCGAACGAATACCAAATTACATGACTACTAATAGCAAGACTTCACCCATGTCCTCATGAACAAACGTAACTACTCATAAAGCATATTCATGTTCATGATCAGAGGGGTATTAATATGCATTAAGGATCTGAACAAATGATCTTCCACCGGATAAACCAACTAGCATCAACTACAAGGAGTAATCAACACCACTAGCAACCCACAGGTACCAATCTGAGGTTTTGGTACAAAGATTGGATACAAGAGATGAACTAGTGTTTGAGAGGAGATGGTGCTGGTGAAGATGTTGATGGTGATTGACCTCATCTTGATGAGAGGATCGTTGGTGATGACGATGGTGATGATTTCTCCCTCCCGAAGGGAAGTTTCCCTCGTAGAACAGCTTCGCCGGAGCCCTAGATTGGTTCCGCCAAGGTTCCGCCTCGTGGCGGCAGAGTTTCGTCCCGTAGCTTGCTTATGATTTTTTCTAGGGTAAAAGACTTCATATAGCATAAGATGCGCACCGGAGGGCCACCAGGGGGTCCATGAGACAGGGGGCGCGCCCTGTAAGGGTGCGCACTCGCCCACCCTCGTGGCCAGGGTGTGGGCCCCCTCTGGTACTTCTTTTGCTCAATAATTAGCATTAATTCCAAAAAATGACTTTCGTGGAGTTTCAGGGCTTTTGGAGCTGTGCAGAATAGGTTTCCAATATTTGCTCCTTTTCCATCCCAGAATCCTAGCTACCGACATTCTCCCTCTTCATGTTAAACCTTGTAAAATAAGAGAAAATAGCCATACGTATTGTGACATAACGTGTAATAACAGCCCATAATGCAATAAATATCAATATAAAAGCATGATGCAAAATGGACGTATCAGTGTTCCGCAACTGACAGACTCCTCCCTCGCCTCATTTGCTCACCGGAGTCGCCAAATCTCGTCGGTGTTCGTTGCTCGTCCTCGATAGTCGCTGGAGTCCGAGCCATCCTGGCCACCTCGGGCCTCCTCTCCACCTCTAGCCACCTCCACCGAGTCCCCCTCCTCCCCGCAGCTCACCCCACCCACTTGCCACCTCGTCGGAGCACTTGCATTGCCGGCCACCTCCACCAGCCACCCGCCCTCTGTCCTCCTCTTGCTTCCTCCGTCGCCACCTCCCCAGGCCGCCCTGGCGCCCCTGCTGCCTGGGAACGGGTTCAGCAGACCTCGCCGGTCCCGCCAGTGCCTTCGGCTCAGCTGGAGTTGGCCGGAGCCGGTCGGCCCCCTCGCCTCCCATCTTCTGTCTCCCCTCCTCTGCTTCATGGGAGAACAAGGGCGGGAGGAAGACGCCGCCCCGATCGCCCCCCTGCCAACTCAGCGTAAGTGGAAATGTATTTTCTAGGAATACGTTTTCTTCTTCTGAAAGCTTATTTTTCCTTCCTTTTATCTAAAATCGTTTTCCCTTCTGGAAAGCGTATTCCTGTCTACTACAGAAAATGTAATCTTCCTGAAGGCGTTTTTAGTTTTTCCACGCAGGGACTTGTTTGTAGTAACTTTTATTACAGATTAGTTCCTCTCCTTCATCACCTCGTATCTCGATGATCATAAGTCCGATCGAGGTGAAACCAATGCCCACTTATTCATATTGTCGAGATCTTTCTATTGGTACCATTTTCACTAGGTGGTCCCACAGTGAAAATGACCATTTGGTCCTTTGCTTCTAATCAGCCCCCTTCAAGAGAGAAGCGCGTCCGGCAAATCGTTCCACAGCTTCACCGGACTTCTTCCCAAAGTCTCTGTCACCCCATGCATGCCACAACAGCCACTTGCATGATAGCCATGCAGTAGCCATGGTTTCTACTTGAATATATACTAATTATTTTCCTGTTAACTGCTTGCTTGTTTGCTACTACTACTGTTGTTTCGTTTATACTCATGGTTTCATGTTCACCTTCATGCTATGTTCCGATGCATATTGTTATCAAGTACTACTTGCTAACATTAGTTTCTTATGCTTGGTAGTAGTAGTACATGCTAGTAGTACTGTTTTTCTCCCTGATGCATGCTTACCGTCTATTATCCAGTACCATTGCTATGCATGTTCCATTGCATCTAGTTGGTTACATGCTTACTTGGTAGTATTCTTGTTATATTCTTGCATGGTATTTATTTGCGATGCTAGTGGTCATGCTATGCTCATGTGTAGTGTTATACTTATGCTCGTCAATATGCCATGCTCATTTGGTTAAATGCTTCATTGTTGTTATGCTCGATGATTATGTTGCACCTCCATGCTTATGTTGATATCATGCTCATGCATTGTAGTTGCATCATGTTATTTTATATGGCTCAGCTTATTGCGTTCAAGTTTAACCAGACTTAAGTGAACTTGAACAATAGTTGGCTGAGTCAGGGTGCCACAAAATCGAGCTGACAAGTGCAACCAGATTTTCCTTTTATGGGAAGGCCCTAATGCGATCTATTGTCATGCCTCTCGCCGGTGCCTCCAATGAGGGAACGTTATGGGCGCGCGATACCCTGATATGGTAGGCAGACATAAACCTTGTGTGCCCGTTGTTATTATTGTAAGGATCCTTGTCCCCATTTGGGACCGTAATGTTTTGCCTTGACGGTGGCCGTTGGGTGTCACGAGTTGACACGGGGCAACCCAGGACTTAGCCCAAAGGGGAGTTCATCGGTGTGGCTGGGAGGGTGGGAGGGTAATAGATCATTTTTGTCGGAATGTGGTTGGTCCACTGGAACGAGAGCACGAGGTCATGGGTTCCCTGGTATGAGTACAGTGTACTAACCTCTATAGAGTGTGTGTGTGTGTGTGTGTGTGTGTGTGTGTGTTTAATCTATCGATAGCCATGCCCGCCTATATGGGCCCAGTTCATAGTCGGTCACACTATGTGCCAACTATAATAATAACTTGATTGATAATAACCCTGGTTCAATGATGAGAAAGAAGTTGGTTGTGATCGAGAGGGGATCACGGAAGTATCGTGGATACCGAAGTTAGTTGATTTTCATGTGATCGTGAGAGGATGACGATAGTCTCATGGATACCAATGTTGGCAAGTTGATGTAGGAGATCGTTACGAGGTAACTGCCGAGCAAGAGTAAGTTGGTGCATGAGAATGTTAACCTATTACAGGTAGTATCATCATGTTCATATGCTCATGCTATGCTTGTTTTAGCCGTATCATGTTCAGTTTGTGCAATGCCATGTTGTCTGTTAGTATCATGCTCATGATTGATTTAACCTGTTAATGCCATGCTGTTGTTTGTGTTATCTGCTTTTGGTTATTGTGAGCTTGCAAGTATATTCAATGTACTGACCTGGCATGTCATGTAAGTTTGCAGGTCGTACCTTGATTGCTTGCTTGGTTGGTGTGGTTCGTGTGTTCACGAGCTAGGATAAACGTTCCATCCAGAGCCCCTGCGAATTTGGAGTCCATCATCCTCGTTCGTAGTTTTGCAGCTAGTAGAGGTTCCCCTGCCTCGAGTTATTATATTGCTTGCATAGAGCAACTGTGGTTGGTGTAGCGTCATCATGTCGATGTTATTCATTGTAATATCGGAGACCTTGTCATATTCGTGTTGTAATAGAGAGCTGGTTTGTCCTATGCTAGGCAGTGCCGTATTCCAAAAGACTTTACCTTGATCTCTGGGATGGAATATGGGGCATTCCGGTTTCTCTGAGCCAGGGTGCCACAGTCCTCGCAACACTTCAGCATTCATCCTCTTAGCTTGTCCATTGCTTCTGGTATGGGCCATAGAAGTGAATGAAACTTTGCTTCTGAGGGTTTGAAGGTATTGCATGAAGGCGCGACTTGTGAATTGGGTGCCATTGTCCGTGATGACTCTGGAGGGTACTCTGAAACGGCACACCAATCCTTTCAAGAACTTGATAGCTGACTGCGCGGTCACCTTCCTCACAGGCTCCACTTCTAGCCACTTTGTAAACTTGTCGATTGCAATGTACATGTATTCAAAGCCCCGGGTAGCATGGGGGAAGGGGCCCAGGATGTTGAGCTCCCATACCGAAAAGGGCCATGTCAAAGGGATTGTCTGGAGAGCTTGAGCAGGTTGATGAATGTTCTTGGAGTGGAACAGGCAGGCATCACATTTGGTGACTAGCTCGATTGCATCTTGGAGGGTTGTGGGGCAGTAGAAACCTTGCAAGAAAGCTTTTGCCACCAAGGCTCTTGGTCCAAGGTGGGAGGCGCACACGCCTTTGTGTATCTCTCCCAAAAGTTCTTTTCCCTCTTCCCGGCAAATGCACTTCAGTTTCACACCGTTGGGCCTCCTTCTATATAGTGTATTGTCAACGAACTGATGCATACTGGCCCTCTGGGATACTCTTTCAGCTTCTTCTTGCACTTCGGCAATATCTCCTGTTTGGAGGTAATGGACTATGTGTTGTGCCCAAGTCAGAGCCTGGGGCTCAACAACAAGGACAAATGACACCTCCTCGTTCGTGGGACTGCATACCTCGACCGCAGGAACCGGTGGGTCGGTGGGAGGGTGCTGCTCATCAAGCAAAGTGGAGTTGTTCCCGCCAACCTCTCTGCCGGGGGCATTAGGAAGCTCCGTCAGGAGAGTCCTACCGGAGTCAAGTTTCCTCCTCTTTCAGGCCATTGTTGCTGGGGTTACTAAGGGTTGAGTCAAGTGGAGAACAAAAGTCTCTGGTTCCACATGTGGCACATGTTCTATTTGCAATCCGTCAAAACGCTCCTCCAACTTCGTCACCTCCTTAACGTATGCCTCCATCAATGGGCTTTGGTAATCCTTGTTTACTTGTGTCACCACAACTGTCGGGGAAACTGATCCACGAACACCTATGGGACCGGCGGACCGAGCCCCTTTCGGTTCGGCGGGGGGCGGAGATCGCACGAAGAGCGGATCGAGGCGAAGCACACGAGCAGTTTACCCAGCTTCGGAGCTCTCCGGAGAGATAACACTCCTACTGCTGCATGTCTGACTGTATTGAGTTCTTGCTCGGGAGCGCTGAGTGCTACAGTACACACTAGCTGCTAACGAGACCGAACGTGAGTGTTTTTCTGCCTTCCCTCCCCCCTCTACGTTGCGCATGGGCCTCCTTTTATATACTGAAGGGGTCACCGACAGGTGGCAACGTAGATAAGGGTAAAAATGCAAAAGGAATTGTGGTTGGTACAACCACCTGTACAGTGTATCCTACCTAACCCTGACGGCAGGGGACAAAGGCATTAAATGCCCGTCTGCGTCGCCCAAATAGTGCAGAAAGGGACCGTCAGGGACGCCACCGCTCGCCATGATGGCAGTCTTGTCAGCGTCGCTTGCCACCGCGCACCGCTGGCTGCACAGCCTCCTGCCACGCGCGTCTGGAAAGGCCCCAGGGCGACACGTTGGTGGATGTGCTGGAGCGTGGGTACAGAGTGGTAGCTTGCCGTGGCAAGCGCCTTGCCGCGGCCGTTGTCTTGTCGCGTCCGGAAGCTTGTCGCTCGCCGAGCCTTGCCGGGACGCGTGGCGCGTCGCGGCAAGTTCCTTGAGATGCCTTGGTTGGCCTTCCCGGCAAGCTCCTCTTGCCGGGGCCTTGTCTCCTTGGCTTGGATACTTTGTTCTTGAATGGCTCCAAAGGAACCACGGAGGACCTTGGCGGTTACCCGGCAAGCCTTGCCGCGGGGTGCTGCGACTGCCCGTGCACGAGTTCGGGATACTAGGGTACCCCAACTCTAGTACACCGACAGGAGCCCCCGGGCCTGGGCCACACATGGCGCCGAGCGCTGTTGGGCCAGGCCCAAAACAGGGCACGGGCATGCGCGGCCTGGGTTACGCCGTATCTTACTCCGTATCCACCGCGCCTTCCCCGAACTGCAAGCGTCGAATGCGGCGTCGTGGGAGAGATCGTGGGTGGTTTCTTTATTCGGAAAGACGGAACGCCCGCCCCCTCCCTCTTTATAAGCAGGGGAAACAAGGGCAGTTCGCCCATCTCGCCAGTTGCTACTCCAATCTTAGAAATCTCCGCCGCTCCCCCCTTCTTCCCAAAGCTGAAAGAGAGCAGCGCTCCGCTCCCCATCGCCACCAGCATCACCAACACCGTCGATCTCCCCCACCACCTCCGCCATGGCTCCGAAAGCCGACAAGGGGAAGGTCGTGAAGTCGGCCGAGGCGCAGCGGCTCGCGGCGCTGCGAAAGGAGCGGGCCATCTTCCCCCCCCCCCAGCTCGCCGCGAAGGAGCTGAGGGAGTACTACTACCTCTTCTGGTCGACGGAGACGCGAGCGCATCCGCGTACGAAGGTACTTCCAGCTGCCGCTTCAGAACTGGCTCCGAATGGATACCCTTTCTTCGCGCTGTTCTTCTACTGCGGGCTCTGCCCGCCTTTCTCTGAATTTTTCTGCGATATCATGAACACCTACGGGTTCCGCCTCCTTGACTTCACCCCCAATGCCGTTCTGACCATGGCAGTTTTCGCACATCTCTGCGAAAACTTTGTCGGAGTCCATCCAAATGTCGCTCTTTTTCACCACTTCTTTATGCCCCGAGTTGAGAGAGGAGAACCTTTATCCGGCAGAATCGCCTGGATCTCAAGAGCTGGCAAGAAGGAAGCTTATCTGGAGGGAGAGCTCGACAGCAAGTCGGAGGAATGGAGAGCGGAATGGTGCTGGATTGTCGAGGAGAACCCGCAGCCATTCACCGCCCAGCGCCAAGTCCCAATAGCGCGCGGCAATGATTGGAGCAACGTGGCCCCGGAAGACGATAGGCTGAAGATTGCCGTCACCCGGATCTTACGCCTCAGGCTTGCCGGGCTCACCATAGGCGCCGTTGGCGCAGATTTTCTTCGCCACCGCATCGCCCCCCTGCAGGAGAGGAGGAGACCCGCCTGGGAGTTCCAGAACGCGGCGGATATCATGAGGCTGCGTCCGGGCCTCAACTTCAACTTCACTGTCCTGGAACTGGACGCGATGATCCTGGAACTGTTCAAGCGCGATCCTCAGCATCCCGAAGCGTTCATGTTGCCGAGGGGTGTCGTTCCGGTGTGCAACAACTCCTCACTCGACCGCATCCGTGCAATGATGCCGCTGTGCGATTCACATGGAATTGTCCCAACTTGGCAAGAGCCTGCAGACGATGTCGTGCGGGATTTCTTTGACGGCTTGGTAGAAGTGCCGGTCCGCTCCGATGAACAGAAGAGCCTTACTCGCGACACCACCAATGCGGAGATGCAGCGCATCGGCACTAGGCTGGAAGAGGCGGCAGCAGCCGCTGCCGCGGGCGAGTTCGGATTCACTGTGGAGGAGGCAGAGGCAGCAGAGGCGGCAAGCCTTGTCGAGCGAGAGGAGCTTGCCGACGAGGAAGAGCTTGTCGGGCCTGAAGCTGAGTCGAGCGAGCCCGCCGAGGGCGCAAGCGACTCGTTGAGGATCGGCTCCTCCTCCTCCCCACCTTCAGCTAGCTCGCCCCAAGCGGAGCCCCCAACTCCACCAAGAAGGCATCTCCACAAGGCCGGGGACATAGCGGGGCGGCAGATGAGTCAACAGCCGCCGGGCCGTGCGACACGCTCTACCGCGGCAAGCACTGTTGCCGCGGGAGCGCCTCACGCCGCTGCGGCAACTGGAGCGGGGTCTTCCTGGTCCACCGCTACTGCCCCTGCCAAGCGGACAAGGGAACCTACTCCTCCGCCTCGTCGCACTGGAGGCGAGCCGGACTTCGATATCTCCGTGCTCAGCTCCGACGAGGAAGAAGAAGAGTAAGATTCTTCGCTGTACTTGTAGTTCTTCAATTCTTGCTGTTTTGTCTTGTATTTGATTTGCTTTGCTCCGAACCCATTCCTTTTCAGGACTCTGGCCCAGAGAGCGGCGAAGAGAGCCAAGGTCCCGGTGATTGTCATCGAGGACGAACCCACCGCGACAGCAGGGGGCGTGTCCGAGACCACCTTGCCGGACCCGGCAACCATTCCTCAAGGCAGCCCCCAGCGCAGCCCCCAGCGTAAGTATATGGTTTACTTCCTGCTGTCAGGCGCGCATGGGTGCTCTTTCTTTGCTGATATCTGACTGTTGGTTTGTGTAGGAGCAGAGCAGCCTCACCAGGAGTGCCCGGAAGCCTCTCCCGAAATGCCATCGGCTTCGACTACACCGCCAAGGGAGGATTCCCCGGCAAGGGAGCGTTCTCCGACAAGGGAGAATTCTCCGGCAAGGGAGAATTCTCCTGCAAGGGATAGTTCTCCGGCAAGGGACAACACCAGCGATCCTCCGGTGGTTGAGACCATGACTGCGGATCCTAGTACAGGTAATCCACTTGCTTGAAAACTTCCCTTTGGTTCTTCTTCTTCTGATTTTCTTTTTGAATATATGCTTGACTTTTCTCCTTTTTCCGTTCGTCAGATCCATCTGCCACGGAGCCGGTGGAAACCGAGGTCGCCGACGAGGAGAACTGTGCAGCAATACCGACGACGCCGTTGCCATCGAAGGAGAAGCCGGCGCTGATGATCCCGCCGGCGAAGAGGCTGGCAAAGCTGCCGCCGCAGAAGCTGGCGAGGGATCCGGCGATCGCACTGACGGCCCCGAGGCCGCAGGAGCGTCAGGCGCTACGCCAACCGCCGATCCCTCCGCCGCTGCTGCAGCGCCAGGCTCCGAAGAGCCCCAGCCCAACGCCTATTTGAAGGCCGGCGACGGCATCTTCATCAAGCTCCCCTGGGCGTCAAGCTCCAGGGTGCCGGTCGAAGGAGAGGTCTTGGATGGAGAGGTGCTCGCCTCCGCTGCGCGACTAGCGTCAGCAGCAGCGACGAGCCTGAGGAGGAGCGGCTACTGCTGAAGTTGTTGTCGCTTTACCGCGCCCGACAAGCCAAGCTGGAATCCCGAGAAGCGCTTGTCGCGAAGGCGGGAGTGGACATCGAGAAGCGCGCGGAGGAGCTCCGGGGTCTCA
Organism: Triticum dicoccoides; assembly: GCF_002162155.2. Classification (NCBI taxonomy): domain Eukaryota; kingdom Viridiplantae; phylum Streptophyta; class Magnoliopsida; order Poales; family Poaceae; genus Triticum; species Triticum dicoccoides. The sequence goes on along the minus strand of NC_041383.1, from coordinate 297,286,953 downwards.
GGCAGGAAGCTCTCCGGTCCTTGGCAGAGGAGAGGGAGCAAGTCGCCGAGGAGCGGAAAGCCTTCCTCCTCGAGAAGGCTGAAGTTGAAGAGCAACAGCGGCTTGTTGCTGAAAAGCTATCTGCGCAAGAAGGCGAGTTGGCGCAGCGCAAGGTAAACCTTGACAGCTATGAGGAGGAGCTTGCCGCGCGCGAGCAAGAAATTGGCGGGGCTCTCAAGGAAGCAAAGGATGCTGCTGCAGCTGCCGAGGCCGCCAAGAAGGAGCTGGAGACGAAGATGGCGCAGCTGGAGGCCGATCTCAAGGCGAGCGGCGAGGAGCTTGCCGCGCTCAAGCGTGAGCGCGAGAAGGACGCCGCCGCTCATGGCGAGCTGCAGGGTCGTCTCGCTAAGAGGAGCAAAGAGCTTAGTGCCGCCAAGGACTCCAACGTAGATCTTGAGTTGAAGCTGGCCACTTTGAGCAAGACGCTGGACGGCGCCAGGGAGCAGGAAGTGGCCTTGAAGGAGAAGATCAAGGTCGACGAGGCGCTGCTGGCGAGTGCTGCTGCCGCCCAGAATGCTTTTAGGGAGACTGTGGAGCACTGGACCGAGGGTCTCGTGAATGTTGCCGCCGCCATCGACGGGGAGCTGGCGCAGCTGGGGATGGAGGACCTCGGGTATTCTTCCGACGAGCACCTCCAACCTAGCGCCAAGCTTCGCTTGTTCTTCAAAGGCGTGGTGACGGCCCTCCAGCGACTCCAGGAGAAGATCCCAAAGTAGCTGGCCGACGAGTCGCGCAAGATCTGCGCGGGAGTTCTTCAAAAGGTGCTGGTGAAGGTGGCCTTTTGCAACCCAGGCCTCAACCTCACCAACGTCCTCAGGCCCCTGCCGCCGGATGCTGATCTGGAAGCGCTCAAGGCCCTTGTCGCACCCATTGTGGACAAGGTGAGCGAGATCAAGAGGGTTGAGGGAGATCGCGTAGATTAGGCCGCCCGTTTTCTCTTTTTCTCTGTCGCTGCTGGTCATGTCATGAGAACAATCTGTTAGAGCTGCGACAAGCTATCTTGTAATATAACTCTATTTTGGGTAGAGATTGCTATGTTATTTCCTTTACTTGATTCCTTCCTTTATATGTTTTTGCCTTACGCTTTCAGGGAACTTGTCGGCGCAGGCACCTGGGTCGCGAGCGCTGAGTGCGGGACGTCAGCAGCCTGCTGGCGGTGCCGCTTCCGACAAGAAACCTTGTCGCAACTAGTCGCAGCTCACTTAATTTGTTGAGCGGACTTGAAACAAAGTAAGGGCGCAACTAGCTACAAGTTGGTTCCTCCGCGCACAGGTTTTCCATGCAGAGCACGGTCGTTCGAGGAAGATAACTTAAAAATTAAAACCGATTGCTCAAACTTTGGCAACTTAGCTTTTCTGTCGTTTGCTTTCCGGTAAGGCGAAACTTCCTTGAACGACGCCTGGTCCACACCATTATCTTCTCCTTTCCCCCCGGCAAACTTGTGGGCGAGGGATCCTTCCTTTCCTTGAGAAAGAGAAAGAAGAGAAAATAATGATATGGAGCCTTACGGCTCGTTATTGCTTACCGGGGGTTGGTGCTGCACAAAGTGTCAGATAACACATGCAAAGTAAAAAGCATGAAATTGACAAGATGTGCGGAGCACATGAGCTTTACTTATGCACGGGGTCTGCGCCCGGCTTTGTACAAAGGATTACATGCAACATCGGCAAGACTTGTACAAAAGGTGGTTGCCGAAAAAGGTTCCGGCAACCGCGCCCTACGGGTAAAACTTACGAAGATGCTCAATGTTCCAGGAGTTGCTCACCGGAATGCCATCTTCGGTCTCAAGGCGGACAGCGCCAGGCCTAGTGACTCGTTTCACCCTGTAAGGGCCTTCCCACTTCAGCGTCAACTTGTTGTAATTCTTGGCGGACTGAATGCGCCGAAGAACAAGGTCGCCTTCCTCGAGACTTCTGGCATTAACTTTGCGGCTATGGTAGCAGCGCAAAGCTTGCTGGTATCGAGCAGCTCGTACAGCAGCCTGAAGACGGTCCTCCTCAAGGAGCAGCGCTTCATCTTGTCGCAGCTGCTCTTGCTCAAGCTCATCATAAGCAAGCACTCGAGGTGATCCGTATACGAGTTCCGTGGGGAGAACTGCCTCTGCTCCATAGACTAGAGCGGAAGGTGTCTGGCCAGTGGCTCGATTTAGCGTCATCCTGATCGACCAAAGAACCACCGGCAGCTCCTCAATCCAGTTCCTTCCGCACTTGCGCAGCCTGTCGAAAGTCCTGGTCTTGAGCCCGCGCAGCACTTCAGCATTTGCCCTCTCCGCTTGACCGTTGCTTCTCGGATGAGCAACAGAAGCGAAGCAGACCTTGGCGCCAAGATCTTGGACGTACTGCATGAAGGTGCGGCTCGTGAATTGTGTGCCGTTGTCGGTGATGATCCTGTTAGGGATCCCGAAACGGCAAACAATCGACCTGAAGAACTTGACTGCTGACTGTGCTGTCACCTTCCTCACTGGTTCCACTTCCGGCCACTTTGTGAACTTGTTGATTGCAACGTACAAGTACTCAAAGCCCCCGACAGCTCGGGGAAAAGGGCCGAGGATATCGAGGCCCCAGACCAAAAATGGCCAGGATAAAGGGATCGTCTGGAGAGCTTGAGCTGGCTGGTGTATCTGCTTGGAATGGAACTGGCACGCTTCACACTTGGTTACTTGTGCAGTTGCATCCCGGAGGGCTGTCAGCCAAAAGAAACCTTGCCGGAACGCTTTGCCGGCAAGTGCTCTTGCGCCAATGTGGTGACCACATATGTCTCCATGTATCTCTGCCAACAGCTTTTGTCTGTCCTCCCGGTGAATACACTTCAATTTCATGCCGTTGAGTCTTCTTCTGTACAGTGTGTTGTCGACAAACTGGTACATACTTGACTGCCGGGCTACTCTTTCCGCTTCTTCTTGCTCTTCGGGAAGTTCTCCTGTCTGAAGGAAACGGATAATCTGCTGTGCCCATGCTAGAGCTTGCGGCTCGACAACAAAGACTAAAGGCACATCTGCTGCTGCGGAAACATCCGCTTCTACGGCGAGAACCTGCGGCTCAGCCGGAGCTTGACGTTCCCCGGCAAGCTTGCCGGAGCAAAACTTGTCGGGAGCGTCTGCTTCAACGGAACAAACCCTAAGGCTTGCCGGAGCAGACTGCTCCTCAGCACCTTTGGTGTTGATCTTGAGGACCTTCTTGGCGGCGGCTTCGGGGTGCTCTGCCGGAAAATAGTCACCAGAAATCAACTTCCTCTTCTTGCTTTGTCCAGTTGATGGCGTTACAGACGGTTGAGTCAGCTTGAGCACAAAAATCCCTGGTTCCACAGGTAACTTAAGTGTGGCACACTTTGACAGGCCATCAGCAATGTCGTTCTGAGCTCTTGGAACATGTTCCATCTGTAGGCCGTCAAAGTGCTCTTCTAGCTTTCTCACTTCATCAACGTAGGCTTCCATCAACGGACTCTGATAATTCTTGTTCACTTGGCGGACGACAAGCTGTGAGTCACCCCTGACAATGAGCTTCTTGATCCCAAGGTCTGCTGCGATCCTGAGACCGGCAAGCAAACCTTCATACTCTGCGGTATTGTTCGTTGCTTGCTCCTTGGGAAAGTGCATCTGAACTACGTACTTGAGGTGCTCTCCGGTGGGTGCAACAAGTAGCACGCCCGCACCGGCGCCTTGCAGCGAGAAGGCACCATCAAAGTACATCAACCACTCTTTGCTTGCTTCCTTAACGGGGATGCTTGTTTCTGGAATTTCTTCATCTTGTGTTGGCGTCCACTCTGCTATGAACTCTGCCAATGCTCTGCTTTGGATAGTTGAAGTGCTCTCAAACTTGAGGCCAAAGCTTGACAGTTCCAGTGCCCACTCGACAATCCTACCTGTTGCTTCTGGATTTTGCAGTATCCTCTTCAGCGGAAAACGAGTGACGACTGTGATCTCATGTGCTTGGAAGTAATGGCGTAGCTTTCTCGAGGCCATGAGAAGGCCGAAAAGCAATTTCTGCACACCAGAGTACCTTGACCTAGCCCCTTGCAGAAGGGAACTGACAAAGTAAACTGGGCGCTGCACCATTCTTTTCTGCATCTTCTCACGCGCCTGCGCAGATCCATCTTTGTCGGGACCAGAGCTTGTCGGTGAAGTCCCCTGCTTGTCACTGGATGCATCTGCCATGGTTGCTGGCTCATCATCCGCCTCCCTCTCCGCTACTAACACAGCACTAACCACTTGATTGGTTGCCGCTATATACAGCAGCAACTTCTCTTGTGGCTTAGGTGCGACAAGTGTTGGAGTGGAGGACAGGTATCTCTTTAAGTCCTGCAGCGCAGCCTCCGCTTCCGGAGTCCATCTCATTGGTCCTGCCTTTTTCAATATTTTGAAAAATGGCAGGGCGCGCTCAGCAGACCTAGAGATAAACTTGCTGAGAGCATCTATGCAACCGGCAAGTCTTCGTACATCCTTGACGCGCTTTGGTGCTTCAATCTGCTCAATGGCCTTGATCTTGTCGGGATTGGCTTCAATTCCCCGCTGAGACACGAAGAACCCGAGAAGTTTGCCGGAGGGGACTCCAAACACACACTTCTCGGGGTTAAGCTTGAGGTTGATCTTGCGCAGATTTGCAAAGGTTTCGTCTAAGTCTTGAATCAGAGTCGTCTTGTCCTTGCTCTTGACCACTATGTCATCCATGTAGGCTTCCACATTTCTGTGTATTTGCGGTTCAAAAGCGTCATGGACTACCCTTGCAAATGTTGAACCAGCATTCTTTAAACCGAAAGGCATCCGTACGAAACAGTATGTGCCACATGGGGTGATGAATGCGGTCTTCTCTTCATCCTCTTCTGCCATGAAGATCTGATGGTATCCTGAGTATGCATCAAGAAATGAAAGCAAGTCACATCCGGCCGTGGAGTCAACAATCTGGTCGATGCGCGGCAAGGGAAATGGGTCTTTGGGACAAGCTTTATTGACATCAGAAAAGTCGATACAAAGCCTCCATTTCCCGTTTGCCTTGCGCACAACTACAGGGTTGGCCAACCACGTAGGATGGAGCACTCCTCTGACGAGGCCTGCTGCTTCCAATTTCTTGATTTCTTCTGCGATGAATTCTTGGCGCTCCAGTGCCTGTTTCCTGACTTTCTGCTTGACGGGTCGCGCATGAGGACAGACGGCAAGATGGTGCTCGATTACTTTCCTGGAAACACCAGGGATGTCAGATAGTTGCCATGCAAATACGTCGACGTTCGCCCGCAGGAAAGCAACGAGCGCGCTTTCCTATTTAGGGTCAAGAGTGGCACTGATGGTGAAGGTACCACCAGTGCCATCCTCCTTGACAGACACCTTCTTGGTCTCTGGTGGAGCTACCATTGTTTTCTTACACTTGCCGGCGGAGCTCGATGGTGCGTCTCGATGGTAGCACAGCACTCCGAAGAGGTGCGCTTGCCGGAGTGGGCATTAGAACTCTTGCCGGACTTGGTCTTCTTCTTCGCCCCGGGAGCTTCAATGGCAAGTGACTTGCGATCTGTTGCGGCTGCTGCTTCCCAGTAGATCTTGTCGGCGCAGATAAGAGCATCCTTCTTGTCGCCATGGACAGAGATGACACTTATCGGGCCTGGCATCTTCAGCACGTTGTATGCGTAGTGAGAGGCTGCCATGAATTTGGCGAGTGCTGGACGGCCGAGTATCCCATTGTAAGGCAATGGAAAGTCAGCAACATCGAAAGTGACCCTCTCAGTCCTGAATTCAACTCGCTGCCAAATGTCACCGGCAACGTGATCTTTCCCTTCGGCTTGCTCCTTCCCGGATTGATGCCTTGGAATGTGCCGGTCTCTTCGAGCTCGCCATCAGGGATCTGGAGTTTCTGGAGTACCGCGGAGGAGATCAGGTTCAAGTCGGCCCCGCCGTCAAGTAGCATCTTAGTGGCCTTGAGGTCGCGGATAGTTGGTGAAACCAACATCGGCAAGCACCCGACCGCAGTTATGCGATCAGGGTGGTCCTCAATATCAAAGACGATAGGCGTGATGGACCATTTCAGAGGTTTGCGTGACTCGACGGATGGTTCTGCCGCATTGACTTCCCGCACCCACTGCTTGAGCTGGCGGTGTGAAGTATGCAGAGAAGCACCGCCGTCAATGCACAGGACCTCTGTGGCTTTCTGGAACTCCTGCTCATCGGTCTCGTCATCATCCATATCTTCATCGTCGTCATCATCTTCGTCCTTGTCGCGGCCGCGAGGAGGTTTGTCTCCTTGCCGCTGCTTGGCCTTGCCGTGGTGTCCTCCTCGGCTGGGGTGTTTCTTGCCGGCTCCTCCAGCACCTTCCTGGGCTTTCTCCTTGTCGCGTCGCTCGTATTCAGCCTTTTACTGCTCGACAAGCTGCTCGACCTTCTTGCAGCTCTGGAGGTCATGGCCCTTGGTGCGGTGGATCTTGCAGTACTGCTTGTTGGTGCCGTCCTGCTTGTCGGCGACCGCCACAACCTCCTCGCCAGAGCTACCAGCTTTGGCTTTCTTGGCGCCACCTCCGTTGCCGGACTGCTCAACGACTAGCACATCTTTGCCTTTCTTCTTCCTGTTGTTCCGCCACCGGTTTTTCTTTGCCGGGGCAGTCTCCTCACTATCAGATCCTCCTGCTCCTATATTCTCTCCGGGGAGTTTCCTCCCTTCCTCAGCACGTGCACACTTGTCGGCCAGGGCATATAGCTCACTGACGTCTCTGATCTTGCACATCGCCATGTCCTCCCGCATCCTGCGGTTTCACACGTTCTGATGGAACGCACTTATTACCACGGTAGGGTGGACATCTGGGATGTTGTGCTGTACGCGACTGAATCTCTGGATGTACTTGCGCAGGGGCTCTCCTTCCTTCTGGGCGAGCAGATGAAGGTCGCTCTCTTGGCCATGAGGCTTGTGGCCGCCTGTATAGGCGCCGACAAACTGATGGCATAGGTCTGCCCAGGAGGATATGGAGTTGTCCGGCAAGTGCATGAGCCAGGATCTGACATTGGGCTTGAGCACCAGCGGGAAGTAGTTGGCCAGGATCTTGTCGTCTCGCCCCCCGGCAGCTTGCACCGCGATGGTGTAAATGCTGAGGAACTCCGACGGATGCGACTTGCCATCGTACTTCTCTGGTACATCTGGCTTGAAATTCTTCGTGCTGGGCCACTGGACTTGCCGCAGCTCACGAGTGAATGCAGGGTAACCTACCGCGTACGGCAAGTCGCCTGGTTCCCGTGGTGCATGCATGTCAACAGAGGGCCCAGCGCGCTGGTCCGATTGACGCCGCGCTTCTCTTCGGCGCTCGATGCGAGTACGAGCGTCTTCTTGCTGCCGTTCGTGAAGAACTTGGCGCTGATCGCGACGAGCTCGTGGATCTGATGATGCGGTGGAGTCGCTGTCGAGGTGGATCCGGCGAGTCGGCGATCTTGGCCTTCGGGATGGAGAGTGCATGGTGGTTGCACCCCCACCGGTTTCGTCGCCATCGGCTCGTGCCTGGCAGTTCTGCCGCGACAGCGATGTACTCGGCTGCTGCGGAGTGTCGCCGTTGGCGAAGCCGATGAGACTCTGAATGGTGGCCCTCCATTCGTCGATCTTGTCTTCCGTTGGAGGGTAATCCAGGAGCAGTTGAGCTCGCGCCAAAGCTTCTGCTGGAGTGGTGGGCGGCAGTGGCGAACGGTGCGAGGAGCGGGATATGCTCAGACTTGTAACTATGTTAGAAGGAGCAGTATCCCATCCAGGCGACCGTGTCTCGCTCGTGCCAGCATGTTGGCCTGCATGCTGGTCTTGAGCACCCCGAGATCCACCAGCTCGATCTTGGTCCAACAAACGTATGGCACTGCGAATACCATGACGCTGTCGATCCTGCGCCTCCTAAGACGGGCGCGGTGCATGTACGGACACCGAGGTCTGCGCAGCCTTGTCCTTGGACCTGGCAGCACCGTGAGCTCCCTTGTCGACGCCCGTTCTTCCGCCGGCATCTACCCCACCACTCGTTTGCTCCGGTGGTGGTGGGATCGACGTGGACGGAACAGCTGCCGTCAAAGTCTTCTTCTTCGGCGGCATGTCGATGAAGAAGATGAAGATCTAGCTCGTGTGAACGCCGGATCAGGTTCACACAACCTCGACGCCCCCTACCTGGCGCGCCAAAGATGTCGGGGAAACTGATCCACGAACACCTATGGGACTGGCGGACCGAGCCCCTTTCGGTTCGGCGGGGGGCGGAGATCGCATGAAGAGCGGATCGAGGCAAAGCACACGAGCAGTTTACCCAGCTTCGGAGCTCTCCGGAGAGATAACACTCCTACTGCTGCATGTCTGAGTGTATTGAGTTCTTGCTCGGGAGCGCTGAGTGCTACAGTACACTCTAGCTGCTAACGAGACCGAACGTGAGTGTTTTTCTGCCTTCCCTCCCCCCTCTACGTTGCGCATGGGCCTCCTTTTATATACTGAAGGGGTCACCGACAGGTGGCAACGTAGATAAGGGTAAAAATGTAAAAGGAATTGCGGTCGGTACAACCACCTGTACAGTGTATCCTACCTAACCCTGATGGCAGGGGACAAAGGCATTAAATGCCTGTCTGCGTCGCCCAAATAGTGCAGAAAGGGACCGTCAGGGACGCCACCGCTCGCCACGATGGCAGTCTTGTCAGCGTCGCTTGCCACCGCGCACCGCTGGCTGCACAGCCTCCTGCCACGCGCGTCTGGAAAGGCCCCAGGGCGACACGTTGGTGGATGTGCTGGAGCGTGGGTACAGAGTGGTAGCTTGCCGCGGCAAGCGCCTTGCCGCGGCTGTTGTCTTGTCGCGTCCGGAAGCTTGTCGCTCGCCGGGCCTTGCCGGGACGCGTGGCGCGTCGCGGCAAGTTCCTTGAGATGCCTTGGTTGGCCTTCCCGGCAAGCTCCTCTTGCCGGGGCCTTGTCTCCTTGGCTTGGATACTTTGTTCTTGAATGGCTCCAAAGGAACCACGGAGGACCTTGGCGGTTACCCGGCAAGCCTTGCCGCGGGGTGCTGCGACTGCCCGTGCACGAGTTCAGGATACTAGGGTACCCCTACTCCAGTACACCGACAACAACCTGCGAGTCTTCGTGAATGATCATCTTCTTGATTCCTAATTCTGTTGATATCCTGAGCCCGACAAGGAGTCCTTCATATTATGCATCGTTGTTGGTAGCTTCCTCTAGGGGAAAATGCATCTATACTACATACTTGAGGTGTTCTCCAGTGGGTGCGATGAGGAGCTTGCCAGCCCCCACGCCCTGTAACGAGAAAGCACCATCAAAGTACAAGATCCATTCTTGAGGTGCCTCATTGCCGGGAATGATTGTTTCTGGCGTCTGTTCATCTGTGGTTGGCATCCACTCTGTGAAGAAATCTACCATTGCTATACTTTGAATGGTAGATGTACTCTCGAACTTCAAACCAAAGCATGATAGCTTCAAAGCCCATTCCACTATCCTGTCGGTGGCCTCCGGGTTTCTCAGTATGCATTGCAAAGAGAAGCGGGTGACATCAATGATCTCATGGGCTTGGAAGTAGTGGTGCAGTTTCCTTGAGGCCATGACATGGCAAAAGTTCAACTTTTGCATCCTAGAGTAACTTGATCTAGCCCCCTGCAATAGGGAGCTAACGAAGTACACTGGCCGCAGCACCACCTTCTTCTTTGTCATGGTCTTGGTATTGCCTCCATTACCCAGTTCTACCTTCTCTTGATCTGGATCTGACCTTGCAGGGATAGGTTCATGTTCCTTTCCGGAGGGGGCAGTAGTTGCGGTTGCTTTTTCATCCACTTCCCGCTGCGCCACCAACGCTGCACTAACCACTTGATTGGTTGCCGCTAGGTACAGTAGCAACGGCTCTTGTGGTTTAGGAGCGACTAAGCTGTGAACAGAGGAAACATAGGTCTTCAAGTCTTGCGACGCTGCTTCTGCCTCCGGGGTCCACTTCATCGGCCCTGCCTTCTTCAGGATTTTAAAGAACGACAAGGCACGCTCGACTGACATGGAAATGAACACTACAAAAAAATGACACATCCATGACATTTTTGGCCCAAGGAAAAAAATTGATGTCATACATATAACACTTCTATGACGATAATTGTGACAAAACCCGGTATCATCATAGATGTGGTGGGCTCCTACTTCTATGAAAAAAAATCATGACAGAAAATTGGCTTTTCGTCCTGGGCGGGCCAGAGACGCAGCTGCATGACATTCTTTGGGCCGTCCATGATGGAAAAAATCGTGGTAGAAGCGAGGGGGAGGAAAATTTCGAGGAGTTCCCGGTTATGGTGGGAGGTCGCGGGCCGAGCGATGCACGTTTCTCTCATACACATACGCATGTGTGTGCGAGGCGTTGGCTCTAACTGAACCCGAGCGAGGCATTGGGCTCTAACTGAACCCGAGCGATTGCACTGCAGGCTACGCGTTACTTAACCTGAGCGATCGATCGATTGCTGTTAACTTAACCCGACCGAACGATCCCTTCGCTACTGCTGCTAACTGAAGCCGATCGATGCTTCCTCTGGGATGAATAGTGAGTGTTGCAGGGGGGTTTGGATGAACAGTGAGCGGTGGCGTTGCCTCTGGATGAACAGGACCCCATGATGTGGTAGAGGGCTGGATGAATAGTAGACGATGGAGGGGTGCCCGTGGAGGGGTGGTTGAATAGGACCCCGTGGTGTGGAGGGCTAGATGAACAGTATACGATGGAGGGGTGCCCGTGGAGGGGTGGTTGAACAGTAGCCGGTGGAGTAGCCGTGCGGTGGAGGCTGGATGACCAGGAGCCCGTGGAGGCTGGAGGAGGTCGACAGTAGCCCGTGGAGGCTGGAGGAGGTCGACGGTGGAGATGAACAGTATCCCGTGGAGTCCCATTTGCAGTACGCCACAGCCCTCCCGATGAACAGGACCGCCGTTTCGACCGTAGTGCTCCAACACAAGTCCGTTTCGTCCGTTTTGCGGTACGCCACACCCCTCCCGATCAATAGGACCCCTGTTTCGATCGTAGGAGGCCCGTTTTGTCCGTTTTCCAGTAAGCCACACCCCTCCCGATCAACAGGACCCCCGTTTCGACCATAGGAGGTCCGTTTCCTCCATTTTGCGGTACGCCACACCCCTCCCGATCAACAGGACCCCGTTCCGAACGTAGGAGGTCTGTTTCCTACGTTGTGCGGTACGCCAGGCCTTGTTTCCATCGCCTGTTCCGTCCAAGCATTCCATTCCGACCCAGCCGGTTGGCTCCCACGCGTTCCGTTGCCTCCCCATTAACACGATGCATTCCGTTTCCTCCCCATGAACACAACGACGATGCTATTTCTCCGTCCCGACCCAGCCTTGTACACGAGCCCTAGCCGTACGTATGCGCGAGTAGGCATTCGAGACCCCACCCGTATGTACACATACGTGGCCTTATTTTCTTTCTTGCACCCTGGCCGTTGTACGTACGTGTACATGCTACGTGCGCGCCTCTACTACGACACGTGCGTGCCTCTACATCGACCAGTATGTACGTACATGTTCACGACCAGAATGACAATGCTATGTACGCTTCGACCAGGTGGGTTCCGACTATCAGGCACTTCCTTGCCTGCGAAGATGTAGCTGGTGGGTCCCAGCAGTCAGGGGGGTGAATCGTTTTGTTTTGTTTTTGCCCGGACGCACATCCTGGCGTGCGAAGATGTAGCTGGTGGGTCCCAGCAGTCAGGGGGGCGAATCTTATTTTGCCCGGACGCATTTCCTTGCGTGCGAAGATGTAGCTGGTGGGTCCTAGTAGTCAGGGGGCGAGTCGTTTTTTTTGCGCGGACGCACTTCCTTATGTGCGAAGATATAGCTAGTGAGTCCTAGCAGTCAGGAGGAAACGTTTTTTTTCGCGAAATACAGTGGCCCGTCCGGTGGGTCCCAGCTATCAGGTGGAGGAATCATTATTTTCCGCGTAATAAGGAGGCACTTCCTTGTCGCGGCCGTGGACCCAGCTGTCAGCCTCTCCACGTATAGACCACGTCTGATGGAAGTCGTTCCTTGACCACGTTGACCACGCCGCACCGAGAGCACCAGGGCGGTAGACGACGGCGAGGCCTAGGAAGGGGGCGAGAGGGAGCCGGGGAAGACGCGGCAGTGGAAGCCCGCGCGGAGAGGAGTACGAGGGTTCACTGGTTTGGCTGCGATGTGAGGCTGCCGTCGCCGCAGGGCCTGGCCAGTGGTGGGAATAGTAGGGGGCAGTTAGCCTTTCGCGGCAGCACAGCCGGCCACGGGAGGCAGGAACATGCGGCACGACCGGCGCTGCTTTGGGCGGCTGGAGCAAGAAGACCAGAGGTTGAAGAAGCACTACAGCCGTTGGATGGACATCGTACGGTCATTGGAGCTAGAATCGTTCATATTGACTAAAGTTGACAAAGGTCCCCGTCCCAGTCAACTTAGTAGGCCCACAAGTCAGCCTGCCACCATGGTGGGTCCCAGCTAGCAGGGGGAGTATTCATTTTTTGTGCGTAATAAGGAGGCACTTCCGGTGGGTCCGAGCTGACAGTGAGGGGAACGTTTTTTTCACGAAATACGCTGGCCCATCCGGTGGGTCCCGGCAGTCAGGCGGGAAACGTTTTTTTCACGAAATAAGGTGGCCCGTCCGGTGGGTCCCTGCTCTCAGGTGGAGGAATAATTATTTTGCGCGTAATAAGGAGGCACTTCCTTGTGTTCGCCTGGACCCAGCTGTCAGCCTCTCCATGTACAGTAGTCTTCTGATGGAAGTCGGTCGTTGACCACGTTGACCACACCGCGCCGAGAGCACCAGGGCGGTGGTCTAGATGACGGCGAGGCCTAGGAAGGGGACGACGCGGAGCCGGCGAAGACGCAGCAGCGGAAGCCCGCGCGGAGAGGAGTACGAGGGTTCACTGGTTCGGCTGCGGTGTGAGGCTGACGTCGCCGCAGAATAACAGGGGGTGTGGTTGAGTAGAGGGATAGCCTGGCCAGCGGTGGGAGTAGTACGGGGCGGTGAGGCCTCTGCGGCATCATAGCCGGCCACGGGAGGCAGGAGCATGCGACACGACCAGCACTACTTTGGGCGGCTGGAGCAAGAAGACCAGAGGTTGAAGAAGCACTACGGTCGTTGGATGGACATCGTACGATCACTGCTGCTAGAATCGTTTATATTGACTAAGTTGACAAAGCCCTTGGTACGCGTCACCTTAGTAGGCCCACAGCTCGGATTTGGCAGGGAACATATAGCCCATTTGCGATTTGTAAGAATGTACAACCCATTTTTTAATTCTAGTGTAATTTTCTACAGCCCATTTACAGTTTGTTAAAAGTACATCCCAACTTCTATCTAGGACAACGATTAATAATTTCAAACAACCGCTCAAAACAGAATTCAAAAAAAATTCCCACATTTTGATGGGATCCGAAATATTTTTATCTGATATTTCCAGTCAGGTTAAATATAATTTCAAAATAAAGTTGTATTACGTTAAAATCCAACGAAATATTGCGTGCGCAACAAGTAATGATATTAAAATTTTCAAATTCCAAAAACAATATATTTTTCAAACTAATTACGTGTTTGGTGCATAGTAACTGCCCAGTTATTATAATTACATCCCATTTATTATTTCTTAAAGTCCATTTTCTTGGTAACCCTAATGCATACCTCCTAGGAAAGTTTGCAGCCCAGTGGGGCGGAGAATAACAAGTTGACTCGGATATTGTGTACAACTGTCGGCCCAGTTGCATTGGTGATTTTTTTAAAAAAGGCATGTGTAGTACAGTACAGGCTAACATGGTTACTCAGCCCACATTCAGCGATGCCGGGAAGGCCCAAACAAGGCTTCTGTACAACTTTTTGAAGTCACTGAGCTCAATTAATAACTTAAGAAAAAAGTTAGATTACAGTGGAACCTAATTAAAAGCTGTCACGAGCAGATATATAATTCAACGGGTCCAACTTGTGCGTGTGTGTGTGCGCGCGCGCGCGTGTGTGTGTGTGAGAGAGAGAGAGAGAGATATATAGAGAGAGAGAGACCCATCGGTCGATGCTCGTAAATACATCTTTCAGCCATATGCATTGCTGATGCTCAGTAAAAACTTATATAGTTGACACAATCATATAGAACATCATAGCACACTAAACTTGCATACAAAAATTTCACGCAGGTGGCATAATTAGGATGGAAGCAGTGGATCACTACGGGAAGGGCTATGTTGAAACCAACAAAGTCGTACATAACGGTTCATCGTCTTTATAAATGACGGGGAAATATCTTGAATGTTGTGCAAAGAAAATAGACAAACAACACAATAAGTTATGCTAGCACATTAAGTTTACGTACAACCCTTTCTAAAAAATGGAGGTACAAAATTAGAACAGGTCACAATCAAATGTACTAGCATATCAGTGCTTCAGACCCATAGCTCGGATTTAACTAGTATCTGACAAGATTCAGTTGTTACCTCAAATTAGAGCACATCCAGGCAGCCAGCCCTGCCTCTTCTCCCAAAGAAGCAGTGGCCTCCGCCGCGCGATGGAGTAGGCCCTGTGCCATCCATCGTTCCGAGCAACACGGGGAAAGTCTGACGTTGACTCCTGTAATGGACGTCGTCGACGGACCCTGGCACCAGCGGCGGCGGCAGCACTTTGATTGATGGATTGACCACTTCTTCGACATGCACGAACACTTGATATAGGTACATCCCTAACGTGGTCCATGGTGGCCTTGGTGGCGACAAATAGTACAACCCCGGTTCCTGCACCGGTATCTCAACACCAATCACCTTCGGTGTGGTAGACGACTTGTTCATCCATGCCATAACCGTCAAAGCCCAGCTGTCTGGAGGAACAAACATACTTACGAGCTCACCTCCAAGGTCATTAATAAGCTCGTTCATGGACTCGCTGTTCCAAGCACATCGAGGCATGCCGTGGAAGGTAAGCTTTGTTAAAAACTCAAGCTTAGAGGGCATCGTGCCCCATCCTGGGTGCCACTGATCAAAGCTCACTAGCGCGCCATCGCAGAACAAACGCCGGGAAGATTTGAATACACGACTGCAGTCGAAAGTTATCCGGAACCTGACGAAGAAATCAGCCGGTGGCGGACGGACTTCGACGAGCAAGTCACTTATTTGGATGCCGTGCACAATGCCAAGAGCTTTGACAAGGTCGTCCGGCAAGACGGGAGGCCGGTCGCCGTTGATGGTTACCATCAGCACTTTGCCGGCAAACTGGTCGTCAAGCGCCGCCATGCCACTGTTGAGCGATAGCACGCAGCGACCGAGGGCTGGACGGACCTCAGGATCTCCGTCTCGGAGATCTGCATTGACCGGCGACATGATAGTGCGCTTGAGTACAGGGAGTATAGGAGGGGGATTTGGGGGAACTGGAGTAGGAATCAAGATTCCAGAGGTGGGGGAGGGGCGGGAGATTGGGGATGAAAAGGTAGCATGAATTTCGAGCACGGCCAATATGCTCTCGGCGCGCAAGCGCACGAAAACACCGGTGGCGCCCACATGTCGGCCTAAGAGTCCTTATTCTTTCTTTTTTGTAGAGCCCGACCTTTTTTTCAGGATCTTTTGAGAGCCCGGCCTGAGAGTCATAATTGACCTGTTTGGCATTGTGTTACTACTCGGTCCATATTCAACGACACCTCACTGGCCCAAAAAAGTGTACATCATCGAAAAGACACTGAGCTCAAATTATATAACTTGAAAAAAGGAGATATACTCTGAACACTGGAGAATGGTGATGCCCTCATTCAGGCCACCAGTAGTTCGAGACAATAAACAGTTCGAAACAATCATATATACAACATTCGAACACTAACTAGTGACTACTACTGACATAAACAGCAAGACTTGATAGTTCATAAGAATCTTGCTACACCACCAAAATGCACCCATCTGCAGCACTCAGACTCTCGTGATCCAGACGAGAATGACATTCTAAACAGAAGCAACTATTACATAGTAAGAGTGACATAGACGAGGATGACCAAATGACAAGGAATATGCATAACAAAAGAAAGAACTACCCATCCAGAACCAGCAGCAAAGATAACAAAGTCGTTCGAAGAGATGATCCAACACCATCATAATTTGCAGCCCCGCTTCAACGACCAGTGATCCAGAGACACCAGTACTCCACCCTTTCGATGCAACAGCCCAATTACCTATCAACCTGAAGGCTTGAACCACATCACTGCCTGTCGTAATTGAGACATCAAAGGATCAAAGTTAATCCGGATGCCTTTGTCATTCTCACCTTCTTTTGGCTGCAGGGTGTATCATTGCAATCAAGGGAGTTTGCTCCCAAACTCCTAGGGCTCACCGTGTAGACACAGTTTTCCATAGCAAACAGAGCCTCTCTGCCATCAAGGTCCTTGCCAATGGTGATCTCCTGGTTAATCGGATAATTGAGTCCGAGAAACAGAGAGTGTGAACCAAGGCTGTTACCCGCCTCCAAATAAAAAATCCTAAAGGCCCCAACAAGTTGGTATCCTGCTCATAGACGTAACAGCCACTGTCCGGTTACTCACGTATTACACGGTGCTTGTATACCGTGGGTTTTTTGCAATATAACTTTTCCGGCTCATGTGTCCGAATGATCATCGGTCTTTTGCCGTCGTCTGATCGAGCGAGGAACTAGTTATGCTTCCCTATTTTTGGCAAAGGTGGTGTGATTACAAAGGGCAATAACTGTAGGGACACTGCGTCATACCAAAAAGGACATGCATTGTTAATGTAAGATCAGCATTGTTCAGAGTATGAGTAGGATAATGCAAGAAACAACATTGATATGTCCCTGTTGGAACTAGGAGGAAAATACAGGGAAATGTATACTGGGTTCGACAATATAGAAGTGCCATGCATGGTTATACTCATGTTATCTCGCAATCAATTCTTCACCGGAAACTACCATGTCACGCATGTTATGTAATCATGTTCTGTCCTCACAAACAAATTCTTCAAGGTAACTAACAGACCATGCATTGTTATATACTCGTGTTCTGTGGGCAAAAATTTTGTGAGGATATTATTCTAGCCATTGATTGCTGAAGGGCGAATATAGGTATGTACACATGGTAAGCATTGCAGGATTTCACTACTTCCAAATATAGAGTTCTCCATATGCACATTTACTTCCCTAATGTATGGTTAGATGAAACCAACAGTGTGGTGCATGTTTCTACATCATGAAAATGAGGAAACTAACATGGCCATTGATACACACTCGTATTTAGTAGTAGTATATAGATTACTGTAAAATAAGGATAATATCCATATATTCCTAACCGTTTGATTATTCATGGTACAAATTGGCTGTAATGACATGGTCACAATCGCATGAATTAACTCATTCCAAATATAGCTGATTTACGGCAGCTATAATACATTGCCATAGTTCTACTCAAATTCTACTCAAACAGGGATATGCCAATTGCCGTGGTATTCTCACGGGGGGTGCAAGATGACATATGCCACAAGGTGGCTTCGTGTGAGGGCAAGACTGCTGCTGATAGGCCCGGGAGCGGGTATGCGAGTAGCACGCGGTGGTTTACCCAGCTTCGGAGCTCTCCAGAGAGATAATACTCCTACTGCTGCATGTCTGAGTGTATCTGATATATCTAGTACAGAGTGCTCCTGGAGCTGTATCATTGGTCAGTGCCATAGGCATCTGACTTTGTATATGCATGGCATGTGTGCCTTGTGGCCGGCTAGCCTATGGCATGTATGCCCGTGAGAGCATGTGGGTGCTCATGGGTGTGTGTGGTGTCCCTTGGGTGGATGGATGGATGGATGCTATATATAGTGTGGCTAGCTTAGTATGTAAGCTAGCTAGTGGTATGGGCAAGGCAAGGTGGGTGTCATGCTTGTCCCCTGGGTCACTTCATAAATAGTGCCAGGGGACAAGTGACACTGTACATGATGGCTGGAGTGACACGTGAACAGTGCCGGGTACGGTCATCACTCGGGATCGCGTCAGGCTGCAGTTGACTTCGGGCAGTCGGCTGGGGGAGTAGTCGGCAGCCAGCAGTCGGCCTGGGGGAGCAGTCGGCGGCCAGCAGTCGGCAGGGGCGGCCGGGAAGTCGGCAGCCAGCAGCCGGCCTGGTGGAGCAGTCGGCGGCCAGCAGTCGGCAGGGGCGGCCGGGAAGTCGGCAGCGAGCAGCCGGCCTGGTGGAGCAGTCAGCAGCCAGCAGTCGGCCTGGGCAGCCGGGAAGTCAGCAGCTAGCAGTCGGCAGCCGGCCGGGAAGTCGGCAGCCAGCAGTCGGCAGCCAGCAGTCGGCCTAGTGGAACAGTCGGCAGCCAGCAGTCGGCCTGGTGGTGCAGTCAGCAGCCAGCAGCCAGCAGCCGACCGGGTAGTTGAACTGAGGGGCTTTGCTAGCCCTAATGTCTTGAATTATCGTCTTGCCGTCTTCGGGGTACCCGTGGCCAATTACTCCGACAGTAGCCCCCAAGCCTCCGGGCAACTTGGCAAAGTTGGGCGGAGGTTTTTTGGCGGGTATTCATGGAAATGATCATAAAAAGACAAAGTTAGTCCACGCAGATATATCAAATGATTGCTTTTAGCATTACAAGTTTTATGCGGAGGGTGCCGACTCGGTTTCATCAGAGCCCCCTTAATCTTTTTCGTGTTCCCTCCGCTTTTTGGCTTGTGCTCTCGCTCGCCGGGCAACCGCTCTGTGGTCTGTGGCTGAGAGTGGGCCACGAAGTGGAGTGTACAGTACTCGGACTCTGAGAGCGGATTTAACTGAGCAGATACTCATAAAGGAAACGGTCGGGTCGCCCGAAGTGTTTTTCTTCCCGGACGTTTTTCGCGTCGGTGGCCTCCAGCGTTCACTCTTGCCAGCCGGACAGCCGCTCTGCGGTCTGTGACTAAGAGTGGGCCTTTGGTATCGTGCATGCTACTGAGCCGTCTATGGGAACTAACATCTCAGGCCGAGCGGCCAGCCCCCGGGCCAACTCTGGCTGGCGCCGGGGCGAACAGTGATGCAACTGTAATAAAATGCGGACATAGCCCCCGAGCAACGCTCGGGATTATCCGTGCTTGCGTGATGCAAAAATATGCGGGTGAGGAGCTCACATTGATTTTCGTGTAGTCGCTGTCGTCGAAGATAGCTGGCGCGACTTGGCGCTCGCGGAGCGCGTCGGCGCACCCGCTAGGTGTAGTCTTCGAGCCCCCGGGTGCTCGAAGGGGGGTCCCGGCTGGTCAGGCTCGACCGGCCAGGCGGCTAGGCGTCTTGCAGTGCCCCTTTTCTTCTTTTTCTCTTCCGCCGGCTGCTGGCAGCCGGACAAACTCTTCGTGTTTTTGCTTCTTGCAATCTTCTGTGGGGGCGCGTCAGCGCACCCACTGGGTGTAGCCCCCGAGATTCGGGCCCACTGCTGAGAAGTCGGGCCGGATCTCTCGGCGACTACTTTGTCTTCTTCGTCGCGGGGGCGCGCCAGCGCACCCGCTGGGTGTAGCCCCCGAGATTCGGGTCGACTGCTGAGCAGTCGAGCCGGATCTCCCGGCAACTACTTTGTCTTCTTTCTCCTTCTCTTTGTCGAGCTGCGGGCATCCGGACGCATATTTCTTTTCTCTCTTTTTTCTTGTCAGCCGGCTGTTGACCTGGTCAGTCGGACCTCTTTTCCTTTGCACGAGCAGCCGGCTATAGCGGACAGTCGACCCTTTTTCTTTTTCTTTCAATGCCGGATGGGCAGTCGGCCCTTCTTCTGCACGAGCAGCCGGCTGGATGCCTCTTCCTCTATTTTTTTATTTTTTATTTTTGCTAGCCGGTCGTAGGCAGTCGGCCCTTGGCTTTTTAGCCGGATCACGGGCAGCCGGCCCTTTCTTTTTCTTTTCCATCCGCTCTCTCAGTCGGCACCGCACCCTTTCCCTTCTCTCTCCCTCTCTCTCTCTCTCTCTTTTTCAGTCGGCTGTGTGCAGTCGGACACACTCCAGCCGGCGTCTTCTTTCTTGTAAGCGGCCTCTTTTCTCAGCTGGATCAGGCACTCGGCCACAGCGGGCAGACGGCCCTTTTCTTTTTCTCCCAGCTGGCTTTGAGCAGTCGGACACCACTCTTCATTTTATTTTTTTATTTTTTTTCAGCACCTGACTGTTGACTTTTCTCTCTTTTACCAGTCGGCAAGGGCTAAGCAGCCGGGCTCTTCTAGCCGGCCCCCCTCTCCGCCTTCTGGACAGCCGGCCAGCAAAGGCCATGGCCGAGGCGGGGAGCGGCCGACGCAGGCGCGAGCCGGCATGGGCCGCAGCCGGCCTCCGACGGGCGTGGCGCAGCCGGCCACGTGGCGCGCATGCAGAGGAGGCCGCGAGGCGGGGCAGGAGCCGAGGCACGGACAGAACCGACCCGGAGGCGGGGGCCCTCAGGCTGGAGGTCGGCGGGGCGGAGGCCGGCACGAGGCGGCGCGAGGGAGCGGAGGACAGCACGGGGATGGCTGGGGCCGGGACCTGGTGCAGCTGGAGGCCGGCGAGCTGGACGCGCGGGTGCCGGAGCAGGAGGATGGGGCGGCACAGGTGGAGGCCCAGACAGCACGGAGCCGGCAGTAGCAGGGACGCGGCGGGGGCCGGCTGCAGTGGCGAGCAGGAGGCCACGAGCGGAGTCAACCCGACGCGGCCGGGTGGTCGCAGTCGCGGGCGACGGGCTGCAGGTGCGGAGCACCCGGCGACGACCCGGGGCAGAGAGGAGCGGAGGCCGGCCCGGGACAGCGGCAGTCGGCGCAGCCGGATCCAGAGTTGGTGGTGGCGTGGGTCAAGCAGCGCGGCCGCGCGACTGCGCGGCCGGAGGAGAGCTCGAGTGCGCGGGACTCCGGGCGGTGAGTGCGCGGAGACGGGGAGGAGCTCGAGCTCCTGGGCACCGTGGGAGGCGCGAACGCAAGGTGCAGCTCCACGAGCGCAGAGGAGGAGGGCCCGGGGTTGCAGTAGCGTGCGGCCACGGCTGGAAGAAGAGGAGCAGCCGCGGGAGGCTTGGGGCGGAGCAGGGCGTGGCCCGGTGGGCAGGTGCGGCACGGGGCCATGCAGCAATGAGGAGCAGCTCAGGGCTGAGCTCGCGCGGAGCAGCCGACCAGGGCGCATCGGTGTGGAAGTCTTGCATCCAGCCAATTTACAGATAGTGCACATGGCCGTTGTATGGGTAGTGCTTGACCATGGTTGACTTGCATCCAGCTAGCTAGCATAGATGATATATCGAGGATTGAGCGCGCGTTCCGGCCGGGGCAAGATGCAGCGTGGAGGGAAGTAGACGCGAGCGATGCGTGGATGGATGCGGCCGACCGAAGCGAGGCCCCGCGTGCGGCGCGCGCGTGGACGGACTGCCGGCGTCGCAACGGTGTTGACAAAGAGGCCGACGGCGAGGACGCGCCACCCCCCGCGGTCGCTCCGGGGGCGGTTCGATGTCGAGCCCCGAGCGCTACCGGAAAGGTGGCGCGACGCCGCGGCGGAGGCTATGAAAAAAGGGTCCCGCCCGGACAGCGAAACCAGCAGCAGCGCGGTAGCATAGTACCGCCCCAAGGTGGGCGCCAAATGTCGTGGTATTCTCACGGGGGGGGGGGGGTGCAAGACGACATATGCGACAAGGTGGCTTCGTGTGAGGGCAAGACTGCTGCTTATAGTCCCGGGAGCGGGTATGCGAGTAGCACGCGGTGGTTTATCCAGCTTCGGAGCTCTCCGGAGAGATAATACTCCTACTGCTGCATGTCTGAGTGTATCTGATATATCTAGTACAGAGTGCTCCTGGAGCTATATCATTGGTCAGTGCCATAGGCATCTGACTTTGTATATGCGTGGCATGTGTGCCTTGTGGCCGGCTAGCCTATGGCATGTATGCCCGTGAGAGCATGTGGGTGCTCATGCGTGTGTGTGGTGTCCCTTGGGTGGGTGGATGGATGGATGCTATATATAGTGTGGCTAGCTTAGTATGTAAGCTAGCTAGTGGTATGGGCAAGGCAAGGTGGGTGTCATGCTTGTCCCCTGGGTCACTTCATAAATAGTGCCAGGGGACAAGTGACACTGTACATGAGGCTGGAGTGACACGTGAACAGTGCCGGGTATGGTCGTCACGTCGGGGTCGCGTCGGGCTGCAGTTGACTTTGGGCAGTCGGCTGGGGAGCAGTCGGCAGCCAGCAGTCGGCCTGGGGGAGCAGTCGGCCTGGTGGAGCAGTTGGCGGCAAGCAGTCGGCAGGGGCGGCCGGGAAGTCGGCATTCAGCAGCCGGCCTGGTGGAGCAGTCGGCGGCCAGCAGTCGGCAGGGGCGGCCGGGAAGTCGGCAGCCAGCAGCTGGCCTGGTGGAGCAGTCAACAGCCAGCAGTCGGCCTGGGTGGCCGGAAAGTAGGCAGCCAGCAGTCGGCAGCCGGCCGGGAAGTCGGCAGCCAGCAGTCGGCCTGCTGGAACAGTCGGCAGCCAGCAGTCAGCCTGGTGGTGCAGTCAGCAGCCAGTAGCCGGCCGGGTAGTTGGACTGAGGGGCTTTGGTAGCCCCGATGTCTTGAATTATCGTCTTGCCGTCTTCGGGGTACCCGTGGCCAATTACTCCGACACCAATCATCACAAAATGTTCAAGCAGTGTCATGGCGTCATCATTAACATGAGACGGAAACAACTTACACGCGTTGTCCCAGCAATACGTGGTGCCATCTGCTTTGTCGATCGCGTAGATGATGCCATTGTGTTCAATAGCATCACAGAAGTGTGTATCAGCTTTGACGATGATCCACTGCGAGCCGATTTGTCTCCAGCTAAAGAAGGCATCGGCGTAAAGATAGGCAAGTCCGCGGCCAAACAAGGCAATTAGCTTGAAGTCTGCATAATTCGCATGTCGTGTGGGCACTTGGCAGATTACAATCTTCTGCAAAACAAGGTCCGTCCAACTGACATAGTAATCTAGATGACTTGGACCACGATGGTAATACTCTATATAATCCAACGGAGGAAGGATAATCTCATGGGAGGTCTGGAAGTTCACGAGCACCAAATTTTTACCGTTTTCTCTGAAGGCAGCCATCCAATGGGAGTTCATGCCGACCCAGTACATACCTGCCAAGAAGTTTCGGACGATGGTGATCGGATCGATGTCGAGGGAAATTATGTACGGCGACCCACTACATACCTGCAAAGAAGTTTCGGCTAATGGAGATCGGATTGAAGTCGAGGGGCATCATGCTTGCCTCCGTATCATGGTGAGCCAATCTCGCAAGACCAGATAGCAGCAAGCAAGGTGTCTTGAAAAGCTTAGGCCTCGCTTCGACGATGGCCATGTGCATGTCCCTCGAGCATGCAGCCAGCTGCAGGGCACTCAATATATCCATAGACGAACAACAGAGCTCGACGATGTCACTGGGGAGATTGCTCTAATCGCGGCTCATATGGATGTTGTGCGTTTCGCGTTCGGCCATGGTGGAGTTTGGAAGGGGGCTTGATTTATGGGGGAGAAGGATGTCAGTGCTGGAGCGGCTAGCGAGGGAATAGTTGTACTGGGGGAGGTGAGTGAGGCGACAGTACACGGGGGCACAGTGAGATGGAGATGGAGACGGAGACGGAGAAGGAGATGGAGATGGAGTGGTGCTATGGGAGCGGAGAAGGAGATGAGGCGAGGCGCCAATGTGCTGTACAGCAGCGGTGACAGACTGCATAGTGCACAGGGTGAGGCTGACTTTGGTAACCCAAACACGCCGCCTCGCCTGGACTAGTGTTAGGCGCAGGGTGTTGTCACTTCACTGTGAGGACCGGATGAATAGTATTTTGACCATCAAGTGTCCATAGTTGTACTTCTACTACTACTACTACTAGTAGTAGGAATATGAGTACTCCAGCATTGTATAGCGGAAATAGGTATCCCGTGCTAGCATGCATGTTCACTTCATTGTTTAGGTATCATCCATATTGCAAGCAGAACCAAATTTTCGTGCATGCCCAATCAACGCCCTTCCGCGATGCATGCAGTGGTCATTCTGGTGCATCAAGGACGGCATGCAGATCGTTCCACACTTGAGAAGAGGAAAAATGGAAAGGTAGAACGCGGCAGCAGAGGAAGAGAATGCTGGCTAACGAGGCTGGGAGGGGATCGAGCAGGAAGTTAATGCTCCACGCCTAAAGGTTTTGGGAAAACCTGATTTTCATAAGGTGACTTATACTCACCTAAACGGAGGGAGTATTCCTTCACCAGAGAATATTGTGTGTCCCACTCACACGCTCAAAAAAAAAGCTACGACACATTTTTTTATCTATTTGCATAGGTCCCACCTATCAGGAAGGATGGGAACGTACACGAACAGGTACGACTCATCAGTCTACCTGCATAGCCTTTTCATTTAGTCTACCTAGCCGTCTAATCAACTGCCTGCACGCCACTTCTCCCATTTACTTCTCCATCCGGAATCGATTCTCCTCGGCTTCTTCACCTCCCCTTCGTCTTCATTTGCATCCAAACCCCACTGCGTTCACATTGTTTTAACCTCTTTAAATAATCATCTACTACTTCAGTGAGACTAGCCATCTAATCCTAATTCTCCAAACCATAGCCCTCCATTCCAGCGGTTCCAAATGGCTTAAGAGATTGAGATGCAGGTTTTTAGCGTCCAACATGTCCTCGTCGAAGGCTCGATGCGCATAGTTGCCACCGTCACCATCCATCCAAGGGTTGTTCGGCAGTGGATCAACAATGTATCCAACTCCCTCGAAAAGGTAGAGACGAGGGTCATCGGTCTCGACGCAGAGTACACGGAGCGTGCCCCTGGGAAGATCCAGTGCACCGCCGTCCTTCAGGTGTGCCTCGAAGATGATGTTTTGGTGTACCACATCATACACTCGCCCTCCATACTAGGTGAGCTTCATGATTTCTTGTCTCGGGAGGACGTATACTTCTGTGGGGCAGCCATCGAAGGGGACAAACAGAAGCTGGAGCCGTACAACCTTGATTTGAAAAGCATCGCTGACCTACAAACCAGAATCAAAATTCATGTAGAAGATTGTGATAAACAGACACCATCCCTATTTGATGTAGAAAATTTTGTGCTCAGTACAAATCTTTGGAAGGGTGACGAGACGGTGGCATTAAGGTCGTCTGGATGGGAAAATTATCCCTTGACGTACGAGCGGATAAAATATGCTGCCCTCGATGCCCGTGTGAGTTTCGAGATAGCTGCAAGGTCCAAAGAGCTTGTTGCAAAGATGTCTCCCATAGAGAATGAGAATAAGAACAAGAAGAAGAAGAAGAAGAAGAAGAAGAAGAAGAAGAAGAAGAAGAAGAAGAAGAATAAGAAGAAGAAGAAGATGAATATGAAGATGAAGAAGAAGAAGAAGAAAAGGCTGCACCAGCAGGAGGGCATTATGTATGGATGAACTATTTCCTCTCTTGTAAAAAAATATATTCCATCTTAGTGTATATTGATATAGATGGACTATTTTGATGGTGTGCATGTCTTTGGAACAGAGTAGTAGCATGGGTCCGCTTGACTATAAGGAACTATTTATCTGCATATATAGCTTTCTCTGCTACTCCTTCTAGTGATCGGTATGCAGTGCATGTGTCCGTAGACATGACAACTTGTCAATGGAAGTTCAACTACGGTGACCATCATGTTTCATCTCGTGATTTCCACGACGCCTCTCCAACCCACGGCACCACGCCCCCTGACGTGCAACTCACCCCTCTCGGCCGCACCGCCCCTCTGCCTTTGTGTGCATGACATGTGGGCCACCTAAAATGCGGCGAGCATCAAGTTTCTACCAAAGCCACCCGCAATTCCCACAACGCCGCTCGAACCCATGAAACCACATGTCCCCCGACATGCGGCTCACCCCTGTTGGCCCCACTGCCCCTCTGCCTTCGTGAGCATTACATGTGGACCAGTCACCTGTCAGTTCCACTTGTTATTGACTCAAAGGTAGGTGTAGTAAGGCGCTGAAGCTCAGTCCCGACGACCCTGAGAGGGAAATGTAACTCCTGCGCTAGGGCTTGTGGTGCTCCCGCAACACGAACTCGTGCCAAACTTGAGATTTTTTTCTTTACTATACATGCACGCAACGATTTAATGGACATTGTAATCTCAACATGTGATGGGCAGCTCTAAATTTGAATTTGAAACATATAAAACGAAAATATTCAAAACAAATAAACTGGGAGAGAGGGAGTATATCATAGTAGTGTCCCATACAAAATAAGTCCCCTGGTTTGTCACTGCAACGATGCGGTTAGAAAGGAGCACAACGTCTTCCTACTCGTACGGCAACAAATCGGCCGCAGACAGCATGGTCCGCCTTTAACCGCCATGTGCAAGGTTTGTGCTATCTTATTCAATCTCACCGTGGTTCCATCGTACCAATTCATGCGGTGCCCGTTGCATGGCTGATCCCAATGTTGGACAAAGGTTCTACGGGAATTGTGTCACCGTTGTAAATGTTGTGCAAATTGATGTTGGTACGCTCCCATACATAGGCAAGCCAATCTCCACTCGCACCGAGCCTAACCTGTGAAACAGTGGGGAGGGGGAGAATTAGGAAACGGACATGGAAGTAGTCTTTAGAATGCATTTACTACGTGATCAAACTCATCTTACCTGCTCATTGGAGGAAATCCGAGTGCCCCTCAACGTCGGCATCTCAAGGGGTGTCAACTTGCAACTATGGCCACGCCGTGCTGGAGAGACCCCCAAGGAAACATCCTCGTGCGTTCCACGGAACATCAAGATGCATTTGTATGAGTAGTTTATCTTGTGAGAGAAAGGATGAACGAGGGAAGGCCTCTAGAGATAGAGATGGACACTACTACTACCAATGTGCTGGCCCGTGCGTTGCAATGGATCCAAACTAGTAGAATAATACTTGTTCACGTGCTTGAAACATAAACACTCTAGTTTTGGTATACATGTGTTAGCAGACATGATAGCTTGTCCATGGAAGTTAAACCACGGCGACCATCACGTTTCTTGTTTCTACCACTACCGCACCCACACGTGATTCCCACGACGTCGCTCCAACCCACAGCACGACGTCCCCCGACGTGGACATGGATCCTCTGACGTGGCTATGACTGCCTTGCCCTGCCTTTCCTTCACTGATAGGTGGGACCAACGCTTATGGGTCCCACATGTTAGTGACAGAATAGTAGGATTGTTCGCGTCAGGGGATCCTCATCCCCCCGACGTGCCCCTCATCCCTCTCGGCCCCACCGCTCCTCTTCCTTTGTGTGCATGACATGCGGGCCAGCTGAACTGCGGCGACCATCACCTTTCTACCACAGACACACCCGATTGGACGCGGTTTGCCTGCTCCGCTGCTGTGCTCTGATCCGTACTCCCGCACCATCGAATTTTCATCCAGCGGCTATGACACATTTCGTCCCAGACATCAATCCTCAGCTGGAGTACTTATGTACTACAGGTAGTACCCATCGGTGTGGCCATCTATGCCTCGTAACGCCCCGGCGTCCAGCTGTGGCACCCTCGCCACAGCCACGCCACCACCGGCCGGTTCATCTCGAACGAGTGAGTCGCGAACCACGCCACCACCATGAGAATGACATGTGGTCCAGCCGCATTTAAGGTCCTCATGTCATTGACTCATAGGCCGGGCACTAAGCCACTGAAGTTCGGTCCCGTGGGCCCCGAGAGGGAAATGTAACTCCTGCGGCAGGCCTTGTGGTGCTCCCGCAGTACGAGCTCGTGCCAAAACTGGAATTTGTTTCTTACTACTACCAACTAGTACTAGTAAGGTACATGTGCATTGCACGCATGAGATTCTGGTGGTTTGTGCATTATGCTTCTACATGTGGAGTTTTCTTGATTCTAACATGTGGAAAAATCTCGTGGAATGTAAGGTTAGGCAAGTTTGATTAACTTAGTTGAGTGTTTGGTTCAAGCCACACCTTAGGCAAGCCACACTAAGGCCCCACATGACATACACACAAAAAACGTGGCAAGATTCCCTTAGGCTTGCCAACTTGTGGCTCTCATTTTGAAGAACTAATAACTTTGCCTAAGCTTAGTTGTGGCAAAGTTAGTCATGAATTAAGTTCAACCATGGAGTCTTCTAGATTATACATGTGGAAGAATCTGGTGGATGATATCCAACGGCCAGTAGTGCTCGGATTTTCCATTTTGTACCATCGGATTGGCTTCATCCAACGACCAACTTTCAAAGTTTTTCACACACTATATAGGGGGTATAGATATAGATGTGTCAGTCCATTGCAATGGATCCAAAGTATATCTATTTAGTGGAGTGCACTCTAAACACATTATCTATTTATTTTTCTCTAACCTTCCGTAGCCATGCAACCAAGCCACATAAGCTTCATGGGTGCCCCCCACATCATATTATTCATACTACGTTCATTGAAAAAAAGATAAATCACCCAAAACAAGATCTTCCCTTTTTTGTTCATACGATGTTGTGCCGTGCACGTACCTACTAGTTGTATAGTGGTAGTACTAGTAATACAGTATTAGGAGTACTAACTTGGTAACTAGTAGGAGTAGTACTAGTACGGAATGCTCCTACTCTATCAATGAGCCCCGTCTGACACCAAATTTCTTGGCTTCCGTGCTACAGCTAGATCTTCCCCTCGTTTTTGTTATCCAACCCGGCGGCGGGTGTGGTGTCGGTTTGCTCAACGGTGGTCCCACATGAAAGTGAAAATGCTAGGAAACACGCCTTCCCTAAGCTATTTGTCGTGCCGGACGTGCCGTGTTGTACTCCCGATTCCCGAGCGTGTGGGGGTGCGATGCGAACGCGACAGGCCCTTTCCTTTTACTAGCAATGTGCCTGTGCGTTGCCATGGATCCAAAGTAGTAGAATAGTAGTATTTGTTCACAAACTTGAAAGAAATCACTATTGTTTTGATATACTCCTAATATATTACTCCCTCCGTACCTAAATATTTGTCTTTTTTGAGATTTCAAATGGACTATCACATACGGATTATATAGACATATTCTAGTGTTTCTAGCAAGATGCCCGCGCATTGCAGGAAGTTGATGGAAAAGGTAAGCACAACTTATAAATTGGCGGATGCAACACTAGTTACAGTGATGCATATAATTAAGCAAAGGGATCGCACATGTCGGTATTGACTCGAACGAGAATGCAACAACACAATAAGAATTAAGGCCACGATGATGCGATCGCAGTGGTGGTTACTGATGACCCACAAGTGTAGGGGATCTATCGCAGTCCTTTCGATAAGTAAGTGTGTCGAACCCAACGAGGAGCAAAAGGAAATGATAAGCGGTTTTCAGTAAGGTTTTCTTTGCAAGCACTGAAATTGTAGGTAATAGATAGTTTTGTGATAAGATAAATAGTAACGAGTAACAAGTAAATAAAGTAAGTAAAGTGCAGCAAGGTGGCCCAATCCTTTATGTAGAAAAGTATAAGCCTCGACAATTTCTAATAATGATAAAGGAGCACCCGAGGACACATTGGGAATTATCGTCAAGCTAGTTTTCATCACTTTCATATGATTCACGTTCGGTACTTTGATAATTTGATATGTGGGTGGACCGGTACTTGGGTACTGCCCTAACTTGGACAAGCATCCCACTTATGATTAACCCCTATTGCAAGCATCCGCAACTACAAAAAGGAGTATTAAGGTAAACCTAACCACAACATTAAGCATATGGATCCATATCAGCCCCTAACGAAGCAACACATAAACTAGGGTATAAGCTTCTGTCACTCTAGCAACCCATGATCTACTTATTACTTCCCCATGCCTTCCTCTAGGACCAAATAATGGTGAAGTGTCATGTAGTCGACGTTCACATAACACCACTAGAGGAAAAGACAACATACATCTCATCAAAATATCAAACGAATACCAAATTCACATTACTACTAATAGCAAGACTTCACCCATGTCCTTAGGAACAAACGTAACTACTCACAAAACATATTCATGTTCATAATCAGAGGGGTAATAATATGCATAAAGGATCTGAACATATGATCTTCCACCAAGTAAACCAATTAGCATCAACTACAAGGAGTAATCAACACTACTAGCAACCCACAGGTACCAATTTGTGGTTTTGATACAAGATTGGATACAAGAGATGAACTAGGGTTTTGAGAGGAGATGGTGCTGGTGAATATGTCAATGGAGATTGACCCCCACCCGATGAGAGGATCGTTGTGTCCCCGGCAGAATAGCTCTGCGAGAGCCCTAGATTGATTCCGCCAAGGTTCCGCCTCGTGGCGGTGGAGTTTCGTCCTGTAAGCTTGCCCACGATTTTTTCCAGGGTAAAAGTGATGATATAGTAGAAGATGGACGCCGGAGGCCCACCAGGGGGCCCAGGAGATAGGGGGCGCGACCTATAGGGGGCACACCCCCTGTCTCTTGGACAGGGTGTGGGCCCCCTTGCCTATTTCTTTCGCTCATAAATTCTTATTAAATCCAAAAGGTTGTTTCGTGGAGTTTCAGGACTTTTCGAGCTGTGCAGAATAGGTTTCCAACGTTTGCTCCTTTTCAGCCAGAATTCCAGCTGTCGGCATTCCCCCTTTTCATGGTAAACCTTGTAAAATAAGAGAGAATAGCCATAAGTATTGATATATAATGTGTAATAACAGCCCATAATGCAATAAATATTGATATAAAAGCATGATGCAAAATGGACATATCAACTCCCCCAAGCTTAGACCTTGCTTGTCCTCAAGCGAAAGCCGAAATCAAAAAATATGTCCACATGTTTAGAGATAGAGGTGTCGATAAAAAATAAAATACGGACATGAGGGCATCATGATCATTCTAATAATAGCAACATATATAGATTTTGTCATATGATTTCCTATGCTCAAGTAACAATCAATTCACAATGTCAAGTATGGTTGAAAAACTTCATTAGGAACTAACAAACTATTATCTCAGTCATTGAAGCAATTGCAATTTATTGTAACATCAGAAAGAGTCAATAATAGATCTTTTCAGCAAGCTCACATACTCAACTATCTCGTAGTCTCCTATAATTGCTAACACTCACGCAATACTTGTGGTTATAGAGTTTCAGCCGGATACTGAGAAAGATAGGGGCTTATTGTGTTGCCTCCCAACGTATTCACCATTAGGTGATGTCAACAATAATAGCCTATGCCAACTTACATCCAATTGGATATATATATCATGATCTTTCAAACACGGGGAGCTTGCCAAAGGATAAAATAAAATGGGAAAGGTGAGGATCACCTTGACTCAAGCATAAAGTAAAAACATAAAGTAAAAGATAGGCCCTTCGCAGAGGGAAGCAGAGGTTGTCATGCGTGTTTAGGGTTGATGCACAAAATCTTAATGCAAGGGAACATCACTTTATATTGCCCTTGGTATGTGGACCTTTATTATGCAGTCCGTCGCTTTTATTACTTCCACAACAAGTTTGTACAAAGCTTATTTTCTCTGCACTAATAAGTCATACATATTTAGAGAGCAATTTTTATTGCTTGCACCGATGACAACTTACTTGATGGATCTTACTCAATCCATAGGTAGGTATGGTGGACTCTCATGGCAAAACTGGGTTTAAGGATATTTGGAAGCACAAGAAGTATCTCTACTTGGTGCAAGGAATTTGGATAGCATGAGGGGGAAAGGCAAGCTCAACATGTTTGGAAGGTCAATGACAATATACTTTAACTGAGATGTTGGAAAACATAAACCATTATGTTGTCTTCCTTGTCCAACATCAACTCTTTTAGCATGTCATACTTAATGAGTGCTTCACAATCATAAAAGATGTCCAAGATAATATATTTATATGTGAACCCCTATTTCCTTATCACTTCCTATTAATTGCAATGATGACCAAGACTACATTCATCAACTCTCAACAATTTTTATGCCTCATACTTTCTATGTGTGAAGTTATCACTATCCATAAGATCAATATGAACTCTTTTATTCTTTCTACTTTCTCAAGAGCATAGTAACTGTCATGCCCAATATGCGATACTATCCTAAAGAGACTCGAAGGTCCCACCAAGGATAGAACCGCATATTGAAACGCTTTTGCAAGGTGGATATCATTACATCAACATTACATAATAGATGGGGATACATACAAGAGGCATACTATGCCACACGAATACAACATTATCATACATAAGCTCAACATCCGACTATGGATGAAACACAAACAGGAACTCAAATGAGATCCACCCTGCTAGCCCAGGCTGCCGACCTGGAACCTATTCCCTGATCGAAGAAGAAGCAGAAGAAGAACTCCAAAACAAGCAAACATCGCTCTCGCGTCATGATCATCGCATAAACCTGTACTTGCAACTGTTGTTGTAGTAATCTGTGAGCCACGAGGACTCAGCAATCCCATTACCATGGGTATCAAGACTAGCAAAGCTTAAAGGGAAAGGAAGGGGTAAAGTGGTGAGGTTGCAGCAGTGACTAAGCATATATGATGGCTAACATACGCAAATAAGAGCTAGAAGAGAGCAAACGGAACGGTTGTCAACTAGTAATGATCAAGAAGTGATCCTGAACTCCTACTTACGTCAAACATAACCTAAAACCGTGTTCACTTTCCGGACTCCGCCGAAAAGAAACCATCACGGCTACACACGCGGTTGATGCGTTTCGATTCGGATCTGGTGTCAACTTATCTACAACCGGACATTAACAAATTCCCATCTGCCCATAACCGCGGGCATGGCTTTCGAAAGTTTATACCCTGGAGGGGTGTCCCAACTTATCCCATGATAAGCTCTCGCGATCAATGAAGGATATACCTTCTCCCAGGAAGACCCGATCAGACTCGGAATCCCGGTTTACAAGACATTTCGACAATGGTAAAACAAGACTAGCAAAGCCGCCCGATGCGCCGACAATCCCGATAGGAGCTGCACATATCTCATTCTCAGGGCAACACCGGATAAGTCAAGCTACGAGTAAAACCAGACCTCGAGTTTCCCCGAGGGGGCCCCGCAGGCTGCTCGGTTCGGACCAACACTTAGACAAGCACTGGCTCGGGGGGGCTAAAATAAAGATGACCCTTGGGTTAGTTACTCCCAAGGGAAATGTAGGTGGTGGTGAGGCAAATGGTAAAACCAATGATGGGCCTTGCTGGAGGAGTTTTATTCAAAGCGAACTATCAAGGGGGTCCCATAAATCAGCCAACCGCGTTAGGAACGCAAAATCCGGGAATATAACACCGGTATGACGGAAACTAGGGCGGCAAGAGTGGAACAAAACACCAGGCATAAGGCCAAGTCTTCCACCCTTTACCAAGTATATAGATGCATTAATTAAATAAGAGATATTGTGATATCCCAACATAATCCTATCCATCATGGGGCGATCTTCAACTTCACCTGCAACTAACAACGCTATAAGAGGGGCTGAGCAAAGCGGTAACATAGCCAAGAAATGGTTTGCTAGGAAGGGTGTCAAAGGTTAGAGGTTCATGGCAATTTGGGAGGCTTGATGAGCAAAAGATAGGTAACGCAGCATAGGGATAGAACGAAGCAACTAGCATAGCAATGATAGTAGTGAGATCCAGGGTAGTGGTCATCTTGCCTGAAATCCCGCAAGGAAGAAGAACGAGTCAATGAAGAAGACGAACGGATGAAGCCGAACCAAGCGTAGACGAACGAGTCCTCACGATCGCAACAAAACGGGAACTATCGAGAAGAAGCACACAACATGGTAAACACACCACACATGAACAAGGCATGATGCACAACCAAGCATGATGCATGACAAGGCTACATGAAGCTACTCATGGCAAGAGATGATGCAAACAAGAGCAACACATCAAAGAAAGTTTACATGAGGCCGGAAACAACATATAACAATTCCGGTAAGTCCTCATATGCAAATTTCGAAATTGGTCCAGATCTGAATAAACCTTATGTTCAAGTTGTTAAACAGCAAGTTAAGATGCACCAAGATGATCTACACGAGATTCTAGTCAAGTTACATATAAAGTTCATTAGATTAGGAGCTACGGCCTAGAACATGCTCAAACACACATGGCAAGATTGCAAATAATAACAGTTCAGACTTTGCAGAAAATAACATCAGGTTGCAATGTTTAGAGCTATCAAACAACATGTTACAGGAACTTATCATGGCAAACAAAGGCATGGAAAGATACTACTTAATGCAAAGAACAAAAGTCCTTTACTGACCATGAGCCAAAAAGGATCAGAAGATATGATGGCACCCATGTAAACATGACAAGTTATATGACAGATTCATACATGGCAGGAATGACAATAAGTAGGCATGTTGGTGAGCTTATACCACTGACCACAGAGTAATACATGGCATGAAAAGGCAACCAACAGTAAGAAGACATGTTTATGAAGCTAAGCATGGCAAGAGCAAGTTCATAGGGTGCATGGATCACTAGCAACAATCATGGCAACATTGAACTTAATGTTAATAGGCTGACAGCAACAATATATAGCAATTTGAGAGCAAGATTACAACAAGCTACAGCAGGCTATAAATGCAACCAGGAGCATGGATGGATATAAAATAACATGTAGAACAAAACATCCTTAGTTAATATCTCCAGATTATGCATAGAATGACTTGTAACAGCAGGTTTACATAGCATCACAAAATAACAGATTCAGCCTAGCAAAACAGTAACAACAAGTACACTACTTAACAAGCTTGATTCACTCACCACAAGTCATTGCATGACAAGATAAGCATAGCATCAACAAGTTCATAGCATGCAAGGATCAACTACAACAACCTTGGCAAAATTGAATAACATGTAAACAATCTGCCAGGAAACATTTTATAGCAAAAGTAGAGCAAGAAAATGACATACTAGACTACTCTATAATTTCAAATAGGGGCATGGAAGGATAGATCATAACCATATGTTCAAAACATCCTTACTGAAGTATCTCAAAATATGCATGGATCTCTCTGTAGCATCAAGTTTACATGGCATAAAAATAATAGCAAAACAGGGACTAAAATCAGCAACATCACGAAGCCTAGTTTGCATGCTTGTTCTAGTCACCACATTGATAACAAAAATACATGGCATACACCACTATAAAGATGGCATGACATAGATCAAAACACATGTAGACATCAACCTCATAGGATGCACACATCAAACATGGCAAAAAAGACAAATGAACATGTTCTGTTAACAGATAGCAGACAACATTATATAGCACTCTTGCAATGATGATTCAGGCATCAAGATGAGCTCAAATGAACATGAAGCAATGGAATGAAATGAAGTACTCGTTGAGGCGAACAATTTGACACATTACACGCACGAAACGGAGCAGTATGCATGGAGATACGATGCAATGAACATGGCATGATAATGTCAAAATAACAGGGACTTAGACAAAAAACGGGGTCAACCTTTGTCTTCCAGATCCAGATCGGGGCGCGGATTCCGAGGCTCGCCGGAGCAGGGTCGGACTTGGCCAGAGAGGAGGAAGGAGACCGGAGAGGCGGCCGGCGAGGTCGGAGCGAGGCGGATCCGGGCGCTCCTGCCCGGATCTGACCGGGGCGGCAACCGGCGAGGACAGCGGGCGGCGGAGCATCGGCGGCGGCCGGGGGCGCGGCCGGGAGCTTGGCGGCGGAGCTTGGGACGCGGGGGCGCGGTCGGGGCCCGGTCGACACCGAGGC
>NC_041383.1:297236379-297250775 GCF_002162155.2 Triticum dicoccoides | reverse complement strand
GGGGGAGAGGGCATATTTATAGTTTCTGGGAGCTAGGAGAGTCCAAATGAGGCACGGTTTTCGGCCACACGATCGTGATCGAACGACCAAGAGCATGGAGGGGGTTTGTATGGGTTATGGGCCAGTTTGGAGGGGTGTTGGGCTGCAAGATGAAAGAGGCTTTTACGGTTACCCGGTTAACCGTTGGAGTATCAAACGGACTCCAAATAGCACGAAACTTGACAAGCGGTCTACCGGTGCTATACCAAGGCTGCTTGGCAAACCTCGGTCCATTCCGAGAACGTTTAACACCCGCTCACAACGAGAGACAAAAGGGGAATGCTGGAGGACACAGGAGTGCCGGATGGCAAAACGGACAACAGGGAAAATGCTCGGATGCAAGAAACGAACACGTATGCAAAAATGAAATGCACATGATGACATGATAAAATGCAACACGCAAGCAAATGACATGGCAACAAAGGCGAATAACTGGCAGACACCTGGCACATCGAATCTGGGGCGTTACAGTAACATAGCAAAGCCCTTGACTCACCACTAATCTTTATTATAGATAGTACACAGACTCAATTACATAAAGAGATCACAATGCAAAACTCAAAACTACTTGATATCTAAATTTCAATCTACTAGATCAAGATACTACTAAAAGGATCGAACTAAATAAAGAGGTAAGGATAGGAGTGTGATGGTGATACGATACCGGGGCACCTCCCCCAAGCTTGGCAGTTGCCAAGGGGAGTGCCCATACCCATGTGATTATTTCCTCGGAGGTGATGGAGGTGGTGATGATGATGGTGGATAATCGCACATCGAGCGTAAAAGCTCCTCCAACTTGCGGATAATGCCCTTGAGTCCGGCGGTATGATCCTTCAACAGGATATTCTCATGTGTGAGATACTTGTTCTGTATGCGAGCTAACTCAATCATCTTGAAAGCTTCAATCTCTGTTGGAGTGAAAAGGTTAGGTAAAGGTTGAGGGATGTCTTCTTCTTTCACCACCAGAGCTTGAACCTCCATGGCCTTCTTCATCCCTTCATCCTTGTTGATCTCTTCTGGTTCCTCTCTTTTCAGCTCTATCTTTAATAGCCAAGCATCCTTGTCTTCATTGTTGGAGGAGGGAGAAGTCATGGTGCTCTAAATCTGCAACGGAAACAACTCAAAACGAAAACAGAGGATAATTGCATGATACGGTGGTCAAAACCTTCGGGAGTATATATAATGAATTTTTACCGACGAAAATACGTAATGTGCAAGAAAATAGAGTCCGGGAGGCACACGAGGTTCCCACGAGACAGGGGGCGCGCCCTCCTCTCTCGTGGGAGCCTTGTGTCCCTTTCGAACTACTTCTTTCTTCCTAAAATTCTTAAATAATCTAAAACTGATAAAAATTGCCTTTGGAGTTCTTTTGGAGTTGGTTTACTTACCGTACCACATACCTATACCTTTTCGGAGTCTGGAACGTTCTGGAAAGTGTCCCCTATGTATTCCTCAGGGGTTATGGTTTCAATAATATTAGTTTCAACATTGATAGGATTACCTGAAATATAATGTTTAATTCTTTGACCGTTTACCACCCTCGGATTTGTGCCTTCGAAGTTGTTGATTTTTATAGCACCAGAATGATAGACCTCCTCGATAACGTAGGGACCTTCCCATTTTGAGATAAGTTTTCCTGCAAAAAACCTTAAACGAGAGTTGAATAATAACACATAATCTCCTACGTTAAACTCACGCTTTTGTATCCTCTTATCATGCGAGCGTTTGACTTTTTCTTTGTAAAGCTTGGCATTCTCATAGGCTTGGGTTCTCCATTCATCAAGTGAGCTAATATCAAACAACCTTTTCTCACCGGCAAGTTTGAAGTCATAATTGAGCTCTTTAATAGCCCAATATGCCTTATGTTCAAGTTCAAGAGGTAAATGACATGCTTTTCCATAAACCATCTTATATGGAGACATACCCATAGGATTTTTATATGCAGTTCTATAGGACCATAATGCATCATCAAGTTTTTTGGACCAATTCTTTCTATACATATTCACAGTATTTTGCAAAATTAATTTGAGATCTCTATTTCTCATCTCTACTTGACCACTAGACTGCGGATGATAAGGATATGTTATTCTATGATTGACATCATACTTAGCGAGCATCTTACGGAAAGCACCATGAATAAAATGTGAACCACCATCAGTCATAGGATATCTAGGGACTCCAAACCTCGGAAAAATAACTTCTTTAAGCATTTTAATAGAAGTGTTATGATCAGCACTACTAGTTGGAATAGCTTCTACCCACTTAGTAACGTAATCAACAGCAACTAAAATATGTGTATAACCATTAGAGGCAGGAAAAGGTCCCATATAATCAAAGCCCCAAACGTCAAACAGTTCAGTAACAAGAGAGTAATCCATAGGCATTTCTTGACGTCTACTAATGTTACCTATTCTTTGACATTCATCACAAGATAAGGCAAACTTACAAGCATCTTTGAAGAGAGTAGGCCAATAAAAACCAGATTGTAGTACCTTGTGTGCAGTTCTATCTCGAGCTTGGTGCCCTCCATAGGATTCAGAGTGACACTTACGTAGAATCTGTTCCTGTTCATGCTCAAGCACACAACGTCTAATAACACCATCTACTCCTTCTTTATAGAGGTGTGGATCATCTCAGAAGTAATGTCTTAAATCATAAAAGAACTTTTTCTTTTGCTGGTATGTGAAACTAGGCGGTATATATTTAGCAACAATGTAATTAGCATAATCAGCATAGCAAGGAGCAGTACGAGAAGCATTGATGACCGCTAATTGTTCATCAGGAAATCTATCATTAATAGACAGTGGGTCATCAAGAACATTTTCTAACCTAGACAAGTTATCTGCAACGGGGTTCTCAGCTCCCTTTCTATCAATAATATGCAAGTCAAATTCTTGGAGCAAGAGAACCCATCTAATGAGTCTAGGCTTAGCATCTTACTTTTCCATAAGATATTTAATAGCAGCATGATCAGTGTGAATAGTAACTTTGGAACCAACAATATAAGGTCTCAACTTATCACATGCAAACACAACTGCTAAGAACTCTTTTTCAGTAGTAGCATAATTTCTCTGGGCAGTATGAAGAGTCTTACTAGCATACTGGATAACATTCAATTTCTTATCGACTATTTGCCCTAGAACAGCACCTACAACATAATCACTAGCATCGCACATAATTTCAACAGGTAAATTCCAATTAGGCGTCTGAACAATAGGCGGAGTGATCAAAGCTTTCTTGAGTGTTTCAAATGCTTCTACACAATCATCATCCAAGACTAGAGGAATATCTTTTTGCAATAAATTATTCAGAGGCCTAGAGATTTTAGAAAAGTCCTTAATGAACCTCCTGTAAAAACCGACATGACCAAGGAAACTTCTTATACCTTTTATGTCCTTGGGACATGGCATATTTTCAATAGCATCAACTTTGGCTTTATCAACTTCAATACCTCTCTTGGAGATCTTCTGCCCCAAGACAATGCCTTCATTAACCATAAGGTGACAGTTTTCCCAATTCAGGACGAGACTAGTGTCTTCGCATCTCTGCAAAACTCGATCAAGGTTGCTCAAGCAATCATGAAAAGAGGATCCATAGACGGAGAAGTCATCCATGAAGACCTCACAAATCTTTTCACAAAAATCAGAGAATATAGCCATCATGCATCTTTGAAAGGTAGCAGGTGCATTACATAAACCAAAAGGCATACGTCTATAAGCAAAATTACCAAAAGGGCAAGTAAAAGTAGTTTTAGATTGATCCTTCACTGACACAGGTATCTGAGAGAAACCAGCATAACCATCTAGACAGCAGAAATGTGTGTGTTTGGATAGCCTTTCTAGCATTTGATCAATAAAAGGTAAAGGGTAATGATCTTTCTTAGTAGCTTTATTTAACTTACGAAATCAATTACCATCCTATAACATGTAATAATTCTTTGCTGGACCAATTCATCTTTATCATTAGGAACAACGATAATACCTCCCTTTTTAGGGACACAATGGATAGGGCTTACCCATTCACTATCAGCAAAGGGATAAATGATACATGCCTCAAGGATCTTTAGTATCTCCTTTCTTACCAGTTCCTTCATCTTGGGATTTAATCGTCTTTGAGGATCTCTAACTGGTTTGGCATCATCCTCCAATGTAATTTTGTGTTGACATAACGTGGGACTAACGCCCTTAAGATCATCCAGAGTATATCCAATAGCAGCTCGGTGCTTCTTCAGAGTTATCAATAATCCTTCTTCTTCTTTCTCTGAAAGGTTAGGACTAATAATAACAAGATATATTTCTTTTTCATCAAGATAAGCATACTTAAGATTATCAGGTAATGGTTTGAGTTCAAACACGGGATCACCCTTGGGTGGAGGGGGATCCCCAAGAATTTCAACGGGAAGGTTATGTTTTAGCATAGGTTCCTGTTTAAGGAACACTCCATCTATTTCTTCCCTTTCCTTCATAAACATATTGTTTTCATGGTCTAGCAAATATTGTTCTAACGGATCAGTTGGAGGAACAGCAATGGAAGCAAGACCAATAATCTCATCCTTACTAGGTGGTTCCCTTTCACGAGGTTGTCTACTAAACTTAGCAAAATTAAACTCATGAGACATACCATCTATGCCAACAGTAATAATATTCTTTTCACAATTAATCTTAGCACTCGCAGTATTCAAGAAGGGTCTACCAAAAATAATGGGACAAAAATCATCTTGTGTGGAACCAAGAACAAGTAAATCAGCAGGGTATTTAACCTTCCCACACAAAATTTCAACATCTCTAACAATCCCAATAGGTTTAACGGTATCCCTATTAGCAAGCTTAATAGTAACATCAATGTCTACTAATTCAACGGGTGCAATGTCGTACATTATTTCTTTATAAAGATCATAAGGTATCGCACTAGCACTAGCACTCATATCACATAAACCATGATAAAAATGATCTCCTATTTTAACAGAAATAACAGGCATGCCTGCGACAGGTCTACGTGTCTTAGTATCAGGTCTAGCAATATTAGCAGTCTCACCCAAGAAATAAATAACATGCCCATCTAAGTCCTCATCCAAGAGATCTTTAATCATAGCAATACTAGGTTCAACATTAATTTGCTCAGGAGGTGTATAAGTCCTAGTATTACTCTTACGAATAATAGTCGAAGCTTTAGCATGATCTTTTATCCTAACAAGAAAAGGAGGTTTTTCAACATAAGCAGTAGCAACAAATAGGATCACTATAGGTAATAGTATTTTCTTCGACTGTAATAGGTGCAACTACTTTCACTTCAACAGGAGGATTATATTTAAACCACTTCTCTTTAGGGAGATCAACGTGAGTAGCAAAAGATTCACAAAAAGTAGCTACTATCTCAGAGTTAAGTCCATACTTAGCGCTAAATCCACGAAAAGCATCGGTATCCATAAAAGATTTAACACAATCGAACTTAGGTGTCATACCTGACTCCTTACCATCGTCGGAACCCCAATCTTCAAATTTGCATTTAATTCTTTCCAATATGTCCCATTTTAAATCAATAGTCTTCAGCATATAAGAACCAACACAGGAAGTATCGAGCAGGTTGCGATTATCAAGAGAAAGCCGAGCATAACAATTCTGAATAATCATTTCCCGAGAGAGCTCATGATTGGGGAATGAATATAATATTTACTTAAGCCTCCCCCAAGCTTGAGCGATGCTTTCTCCTTCACGAGGCCAGAAATTATATATGTAATTACTGTCACGCCCAATATGCGACCCTATCCAAAAGGAACTCGAAGGTCACACCAAGGATAGACCCGCATACTGAAACGCTTTTGCAAGGTGGATATCATTACATCAACATTACATAATAGATGGGGACACATACATAAGGCATACAATGCCACACGAATACAACATCACCATACATTAGATCATCATCCGACTACGGATGGAACACAAACAGAAACTCAAATGACATCCACCCTGCTAGCCCAGGCTGCCGGCCTGGAACCTATCCCCTGATCGAAGAAGAAGCAGAAGAAGAACTCAACGCAAGCAAGCATCGCTCTCGCATCATGATCATCGCATGAACCTGTACCTGCAACTGTTGTTGTAGTAATCTGTGAGCCACGAGGACTCAGCAATCCCATTACCATGGGTATCAAGACTAGCAAAGCTTAAAGGGAAAGGAAGGGGTAAAGTGGTGAGGCTGCAGCAGCGGCTAAGCATGATATGGTGGCTAACATACGCAAATAAGAGCGAGAAGAGAGCAAGCGGAACGGTCGTCAACTAGTAATGACCAAGAAGTGATCCTGAACTCCTACTTACATCAAACATAACCCAGAAACCGTGTTCATTTCCCGGACTCCGCCGAGAAGAGACCATGACGGCTACACACGCGGTTGATGCGTTTTAATTCGGATCTGGTGTCCAGTTATCTACAACCGGACATTAACAAATTCCCATCTGCCTATAACCGCAGGCACGGCTTTCGAAAGATTATACCCTGCAGGGGTGTCCCAACTTAGCCCATGATAAGCTCTCGCGATCAATGAAGGATATACCTTCTGCCAGGAAGACC
Source organism: Triticum dicoccoides (assembly GCF_002162155.2). Lineage (NCBI taxonomy): Eukaryota > Viridiplantae > Streptophyta > Magnoliopsida > Poales > Poaceae > Triticum > Triticum dicoccoides. The sequence continues at coordinate 297,244,169 of NC_041383.1, read as the reverse complement.
GGATCAGACTCGGAATCCCAGTTTACAAGACATTTCGACAATGGTAAAACAAGACCAGCAAAGCCGCCCGATGCGCCAACAATCCCGATAGGAGCTGCACATATCTCATTCTCAGGGCAACACCGGATAAGTCAAGCTACGAGTAAAACCAGCCCTCGAGTTGCCCCGAGGTGGCCCCGCAGGCTGCTCAGTTCGGACCAACACTTAGACAAGCACTGGCCCATGGGGGGGGGGGCTAAAATAAAGATGACCCTCGAGAGAGCGACTCCCAAGGGAAAAGTATAGGTGGTGGTGAGGCAAATGGTAAAACCAATGTTGGGCCTTGCTGGAGGAGTTTTATTCAAAGCGAACTGTCAAGGGGGTCCCATAATTCACCCGACCACGTAAGGAACGCAAAATCCGAGAACATAACACCGGTATGACGGAAACTAGGGCGGCAAAAGTGGAACAAAACACCAGGCATAAGGCCGAGTCTTCCACCCTTTACCAAGTATATAGATGCATTAATAATATAAGAGATATTGTGATATCCCAACCAAAATCCTGTCCACCATGGAGAAATCTTCAACTTCACCTGCAACTAGCAACGCTATAAGAGGGGCTGACCAAAAGCGGTAACATAGCCAAACAACGGTTTGCATAGGAAAGGTGTCAAAGGTTAGAGGTTCATGGCAATATGGGAGGCTTGATAAACAGGTGATAGGTAGCGCAGCAAAGCGATAGAACGAAGAAACTAGCATAGCAATGATAGTAGTGAGATCTAGGGTAGCGGTCATCTTGCCTGAAATCCCGCTAGGAAGAAGAACGAGTCCATGAAGAAGACAAACGGACGTAGTCGAACGAATCCTCACAACTCTAGAACAAAACTGAAGCTACCGAGAGAAGCAAACCGGAAAGAAGTAAACAACATGGTAAACACACAAGCATAAACATGGCATGATGCACAAACAAGTATGATGCATGTCCGGTTTAATTAGGCATGGCATGGCAAAGTGCAACAAACAATACTACAAGTTAAGTGGAGCTCAATATGCAACGAGTTGCATACTGACAAAACACCACATTGACATATTTAGTTTAATCTCGTATAAGCTACTCAACAATATTAAATGTTGTTAAACATGGCAAGGAGGTGAGGCATATGAAAAACTACCTATCTAGACAAGTTTAAATGAGGCCGGAATAACAAACAACAGTTTCGGAAAATCCTCATGTCCATATTCTAGTTTTGGTACTGTTCTGCCTATTACATAATTTTAGAGTTGTTAAACAGGAAAATAAAGTGGATCATGTTAAACTAGGCGTTTTTCCACCCTATTTACATATAAAGTTTATTAAATTCGGAGCTATGGTTATTTAGTTATGAAATAAATCATTTTAACATGGCATCTTAGCAAATTTAAATAAACAACAAGTTAAACATTTTAACATGGGATGAAAATGACATATTATTAATCTACACAAAATTGTAAGCATTATTCATGTTTGAATCATTTTAATCCAATGCACAGTTAAAGAGTTTATTATATGCATGATATTGAGGGGTTTTCTGTAAAACTGGCAAACTCTGGATAAATGGACAAATTCGCTGAACAGGAAAAAACACATGCGGGCCGAATCTATAGGTGGGCCCAACAGTGCACAGGGGGTGGGGGCTCCTCACCAGGCCTCATGGGCCGGTCGGTGGAGGAGGCCGAAGCAGGCCGGCTTGGCTTGGGGCTGGGCCTTGGAGAGGCGCTGGCCCACGGACTGGTGCTGGCTGGGCCTTGCTGGACCGCGGGAGCTGGGCCCGGCACGGTCGACACGCTCAGGAGCGGTTCGAGCTCCTCTGCATGAAGCAGAGGCGAGCAGAGGCCGGCGGCGAGGAATGGAGGGGCCATCTCCGGCGAGGGCAGGTGCGGGGAGGCCGGGAACGGGCGCCCAGGGCCCTGATCCGGCGGATCCCGGGCGAATCCAGCTGGAGGAGGCTAGTGGCGAGGTGCCGAGCTCCGGCAGGACGGACCTGCGGAGGGGAGAGAGAGGGAGAGAGATCGGGTGAGGGAGAGAGAGAAAAGAGAGGAAGAAGAAGGAGAGGGCAGCGGATCTGGCCTGGGGGTCGACGGCGAAGGAGCCAGCTGGCGACGACAGAGGACGGCGGCACTGGGCGCTTCCGGCGAGGCTCTCGGGACGAGGAGAGCGGACGCTTGGGCGCGGGCGGGCGCCTGCGGGCTGGGGCGGCGGCGGCTCGGGCCCGGGCGTGCTGCGCCTGGGCCTGCAGGGCCGCGAGAGGTGGGAGGAAGGCTGCGGGGCGCGTGGTGCTCTCCCGTTGGCGGGGAGGCGACTGGAGCGGCGGCGCTGGCAAGTGGGACGGCGCCAAGTGGCGGACGGGAGGTGGCCGGGCGCGGAAAACGAGGCGCCAGTGGCTGGAAGGTTAAGGGAGGAGGCTAGGGGTAGGTTTAGCCCGAAAATGGACGTGGGGGTGTCCATTTATAGGTAGGAGGGGCTAGGTTAGGGGGAATTGGGGGCTTTCGAAGCCCTCCGACCGCGATCCGACGGATCCGATCGAGGAGGAGGGGTTGGCAGGCCTAGGTGGGCTGTGAAGAGAGGTTGGGCTGAGAGGAAAGAAGAGAAGTGCAGCCCGGGAAGGGTTTTCGGAGACCGAAAACATCCGACGAAGGTACCGGCAACGGTACCGATATGTTTAACGGTTGAGCTATCAAATGGACTCCGAATGCGATGAAACTTGGCAGGCGGTCTGTCTACACTCTAATAAGACCGCATGACAAGTTGCAACCCATTCCGAGAACATTTTTATTCCACTAATAAAATATATTTCGGAGGTGCCGCGGGCGCGTGCGAGTGTGTCTGGACTCCGAACGGACAACGGAGAGAACCGGGAGAACCTGAACGGATGCAAGTATTGAAAAACATGCGGATGAAATGCAGATGATGACATGAGACGAGATTCATAACAAGAACAAAATGCAAAACAAACGACAAAAACCTAACCACGAAGGAAATATCATATAGCATCTCCGGAAAAGGCAAGAGTTGGAGTTACGAATATGGAAAGTGAATCCGGGGCGTTACAACACTCCACCACTACGAGAGGATCTCGTCCCAAGATCTAGGATGGCACCGGAGAGAAACGGAAGAGGAAGAGAAGAGGTAAAATTAAGTTGCTTCTTCGACCAAAGAGTGAAACCAAAGAACCTTGAGAGGTTGAAAAGTTGAAAGAAAGAACACAACGGAATTGAATACAATTGAGAGCACTGCGGTAGAAAATAGAAAACAAGGAACACCATGTGAACCTTAGAGGTTGCAAAGCTATGAATGACGAGTACAATGGACAAGAAGGAATTTGAACCACTCCGGTTGAAACGAGATAAGAATGAATAATAATGATATAATTTGGACAACACTCCGACTGTAAATGGAAGGAATTGAACATGAACTTAACAAGATGAGAGGATACTTGATGAGATCAACAACACACTACCTCCGGAACTATTGAAAGAATGGCACAAGGGGTAAGAAAGATTTCAGACAGCTCTCCGGTTGTGGAAGGTGGCAAAACTTGATAAGATGAGAGAACTCGAATTAAAACACGACACTCCGGTTAAATGGATGAGCAAGGAAAAAGAACATGATCTTGAGAAAACGAGATGATTGGTCGAAGAGAGCAACATCACAATGCCTCTGGAAGAAATGAAAGAATGGAATGGAATGAACGGAGGGAAACAAGATCTTGAAAGAACACGCTTACAAGAAATGCTAGAACGGAGTTGTTGGAAAACCAACAACGAAAAGAATAAGCTTGTAGTGGGCTTATGGAAACATCTCAACACTTGAGGTGAAATTCTGCCACTAATGAAAAACAATTGCTTGTTTGAGATCAAACAAGAGATGAAAACTTCTTTCGCCAAGAGGATAGGAGAAAACTTGGAACATTGATAAGCACCACAATAGCAACATTCCTTAGGGAAGGCTTTTGGGTGAAATCTTTACCAAGATCACTCCAAGGAAGAAAACGATGGGTTTAAAATACCTCATTCTTGACAACAATATGAATCATGAACCATGAAGGAAATTTTCAAGAGTGACATAATACCACCTCAAAAGATAAGATAGAGAGAATTGCACTTTAGAATGCAAGATGAAGAATACTTGAACGTGTCAAAACAAAACATGTGTTGAGAACCATGTTTAATTTTGAGTAAAGCTTGGCGGATCATAACTTCGAGAGAAATCTTGAAGAACAATTGGAGAATGAAAAGAATCCTTGACGAACCATCATGTAGAGCCTCCATGAAGAACTCCGGTAATAAAAGGATGATAGAAAGAAAGAGAAGTTGAAAACACAAGGTGAAGCCTTGCAATGATTTAGATGGAGCTTTGCCATGATATAACCGAGAGAACTTGGAACTCCGGAAAGAAATATGAAGCCTCTCGAACCGAGAATGTGATATGATGACCAACTCCGGAAAGAAAGATGAATCACTTGTAATCAAGAATTTATTAATCATGAATAATCTCCGGAAGAAAAGAATTGAATCACCTTGAGGAAATAAGGATAAGATTTATTGTATGCTTATCCTTCATCAAATTAAATTGATGACTAGCAACGGATTTGGCATACTACTTATTCTCATGGAAAGGATTAAAAGAGATATAGCGCAAACTTGAGAAGGTGTTGATGGAACCATCGGTGGGATTAAAAAGAATGAATGAATTGATATGATAACAAAGGAAGTGAAATCTTGAACGAACCATCGAAAGAATTGAAAACGAACGAAATAAAGGGGTGAATCACTGGTAAGAATTAGAGAAAGAATGAAGATACTTGAGGGAATTTGATACAAGAGAACGAAGAGATCACGAGCTGATTAGAGAATACTTGAGCAGTGTATCGGTAAGATTTGGATAACGAGAGCTGAAGGTTGAGAATGAGGAATTATGACATGATGGCCTTCGGAGGAAAGAAATGGAAACAACTCATGAAATGCTCCGGATGGGTGAAAAGAATTCTCACAATCAAAAACAATTATGAGAGGATGGCATCAAGCTAGAACCATGAATCTTGAAGGGAATGGAGCAAGGTTTACGAGAAACTCTTCTTCGGTCTTCACATGTTGAGAATGATGATGAGAACCACCATGAATTGTTGAGATACTCCGGAACAAAGACGAATAGAAATGATGAACCAACGATGAAAATATTCTGAAAGCGATCTAGGATAAGGAATATGACTGATGAAAATTCATTCTTACGTCAAACTCTGAAAAGTATTTGGAATAGCTCCGGAATAATTAGAAGAGTCAGGTAAGATCCTGGGAAAAGACCTGTGGGTTAGGGCCCACTAAAAAGAAAACACCGTTGGAAATGATTTTAAAGAGAGATTGCACCGGTTGAATTAAATAGCTTGAATGAGATAATGATCTCCAAATAGATTCAATGGATTAAGAATGGAAACACAAATCTTCTGAGATATCTTCAACACTCTGGAACACATGAATAGCAAGAGGTGAGTGATTGAGAGGTGCACCGGCATGAGAAAGCATTTGACACGAGGAAAGGAATATGATCAACACTGAAAGCTTGAATTGGATCCACCGGAGAAGAAACAACAATGAAGGATGATGAACTTAAAACTGTTGAGCATCTTCTTGGGAAATCACCGGATAAGAACATTGATTGAAAAGAGTGAAGAGACTTCACATCCATAAGATGGATACTTGATTAAGATATCTGAGTCCTTGAAGAAAAAGGGTGGGAGGGTGGGAAAACAAAGGCATCTTGGGGAAAATGGAACAAACACCGTTGAGAAAACTTAGAATTGATCTTGCGGATGTTGAAAATGATCGGCTCCACTTGAAGAGAAGCACACCGGTTGGAGAAGAATTAACATGACGACCTCGATGATCAAGAAGGATTCGTACTCACATAGCAATATGAGAACACCGTTTAGGAAAGGTATGGATTCAACATTTGACTTCGAAGCAACTCGAATACCACAAATAAAACAAAACAAAGGATTTGGCTTGCAGAATAAGCCGGAACAAATACATATGATAGATCCCATATCGTATCATGTGTCTGTTGGAAAGATAAAACTAGAGCTACTTGAATTCCCACCTATAAAACTCCCGAAACTTTCTGGTTATGCAATCTGGTGTTGGGGATACAGGGGAAGCAATATATCTCACCCAAACTAACAATTCCTACATCCAGCTGTATCCATCCGTCAACACATAACCAAGAAAACTCCGGAAATCGTGTACCTCAACCTTCGAAAAGCATCCGTTATACGAGTTATGGCAATACTCCCGAACTCCCCAGTACTGGGTGACGTCGAGGTTATCTCACCAACAACTGCATAAAAGAGATTTTCGATGTCGGCAAAACTCAGGTATTCCAGAACTGCAACGATAAAATTGTGACGACAACACCTCGGAGCTCAACTCCCCAGGATACTGCCACAACCCCTAAATGTCAGGAGGCACCAAGAACAATGTTCTCGTCACAAGACTATCGGAACGATCCCAAGATACCCGCGTGATCCTAAAAAAATTGTGAAAAATTGAGGAGAGGAAAGACAAAACATCTACGTCAAGAGTCCTCACCAGAGCGACGAAGGGGGCTGAGGAGTGAAAATAATCCTACTCTCCGATATATATAATCCTAAGACTCAAAATAGTTTTTTTTCTAGACTCAACAACGGCCAACAATCAAGGGGGCTCCTAAGGTTGGTCGAGGCTCTGATACCAACTTGTCACGCCCAATATGCGACCCTATACAAAAGGAACTCGAAGGTCCCACCAAGGATAGACCCGCATATTGAAACGCTTTTGCAAGGTGGATATCATTACATCAACATTACATAATAGATGGGGATGCATACATAAGGCATACAATGCCACACGAATACAACATCACCATACATTAGATCATCATCCGACTACGGATGGAACACAAACAGAAACTCAAATGACATCCACCCTGCTAGCCCAGGCTGCCGGCCTGGAACCTATCCCCTGATCGAAGAAGAAGCAGAAGAAGAACTCAACGCAAGCAAGCATCGCTCTCGCATCATGATCATCGCATGAACCTGTACCTGCAACTGTTGTTGTAGTAATCTGTGAGCCACGAGGACTCAGCAATCCCATTACCATGGGTATCAAGACTAGCAAAGCTTAAAGGGAAAGGAAGGGGTAAAGTGGTGAGGCTGCAGCAGCGGCTAAGCATGATATGGTGGCTAACATACGCAAATAAGAGCGAGAAGAGAGCAAGCGGAACGGTCGTCAACTAGTAATGACCAAGAAGTGATCCTGAACTCCTACTTACGTCAAACATAACCCAGAAACCATGTTCACTTCCCGGACTCCACCGAGAAGAGACCATCACGGCTACACATGTGGTTGATGCGTTTTAATTCGGATCTGGTGTCCAGTTATCTACAACCGGAGATTAACAAATTTCCCATCTGCCTATAACCGCAGGCACGGCTTTCGAAAGATTATACCCTGCAGGGGTGTCCCAACTTAGCCCATGATAAGCTCTCGCAATCAACGAAGGATATACCTTCTCCCAGGAAGACCGGATCAGACTCGGAATCCCGGTTTACAAGACATTTCGACAATGGTAAAACAAGACCAGCAAAGCCGCCCGATGCGCCGACAATCCCGATAGGAGCTGCACATATCTCGTTCTTAGGGCAACACCGGATAAGTCAAGCTACGAGTAAAACCAGCCCTCGAGTTGCCCCGAGGTGGCCCTGCAGGCTGCTCAGTTCGGACCAACACTTAGACAAG